>NC_065538.1:58940767-59540767 GCF_932294415.1 Quercus robur | reverse complement strand
TCTTTTTACTTACCAGGGAGTTTTCTTAACACCGTCTCTTTTAACACCGTCTATTCCCTTTTGTTTCAGCTATCGCTCGCCCGGAGGTATCTGACGAACAAAGGGAGTTCATCCGTCGGATACTTAGTATACCGCTCGAGCAACGTAAGTGTAGGGATTTGATAACCCTAGACACTCTTCACTTGTATTGTGGGGTTCCTGAGCCGACGGCTGAAGCTCGGAGGTTGGAAGAATTTTCTAGAAAACGTAAGTGAATGCCTTATTTAATCCGTTGACTTATTTATTCCGTCGGCTTATTTATTCCGTCGGCTTATTTTTTTGTCTCCTCTTACTTATCCGTTAGTTTATTTTGCGTAGAGATGGAAGCTGCGAAGCAAAGGGTGAGGGCCACCGCTGCCCGTAAGAAGGAGGAAGACAAGGCCAAGGGAAAAGAAGGAGCGTCAACCCCTCATTCTTCTTTGAAGGGTTCAATCAAGAGGAAGGCTGACGGAAAGGATGATCCTCCTTCTAAGAAGGTGACCGTCAGTCCTATGGACGTGCCCTCCAAGAAGTCGCCCCCCAAGTCTAGTCACGGTGCTGGAAAGGGAGTGATGACCTCTTCTGGTCCCGTCATTGAGGGACCCCGTTGCTTGTTGACTCACAAGGATTATGCTGTTGAGGGGGTGGAATCTCTTATTAAACAGACGGATCCGGATCCTTGTGTTCAGCTGGGGACGGAGGACCTGGGAGCGTCAGCCTTCTTTGATATAGCACGGGTATGCTTCCTACTTTGAACAATCTAATCTTTACCTTGCTTAATAACTGACGGTTGTGCTTCCTTCAGGCCTTGGTTCGTGTTAAAGCACTTCAAGATCGGTGCGTGGCCAAAGAAGGCGTCGTCTCTCGGGTGAGGAGGCACAACTCCAACCTGATGGATCAGCAGGCGCAATATAAGGAGGCCGTCCGTCTCTTAAACTCAGATCTGAAGGATGTGAGGGAGAAGTTAGGAGAAGCTGAGGGCCAGCAGAAGAAACTTGAGGAGGAGGTTTCATCTTTGCGTGCGCAAATAGAGACGGCTGGGACTGACGCAGTCGAAAAATTTAAGACAACTCAGTCCTTCATTGATTCCTGCGCTGACTATTATGGCACGGGTTTTGATGATTGTCTGAAGCAAGTAGCGTCAGCTTATCCGGAGTTGGATCTATCTGGTATTACCATGGATGCCTCCGTGCCGATGACTCCTGCTGGCGACACTGCTGCTGACAAAGATGACGAACCCCTCAGTATGGACTTTTTGCTAAATGATGCCGGTGTTGTTTTAGCCCAGCCTGCTGTCCCTGCCCCTGCCGAGTCTTCAGATAAAGCACAAATTGCCAAGGATAAGGCTGACGATGTCTCTAAGGACGTTCCTTCCACTTAATCCTTGTAATTTTTGAACAATGTTTAGCTATTTTAATTTTTGAATAATGTTTTTAAGTGCTCTTACGTTTGTTGGGCTTTTTACTTGTAACTTTATCTGCCCTTTTTGTGGCGCTCCGTTGCCTTGAACATGTATACTGACGTTTTTATTCCTTTGTTGACTAATTTCAATGAGACCGTTATCTTTTTGACTTTTAGCCTTTTTCAATTAGCTCGTCATCTTTACAGGCTTGTTGGTTTGAGGACCTCGTTTGTAAGTAGTCTCATCTTTTGGTCAGACCGTCACCAATTCGACCGTTAAACTTATAGGTCCTTTAGTTCTCTATATGATGATATTTTCATCTATTGGACCGTCAACTTTCCAGCGTTGGCTCTTTTGGACCGTCACTCACTTGGCCTTAGCCTTGTTGTTTTGTTGGTCCGTTAGTTAGTTTTTTTTTTTTTTTTTTTTTTTAAATTTTATTTTTATTTATTTTATTTATTTTTAGGTAGGGTCCGTTTGATGACCGTCAGCTTTTTAGCTTTAGCTTTTCTGGACCGTTATTTTCTTGGCCATTAGCCTTGATGTCTTGACATCTTCATTAGTCCGTCAGTTTTTTTTTTTTTTTTTTTTAAGGCCTGGTCCATATGATGATAGCTTTATCTATTGGACCGTTAGCTTTTTAGCTTTAGCCTTTTCTAGACCGTTATTTTCTTGGCCATTAGCCTTGATGTCTTTTGACATCTTCATTAATCCGTCAGTTTTTAAGGCCTGGTCCATATGATGATAGCTTCATCTATTGGACCGTCAGCTTTTAGCTTTAGCCTTTTCGGACCGTCGTTTTCTTGGCCTTAGCCTCGATGTCTTTGACACCTTTGTTGGTCCGTCAGTTTTTCTTTAGTCCGTGTGTTATGGACTTAGTCGTTTTGGCCGTAAACTTAGTGGACCGTAGAAAAAATACACTTCAGCAATTTCTGAATAAAACTTAGTGGCCGGGATGACTGCTTCGCCTCCGTACGTCAAGCGGAACGGTGTCTCTCCTGTGGGTGTTCTTGCCGTCGTCCTGTATGCCCATAGTATACTCGGCAATTCTTCGGGCCATATACCCTTTGCCCCCTCGAGCCGAGTCTTGATGATCTTGAGCAAGGATCGGTTTGTGACTTCGACCTGTCCATTAGCTTGAGGGTGGGCGGGGGAGGAGTAGTGGTTCTTTATTCCTAACTGTGAGCAAAAATCCCGGAAATGGTCGTTGTCGAACTGCCTCCCGTTGTCCGAGACAAAGACTCTAGGAATGCCAAACCTGCAAATGATGCATCTCCAGACGAAGCTCCGCACGTTCTTCTCTGTAATCGTGGCCAAAGCTTCGACTTCCACCCATTTTGTAAAATAGTCGATGCCCACTACCAGGAATTTCAGCTGTCGTACGGCTGTAGGGAATGGTCCCATTATGTCTAATCCCCATTGCGCGAACGGCCACGGGGCCGTCATCGGGGTCAGCTCTTCGGTTGGTTGTCTAATAATGTTGCTGAACCTTTGGCATTTGTCGCAGGCCCTGACGTAGGCTTTGGCGTCCTTCTGCATGGTGGGCCAATAGTACCCTGCTCGCACAAGCTTGTGTACCAACGACCTAGACCCTGAGTGGTTTCCGCAGATTCCTTCATGTATTTCTCTCATGACGTAGTCTGCCTCTTCCGTACCCAAGCATCTCAGATATGGTCGGGAGAAACCTCTTTTATACAGGACGTCTTTTATCAGGATGAACCTTGCCGCCTGGACTTTAAGTTTCCTTGCGGCTTCCTTCTCGTCTGGTAAGATCCCATTTTTTAGGTACGAGACTAACGGCGCTGTCCAGCAGGGATGACCATTTGTTCAGCTGAAGCGGCCTTTGCGAGACGGTCGGCTCTCTTGTTTTCTTCCCTGGGAATTTGGACGACTTTGGCTTCTAGGTCACCCACTCTCGCCCTTACTTCATCAAGGTACCTCTTCATCATTTCGCCCTTGCACTCGTAGTCTCCATTTATTTGGTTAGTGATGACCTGTGAATCGCAGTAGATGACTACCCTCACGGCTCCTGCTGCTTTGGCGAGGTCAAGCCCCGCTATCAGAGCCTCATACTCCGATTCATTGTTGGTGGTAGGGAAGTCGAGACGGACCATACATTCAATGGTGTCTCCCTCGGGCGATAGTAGCACAATGCTGGCCCCTGCGGCTTGCCTGTTGGACGATCCGTCTGTATATATGCTCCATTGGGGGGACTCTGCTGCCCTCTTGTCTTCATCATGAGTGAACTCAGCTATAAAGTCGGCGACGACCTGTCCCTTGATGGCGGTCCGCGGGCGATACTGAATGTCAAATTCGCTCAGCTCTATAGCCCATAACGCCAATCGTCCTGCGGCCTCGGGGCTGCTCATTGCCCGCCGTAAGGGCTTGTCAGTCAGGACGTTTACCGTATGAGCTTGGAAGTACGGCTTGAGCTTACGGGCTGCCGTAACTAATGCGAAGGCAAGTTTTTCCATGGGCGGGTATCTTTCTTTGGCACCGTGAAGCGCTCGGCTTGCGTAGTACACAGGCTTTTGCACTCTCTCTTCATCTCTGACCAAGGCCGCGCTAACGGCTGCGAGGGAGACGGCCAGATAGGGAAAAAGCTCTTCTCCCGGCTGCGACGGGCTCTGCAACGGTGGGGAGGATAGGTAAATCTTCAATTCTTCGAATGCTTGCTGGCATTCGTCGGTCCATTCGAAGGATTTCTTCAATGTTCGGAAGAAGGGCAAACACTTGTCTGTCGCTCTTGACACGAACCTGTTTAGTGCCGCTATCTTTCCATTGAGGCTTTGCACCTCCTTCACATTTCTTGGTGGTGCCATGTCCATAATAGCCCGGATCTTGTCCGGGTTCGCCTCAATTCCCCTTTGAGACACCATGAATCCTAAGAATTTTCCTACCGTCACTCCAAAGGCACATTTCCCTGGGTTGAGCTTCATGTTGTAGGAGCGAAGTGTGTCAAACGTTTCTTTGAGATCTCCTAGATGATCTTCCTCCCTCCGGCTTTTGACTAGCATGTCGTCCACGTAAACTTGGACATTCCTCCCAATCTGCTGCGCGAACATTTTGTTCATGAGCCTTTGGTATGTTGCGCCTGCGTTCTTCAAGCCGAAGGGCATGACCTTGTAACAGAAGAGGCCTTGGCTGGTCACGAACGACTTTTTCTCCTAGTCGGCTTCGTGCATTCGGATTTGGTTATACCCCGAGAAAGCGTCCATGAAGCTCAGCAACTGGTGTCGAGCCGTAGAGTCTACTAGGACATCAACCCTCGGGAGGGGGTAGCTATCCTTGGGGCAGGCCTTGTTAAGGTCGGTGAAATCCACACACATCCGCCATTTCCAGCTCGCTTTTTTGACCATTACTACATTTGCTAACCAGTCGGGATAGTATACTTCCCTAATAAAGCTCGCTTTCTGTAGTTTTCTGACTTCCTCTGCTATGGCTCGGTCTCGCTCGGGGGCAAACACCCTCTTCTTTTGTCTGATAGGTGGAAAGGCGGGCGATACATTCAACCTGTGCACCATGACTGAAGGATCTATTCCCGGTATATCTTCATGGCCCCATGCGAATACGTCCTGATTGCGTCTGAGGAAGGTTATGAGCTCCTGACGGATAGTGGGGCTAGCGAGTGTTCCAATTTTGGTCGTCCGGCCAGGTTCGGAACTGTCAAGGGGTATTTCTTCTAACTTTTCAACCGGCTCTGTTACCGTCCGGTGCTCTTCTATACTTAAAGCCTGAACCTGATCCTCCATTTCCATCATGGTTATGTAGCATTCGCGCGCGGCTATCTGACTCCCACGCAGCTCCCCTACTCCGTAGTCAGTTGGGAACTTTATCATCAGGTGGTAGGTGGAAGTTACCGCCTTCCATGAGTTGAGCGTGGGTCGCCCGAGGATAGCGTTGTAGGCTGACGAACAATCAACTACCAAGAATGTCACGTCCCTGGCTATCTGTTGAGGGTAATCACCCACAATTACGGATATTGTGACCGCGCCCAGCGGGAACACTCGGCTCCCGCCGAAGCCCACAAGCGGGGCATTTGTTGGGACCAGTCGCTCCCTGTCGATCCTCATCTGCTGGAACGCTGTGTAGTACAAGATATCTGTTGAACTGCCATTGTCGATGAACACTCGGTGCATATTGTATTCTCCTACACGCAAGCTAACGACGAGTGCGTCGTCATGTGGATGGTGAAGGCGTTGCGCGTCTTCTTCCGAGAATCCGATTATGGGACCTTCTCTCCGTGCTATCTTCGGTACGACTCCCGTCAGCTGAACATTTTGTACCATCCGAAGATAGGTCTTGCGGGCCTTCTTGGATGACCCGGTGGCAGCCGTTCCTCCTATAATCATCCTAATATCCCCGATAGGGGGTCTCGGTCGCTCATTGTCCCGTCGGGGGTGTTGGTCTCGTGCGGGGGGATCCGTTTTCTCCTTGCTAACGAATCTCTGCAGCTTTCCTTGTCTGATGAGGGCCTCAATCTGCTGCTTGAGGTCATAGCAATCGGCCGTGTCGTGTCCGTGGTCGCGGTGGAATCGGCAGTACTTGTCCCGGGAACGTTTGTTGGGGTCACTTTTCAGCTTTCCTGGGAACGTCAGAGCCTCTTCGTCCTTAATCTGCATAAGGACTTGATCTATCGGGGCTGTTAGCGGAGTGAAGCTTGTGAACCTTCCCCCCAGGGGCTTAGGGCGCCTTTCGTCCCTTCGGTCTGCGGTTCTTGCCTTCTTTCGGCCTTGGTCCTGCCGATTGTCTTCCTGCCGTTCTCTTTTCCTGGGCCTTTCTTCCCGAGCTAACAGCGCATCTTCAGCATTCATATACTTTGTGGTGCGATAAAGCACTTCTGACATGGTCTTTGGGTCGTTTTTGTATAGGGAAAACAGAAACTTGCCCTTCTTCAAGCCATTCGTGAATGCCGCAACAAGTATCTTATCGTCAGCTTCGTCGACCGAGAGTGCCTCTTTGTTGAAGCGGGAGATGTAGGCTCTTAAAGTTTCATCTTCTCGCTGCTTCATACTCATCAAGCAAGCCGTAGACTTCTTGTATCGATGGCCTCCAATGAAGTGTGCGGTAAACTGAGCGCTGAGTTCTTTGAAGGTGCTGATGGAGTTTGGTGCCAGTCGACTGAACCAAATTCTTACTGCGCCCTTCAGCGTTGTGGGGAAGGCCCTACACATGATGGCGTCCGCTACTCCTTGAAGGTGCATTAGGGTCTTGAAGGTCTCCAGGTGGTCCAGTGGGTCCTTGACCCCGTCATAACTGTCTATCTGCGGCATGCGAAACTTACTTGGTAAAGGGTAGGAGTTGACGATGGCGGTGAACGGCGAGTCAGTTCGGTTGACAAGGTCGTCAAGGTCGCTCGATACTCGTCCCTTGAGAGCATTCATCATAACCTCCATTTGTTCCTTCATGGCTTGCATCTCCGCGATAACAAGTGGCGGAGTGGTTTCTGCGAGGGAGGGGATGCTTGTGTTCTGTCGTTCTAGTTTGCTTGGGGCGTTGCTGGCCTGGGGTCCTTCCTGGTTTCTTCTGTCGGCGCTGGTTCCTTCTTGATCTGCTCCTTGGTTGTTGGGAGCTGCATTTTTCTGTCTCAGTTGCTCTTCTAGGTCGTGGTTTTGTTTTGTGAGGCGCTCCACGGCAGCGGCGAGTGTCCTCACCTGTCTTTCAAGCGCAGTCGTAGGGGCTTCTTCTTCTTGAACGTCGTTGGTGGTCGCCATTGAGCGAGTGAGTGCCATGTAACTCTTTTGTCTTGGAAGCGAGAATGTGCTAAAACGATTCCCACAGACGGCGCCAACTGATGGTGTCGGAAATAATACCACCAGTGAGTCACACGTTCCTCGTAGGATCGCCAATGGCACCTGCACAACGAAAAGGAATAACCTAGTGGGGAGTACCGGTGTGGTAACGGCCAAACACCCTCCGAAGGTCAAGTTAGAACTATTCTCACTGCTCTAGAGTGCTAGAGAGGGTAAATTATGCGTACCTTGGGTCGCGAGAGTGCTTAGGTTTTTATAGTAGCGAGGGTCATCCCTCTTTCCCTTGGAGTAGAAGTCCTTTCCTTATAGGAGTCCTTTTGGGCGTATTTTTCGGGATCCTTTCCTTATAGGAGTCCCCCGAATATTCTCTTGCGTGGGAAGCAAGACAACTCCTTGTACGTAGTGTGGGTAGCAAGTCAACTCATGTTAGGTCCGTCAGCCTTAATTTACTTCCTTCAGCTTTTTGGGCGTTGATTAGTGATACCGTCACTCTGGGAGACAGTTGACTCGATGACCGTCAGCTATCGCTCCGTCTGACCATCAGCTATTGCTCCGTCTGCTACGTACGAGAGATCGCACTAATCCGTCAGTCTGAGGCTCTCCATTTATCCTTATCAATATATATATATATATATATATGGGTTCAAGTTACACCTAGTGTAACTCTTCTAGAGTTACACATTTTTCTAACCATTGATTTTAGTTAGATCTAATAGCTAAAAAAACATTATTGTCCACATTAGCTTGTCTAATTAAGAATATATTTTCTCTCTCTTCGTCATTAAATTCCAAACCAATTTTAACTTAGTCTTTCACTTTTTTAGTTTTTCTCTCACCTGCTCTCTTTCTCCCCCCACGTTATTGCTTTTGCCAATCTCCATAGATTTACTGCCAGCCAATATCCATAGATGTTTTTTGTTTGTTCTTTTGCTTAGTTTCCAATGGTTTTCAATGCTATTTAATAGTGACCTTTTAATCTTTTTGATTACATGAGATTTTATTAGACTTAATCCTTTTCTTTTAATACTTTGGGCGTCAAATATTATCTAGGGGAAAAAAAAAAAGTTCCAGATGAAACTACAGAGAGATTTAAAAAAAAAAAAAAAGTAAGGTGGGGGAGATAGTAGCTCGGCTCTGAAAGTGGTGCAAGAGAATATAGAGGAGGAACAAAGACTTAGAAAGAAAAAGGAAAACAAAGAGAGAGTATTGCAAATATATTTGTAAAGTCATTCAGACAAAAAAAGGAATGTATGTAAAAGGTTTTGAATAATAAATATGGAAAGAGAAACAAAACTGCTATTAATTAAGTGAATAAGGTATAAATCAATTAGCATTTAATGCTATTTTTTTAACCATTAAATCAATTAGAAATCTATGGTCTAAAAATGGTGTAACTCTTGTGAAGTTACACCTGGTGTAACTTGAACCCATTTATATATATATATATATATAAGTACACATTAGGGTGGAGAGAGAGAGAGAGAGCCATAACACTAGAGTTCTAGAAGCAAATTTGAAGATGGTGCTTTTCAAGATTAGTGATTCAAAGTTAAAGCCATAGTGTTATCATAGTGTGTTTGTTATGGAGTAAATCTTCAAGTGGTTTTTGGAGTTGGTTAGAGGTTTTGAAGGTGAAGCTTATGTGTGTCATCCATGAAACATCCAGATAATCGAAGAGTTTAAAGGTTCCGAAGCGGTAGAAGGTTTTGGTGTAAGTTGATCTATTGAGATTATAAAGTCTAGGTAAATGTTTTATGCTAGATTGTAATAACTTTTATTGATTATATTGGGTTCCTTTTTGGGAAGGTTAACTTCCTAACTAGTTTTTCTTTTGGAGTATTCGTCATCGGTTTTCCACTTTGTCACCATATCACTATCTCATAGTTATTGTGATTGTTGTGATTGTTTGAATTGCGATCAGTGACATCCTATGCCATATCCTTATACTATTTTAATTGATTAAAACTTAATTGGTTAATTTGACACAGGCAAACTAAATTGACAAAATCCATTGCTTACAACTTAATTGTTCATATTAAAACTTAATTGGTTACTTTGAGTTTTTGACATACTCGGACTAAATTGTCAATTTACTCTACATTTTGACATAACCTAACAAAAATTTATACATAAACAATAAGTTAAAAAGTTAAAAGAAAAAAAAAAGTTAATCTAAACTCAACCATATATGCTTATAATTTTGGGTCCATGCATCGATCAGCTGAATGGGTAAAACCACAAAGGATAAACATCACTGAAAAATGCTTGATTTTTATCCACTAATATATTTTCATTCCTATTTTACTAGTGAGTTTCGTTATGCTTACAATGATATCAACTTTTGAATTAGTCACTCAACTTTTAAAATTTACAACGGACACTCAACTTTTACAACTGAAAACGTGGGTTCAACCCACGATTTCAAACTTGACAGTGAGGGGTGTTACTTATAGAAGGTAAATGGAGTAGATAGCTTACTTTTACTCTACTATTTCTTTCCAAGAGTTTTGAATTCGTTTTTATCCATTAAACATATTCAAATTTGAAGTCAAGCTAATAAAATATGCCAAAACTTGGATTTGGTGGGAATCAAGACATGAGTGCCGATTGGCACTTGTGTCTTTGTGACAAGGTGTTGATTGACACTTGTGTCTTGGACAAATTTTGCCTCAAATTTCATATTTTGGTTGGTTTTGCTTGCTTTTCTAACCTTTTTTTTAGCGTAATTATGAAGTTTAAAGCTGTTTTAAAACTGCTAAATTACTTGAATGTTATCTTAGGGTGTGCTTGGTTGGAATGATTTTGAGGAAGATGGAAAAGAGAGAGTAGAAAATAGGAGAGAAAATGGATGAGAGTGGTGTTTGGTTTGGAGGGAGAGGGGGAGAGGAAATTGGTAGGACCCGACTATTTTCTCTCCGGACCCACCACAACTCTATCACCCCAAATTGAGGAAAAAACACAAAGGGAAAACAAGTCACTCATATTCGGACAAAATTGCCCCTAGCCAACACCAACGTTCAACATTATGCCTTCTTTCCTTTTTGTCTTTTTATGAATTTGCCTCATGCTCTCATAGTCTCATTTGTTTATTCCTTCTTTTTATTACCGCCATTATTTTTTATTTTGTGCTCACCAGTTTCTTCTTATCTTAGTTTTGGGACGTTGCCTCTTTTTTTTTTTTTTTTTTTTTTTTTTTTTTTTTTTTTTTTTTTTTTTTTTTTTTTTTTTTTTTTTTTTTTTTTTTTTTTTTTTCTACATGATTTTTATTTTTAATAAATTTTAATTGGGCATCATTTTTTAACAAGAGTATATGAGTAAATTTATACAAATTCACTTTTTCCATCCCTCAACTTTTCCACTCCCAACCAAACAAAAAGAAGGAAAATTAAAATATTTTCTATCTTCCCACTTTTTCACCTCTCCAACCCAACGGACCCTTAAAGATCCTATTTCTTAATCTTTGATTTTCCCTTTTTTTGATTTTTTTTTTGATTTTTTTTTGATTTTATTATTATTATTATTATTATTATTATTATTATTATTTTTAAGAACGGAAGGTTAAAGACTTAAAATATAAGGGCTTATTTGGTAAAAGTATTTAAATATAGTTTTTATTTATTTTTTATTTTATTTTATTTAAATTTTGCAATCCATAAAATGGTGGGCCGGTTTGGTAAAAGTATTTAAAGACTTGAATTTATTGTTTGTCTAATATTTTCTAAATACAGTTTTCAAAATGCTGTATCCTATTTTCGCTTAGAATAGGATTTTGAAAATAGCTAAAGAGGTGTTTTCAAGATAAAGAAAATATTTTTAATGACATAGTTGTGAAATAAATTGAAAATAGTTGACCCCACATATTCGTCAAAAGTCTTTTATCTCTTAAATTAAGAAGCTTATCTTTATCAAATAAAGAATTCCCACACTTCAAATTTGAAACTTATCATAAAAAAAATAAAAAAAAAGGTACATGATGAGCTCCATTCCCTTATCGTTATCCACATAAAAAAAAAAAAAAAAAGTAATTTACAGATTCTACACATTAGTTTTTGTAATTTTTTTTTTAAATCTCAAAAAAAAAAAAGAAAAAAAAAAGAAATGGCATACTAGACAATTATTTTTTGTTTTTAGTATTTTGAAAATTGTTTTTAAAAGTGAGAGCTAAAAACGTAATATAAAAATTATTATCTAAAAATTAGTTTCAAGTTCAGTTATTATATGAAAATTGTTTTTATACTATTTTGAAAACAAAAACAAAATATTCTCCTACCAATCAAGCCCTAAGGCTTTATCTCTTAATTTTTTTTGATTATTTTTAACTACACACTTGTTATAAAAAATAAATCATGAAACTTTGACATGAAATTAGTTCAAATTAATCCAATTAAGGACTAATCAGAATTAATGAATCCCTCATAATCACGTGGTTTATGCATTATTGTGCTTGGACGGAAATTAACTGTTGATTTTTGATGTGGCTTGATATTTTGATCTTGTGATCCAATCTTCTTCTACTTCTTCTTCTTCTTCTTCTTCTTCTTCTTCTTCTTCCTTCTTTTTTTTTTTTTTTTTTTTTTTTGAGATGAAAGACATGTAACTTTGTTAATCAATAACTGGGGGACTAATTACAAAATTGTACATGTAAGCCAAAGAAAAGAAAGAAAAGAAATTTAGTCCTAACTGGGAGATTAAGTGTGTTCCAGTTAGCTCAATTGGTAAAGTCTTTAATGGTTTAATAAGAGATCTAAGGTATAATCTCCGCCTATACCAAAAACTAATTGGTGTCTTGGTTTGATGATAAAGAGCTATCATAAGGAAAAGATTTCATAATTTGAAATTTTTTCAAAAAAAAAAAAAGGATTAATATGTTGCGGTCCAATCTAGGGGTAATTATTGGGTACTCCCGGAGTAGTATAAATGCGTACTCCTCACTCTCACATAACTGTGGGCCCCACTAATTAAATATATGGTGAGACTCACAATTCATGTGAGAGAAGAGAGTACCATTTTATGGTACTTCCGGAGTATTCAATAATTTTCCCCAATCTAGTTCTAGCTAACCTAAATAAGGCCAATAGTAAAATAAATCTTTCTTTTTTTTTGACTGAATAGTAAAATTAATCTTAAATTGGGATTAATTACAAAATTATAAAATCGTAGAAGAATATTTAAGCTCTAGGGTTTCTTCATTATACGTGTAAGCCAAAGAAAAGAAAGAGAGAGATTGGAGGCTAGAGGCTAGAGGCTAGCGACAAAAGCATTAGAGTCAAACTTCATTTTAGTAAAGGTAATTTGTCTTTCAATCTCAGTCCTATATGGGTTTTCGTTTTAATATACAGCCTTGATTGCTACTTTTGGGGTTTCACTGTGTATATATATATATACACACACACAAACTTGTTATATTCGGGGTTTTGAAAGGGAACCGAGAATAGGAACATTGAATACTGGTGTACTCAGTACTATTTAGTATTTAAGTCTGGGTTGCTGTTGGGTTTTACAACATAACAAATTGGTTGGTTACCTTTGTATGCCTTTCAGTCGGTGAACTCGGATCAATCTAAGTTAGATTGGGATCCAGCCATTGTTATTGAAGCAAACTCTAATCGTTTTATAAATTTCATTGGACGCAATGAAAACTTGTGATTATTTGTCAAGAATCTAGACTTAGATAATTTTTATGGCTTTCTAAACCTCAAATGTATGGTTCAATTAATTAGAGAAAGAGTTTTACGGATTAATTATGTTATAGTTGGTCTTAAGGATTAAACATCTAAGTCGTGGCCGAGGATATTAAGTATGGTTGTAGAAGTTCCTTTGAACTCGTGGTAAAAATTAGCTATTGGGGTAATATTATTGTAGTGGGACTTAGTAAGAATTAAGAAATAGTTAATTAGCCAATTTGGTAGTTTATACCAAAGTAGTTTCTATACCCTAGTGTTGTAAGAGATTAATTTTAGTAAGTAGGTTTCTCATCATGAATTTCTTGATTACTAATTGATGAAGTCAAAATCTTTAGTAGGTCTCTTGTCTAAATCTGGACTTTGGAAGGTCTTCTAGGATTTACAAGTGATGTTGCCGAAAATCGTTAGTAAACCGCACAATACTCACGTGCTCGAAACAAGACCTGCGAAACAAAAACAAAGAAAAATCGGACAAAATGGGCTTCTGCCCTTTTTGGGAAAATTAATTAGTCTTTTGCCCTTCTTCCCAAACTAAATAGGGAAATACCCCTCTTTTGAAAATCGAGTTTTTCAAAATCGATTTAAGTCCTATAGTGACGTTTTCAAGGACCTATAGTGACGTTTATGAAGACCTATAGTGGCGTTTTGTAACTTGATATCTATGAAATCGAGTTATAGGCAATTTTATTGCCTATAACTCGATTTCATGGATATCAAGTTATAAAACGTCACTATAAGTTCTTAAAATGTCACTATAGGTCCTTAAAAACGCCACTATAGGGCTCCAGAATTTTTTTTTTTTTTTTTAACTCGATTTTGAGAAACTCGATTTTCAAAAGAAGGGCATTTCCCTATTTAGTTTGAGAAGAAGGGCAAAAGGCTAATTAATTTGCCCAAAAAGGACAGAAGTCCATTTTGTCCAAGAAAAACCCTAAGAGAGTACCGGTGCGGTACTGTTCAAAGACCCTCCGAAAGTTAAGTTAGAGAACTTTTCACAACTCTAGAGTGCTAGAATTTGGGTAAATTATGCATACTTTGGTTTGTGAGGGTCTTGGGGTTTTTATAGTAATGTAGGGTTGACATTCGTGCCTTGGCTAAGAAGATGTTTCCTTGTAGGAGAGATCCTCTTTAAATCGCATATTTTGCGGAGTTCTTTCCTTATAGGATTCTCTTGATTAGGGTTGAGCGTGATGTACAAGATATTTCTTTATATGCTTATGCGTGTAAGCCAAGTAAGGCCATGTCAGGCTCGTCAGAGATTTTATTATTTCCTTTAGCTTGCTTGGTGCGTTCCATTAGCTACTTATCGTCGTCTACCTATCTAAGTCGTCACCTTTGGGTGCCGGCTAACTAAAAAATTGATGTTGTCAGCTTTAGGATGGGATCGTCGACCTTATTCTATCATTACCCGTGCTTTGGTCATGTTGGTGAGACTGACGACTTTGTTAGGGTCATCGCCTTCGTCTAACATTGGGGATTGCCTTGGGGGGGGGGGGGGGAGCCTCCAATTGTTAAGTCTTTTTTTTTTTTTTTTTTAATTTTATTTTATGAAGATAGAGTTTTTAGGGTTTGTTCTCAATCCTAGTTATAGTTCTAATTCTCCCATATATTGGCCTAATATTTTAGCCATTATTATGTTCATAAATTTCTCCATTTCAATAATTGGAAGGGACTATAATTCTGGATGTAATGGTTTCTGGCTTAGTGAAAAATATGATTGTTGAGTAATGGTCGTTGTTTAATGCTTTTAATGTGCTAGGCAGCTACGCCAGCGTCTCCTTAATGGATTGCTAGTAGTAAAAGGTCATCCATTAAGGTGGAAAACCTTACCAATTTTTCCATACTCATTTGATGCCCCCCATTCCCCAATGTAAGGCAAGTCAGACTCGAGAATAGTGGGCTACTGATGGGTATGGAAAAATTGGTAATGTCATCCACCTTAATGACAACATTGTGCTGCTAGCAAGCCATCATTAAGAGTGTTAGGTTCTAAGATTTTAGGTTTAAATGTATTAGAACTTCAATTTGTATTGTTGGCAAACCATGATCAAAACGTTTTAGTCTTGTTTAAACTTGCTCAAAGTATGTGGTTGTATGTAAAGTTGGAATCGAGTAGCTGTAGGATTTATTATGTAAATCTGCCTGGCTCGATCGATCGAAAATTAGGCTCGATCGATCGAAGCTCGTGCAGATTGTTTTTCTGCAGATTTTTCCAGCTCAGCCCAAACTCGTTTGACGTGTAGAGTTTTATGTTTTGTCTTAAGTATAAAAGGGAAAACCCTAGCCACATTTTTGTGTGGCTCCTTATGCTGTGTGTGTGAATTTTTTGTGAGATCAAGAGGTATTTACCTTCACACATACTTAGGGTTTCCAAGATTCAAGATTATGTCAAGAACTTGGTGATCGATTCAGTTTTTGCAATAAGAGCTTAAAGATAGACAAGCGGGAGTGCTTGTACTCGCTGTGAATCCAAGAAAGAAGTAGTCCGTGGACTCGGAGCTGTCACGTGTTTGTGGTAGTAAGTTTCCTACTCGAGGTAGCAATAGGATGTTAGTGGTCTAAGTCGCTATTGTGTAAACTTCAATTCTTTTATAGTGGTGTAAACACAAATTTTTTCCAATTATAGAAAATCAAGCAATTGAAAAGAAATACGGTTTGCAAATAATAATTTGTATTGATGAATAACAAGTACAATCTCTATTTCAATTCTTTTACAAAAGAATACCCTTTGATTCTATCTTCATTGAACTTGACTCGAACAAGGAATTTTCTTGACTTTAGTTGAAAGATGGATTGAACGGTCTCCACAACAAATCTCTAGCTTCAAGCTTATTAGAGATTTATTGTTCTTCAAGTCTTTGAATATGAAGGCTTTTAGGTTGAAGTTCTTTGGGGCTTTAGAGGCTTGATCCGTTGAGCTTCAAGGATTTGAGGTTTATTGAAGTTTATGGAGGCTTTTTCAGCTTAATTCCAATAGAACTTCAAAAAATTTATTTGAATGTTTTTCGTGTGTTCTTGAGACAAAATTTTTCCAGAGCTTTTAACGTCTTGAAAACTTCGTGTCGAAAATGAGAGGGGATGTCCTCCATTTATAGTGATTTTAGAGGATAAGTTCCACTTCGAATTGATATACTTGAAAGTATGTAGTAGACTTTTGATTGATCCAAATTCTTCTTAGAGATAATTATCTCTATTTATCTATTTTGACAAATATCATATTTTGAGAAAGATAATAATCAATAAAGATAAATAATTATCTCTATTTAATTTATTTTAATAAAGATAATTGTCTATCAATTTTGAATAGAAAATTTATATTTATTTTATTTATTTATAAAGATAATTATCCATAAATTTTGAATAGAAAATTTATCTTTATCTTGTGGGCCAAATGACACTTGGCAAATTTTAATATGCCAATGTGATGTCAATTTGGATGACACATGTCATCATTTGACTTAATTAATTTAATGACATATTAATTTGGAATTTGTCACTAAATTTTTGATGTGGCATTTTGTAATTGGCTTGACAAATTTTTTGCCTCCTATAAGTGGATTCAGTTTTACCTTGAGGATAGTTAGGTTAAATCATCCCTAGGTTTTTACCGGTTTGGTTTCCTGGGTCATCATATCTTTGTGTTTTTTATTTTCCGCACTTTACATTGATATGATATATTTGTGTTAACTTAGATCTGAAATTTGACTAAGTAATCACTTAGCTAATTTGCTAGGTTAATCTGAATGTGTTTTAAGGGGTCTAAAAACAAACAAAGAGATACATACCTCCTAACACATTAAGTGCATTAAAAAATGACCATTACTCAATAGTCATAACACATCAAGTCAGTGGCTATTACATCCATAATCATAACCCCTTCCAATTATGGAAAGAGGAAAGTTTATGAACATAACAACTACAATAGGAATATATATGGGGGAATCATAACTACAATAAGTTATGAGAAGAAACCATAAAAATTCTATTTGCATAAAAAAAAAAAAAAAACCATGTTGACTTAACCATCGGAGCACACCCTGATAGACACTTCAATTATTTTTTTCTTTTTTATTTCTTGAAGATCCTAGAAGATCTTCCAAATCTCCAAATTTGGACGACTGACCTATAGAAGATTTTGGCATCATCACTAATTTAACTCTTCTTTTAGAGCTTACTAAATAATAAAGTGTTCGGTCGTGCTAAGGTGTATTTGTAAGAGAATTAAGTAATTATGCATGGCATTGACAAGTTTCATTAGGTTCTTAGAAGTCTATGATTTTATAGGTTTAAATATTTCAAATTTTACCAAAAGCATTTTTATAAGTATTGAACAAGAAAATTTGAATTTTTAGTAACACTTTGACCCTCTACCTTCTATTTTAAAGATCGGCTCTAAAAAAAATTATTTTAGAAAAGAATTGAGTTTTAATCTAAGTTTTCCAAAAGGTTTAAGTTATTTAAGTTTGTTTGAAACTAAAGCGATTCCAAATTTTTATTTCTTTTTTTGAATAGAATTTAAAATGTTGCTCTTATTAAATTGGGTTTTCATAGTTAATAATTATAAAATATTATTCTAAAATTCTTAATTCTTATTCAATCAGAATCCTGTGTTTTATGTTCAATTAGATGTTGTGATCTTCCATATGTTCTTGTGTTAGGTTCTGTACTTGTATAGTTTTATTGGCAAACACGTGAACACAAATTTATCTAGATATATTTCATAAAGTCTGTTGGAATGATTAGACAAAGCTCAAGGTATTGCTTCAAGTGTGATAGAATAGGAAAACATCTGATTCAAAAGATCTTGATTTTTATTAGTTTCGACCAATAGAAACCTAAGTTCGAACGATTGAAAGTCGTATTTCAAAATTAAGTTTTTAGCCCATCAACTCATCAGATGACCAGGGTTTCAAACCTACTTCACTAACTATTTAAGGGAAATCTTAAGGCACATTTTTAAAGACTTTGCAGCAACTCAATTTGAGATCTAAAGGTTTATACCTACTGCTCTTTCAAAGTCTCTACTAGTAATTGCTCATACGCTCTTTAAACTGGTGGATTCAAGTTACTGATCTCCAAATATCAAGTGTACTAGTTTCAAATCTTCAATGGGACATTGAAGTACATGAGGTGGAGGTTCACGTTGCAATAGATCATTATTAGAAATGTTTATGGGATTCATAGCTCATTTCAATCACTGTAGTTAGATTTACAACGAATAGGGTTATTGTGGCTGTTAATCTATATCTTATAGTGAAACTATTTATCTTGGACTTGATAAGGTCAAGTCCCCCCATATTTTTCCTTTGAAACAATTTGTTTCATGAGGTTTCCTAGGTCATCATACTGTGTCTTATTTAAATTTTCGCATTTGAATAATCTAATACTCAACTTTGTTGGGGTAAACTGTTATGGAAGATTTAGGTTAAACACATAATCATCAATATCATGCAAGTGTAGAAATTTAAAAAAGATACGATATGATGAACAAGGAAACTAATGAAACAAAACAGTTTCACAGGAAAAACTTGGGGGGACTTGACCTTATCAATCCCAAAGTGAACAAATTTACTATAAGATAGAGATTTACAGTTAGAATAACACTATTAGTTGTAAATCTGACTATCGTTACGAAACTGAGTTTTAAATCCCACAAAAATATAATAGTAATCTGCTACAACATGAACCTACAATCCACGAATTCAAGGCCACCCTTGAAGGTTTAGATTCAGTATTTTTGGTGACCAGTATTTTTGGTGACTAGTATTTAGCAACTTGATGTAGGACAGAATATACTATTTAATTTTTGTATTTTTATGTAATTTTCGTTATTTTAGGTTTAGGGTATTTATTTCCTTATTTTTAGGTGTTTTTAGTACTTTTTAGGTCAAATTTGGTTCGTATTATAGTTAGGTATTAATTAGGACTTATTTTAGAAAATATTTTCTAATTTGTCAAGTTTTTTGGAGCTTTTAAATAGGTCCTTAAGTCTATAAACGTTTTTGGAGAGTATTATTGAGATTAATAAAATTTTAGACTTTTGTCTATTGTTTTCTTTGGTGGATTCAAGATTTATGACATTTTGGATTCAATGATTCCCTTGTGAATTTAAGGTTTACTACAAGAAACTAACAATTTAGAAGTGATAGGGAATCCACCAGAGAAAACAATGAACAAAAGTCTAAGATTTTATTAATCTCAATAATACCCTCTAAAAACGTTTACATACTTAGGGGCCTATTTAAGGGCTTTGTAAAACTTGATAGACAAGAAAATATATTCTAAAATAACTCCTAATTAATACCTAACCATAACAGGAACAAAATTAGATCTAAAAAGCATTAAAAGCACCTAAAAACAAGGAAATAAATACCCTAAACCTAAAATAATGAAAATTACATAAAAATACCAATATTAAATAATTACAAAAATTAAATAGTGGATTCTGTCTTACATCACAACTTTAAATATATTGTTTCAGATTGTATGTAGATTGATTTTGAATAGTGACGTTGAAAGGAGAAGGCATAGAACCTTTTAGATCTAAAAAAAGAG
This sequence comes from Quercus robur, assembly GCF_932294415.1. Lineage (NCBI taxonomy): Eukaryota > Viridiplantae > Streptophyta > Magnoliopsida > Fagales > Fagaceae > Quercus > Quercus robur. Next base: position 59,521,355 of record NC_065538.1, on the reverse strand, counting down.
CAACTCTATAGTCTTGAAAAATGTGCCTTAAGGTTTCCTTTATATATTCAGTAAAGTTGGTTAGAAACCCTAATCATCTGATGGGTTGATGAGCTGAAATTCAGATTCTGCATATACACATTTTGATCAATCGAACTTAAGTTTCTATTGGTCAAAACTGTTAATATTTTGGTCCTTGAATCAATTGATTTCCTATTTTTGCACACCGTGAGCATTTTCTAAATATTCTTATAGCCTCTATGAGCTATAACAAGACAGTTTTGTGTTCTCATGTTTGTCAATAAAACTATATAGATTTAAAACCTAACTATATAACCTTATATAGTAAATTAACCTATTTTGCATACCTACTACATCTCACAACCACTAATAATTGTATTAATAACATATCTAAATATGCATGATATTACATGAGGAGTTATCAATAGTCTTTTAGCTTAATTGACACTTTTTAATGTTTTTAATGTAGACGTTTAATATTCAAATTTGTCGATATATATATATATATAGTAAAGGGATTCTTTTTTAAAATATTTTTTGAGAATCTGGCTAGTAAGCTTTATTTATGGTAATATAGAGAAAGCATATGTACTACATCTGGTGGGACTACATTAACATAACTAAAAATCCTTCCTTGTCCTTGGTCCTTCTTGTAATGCATAAGTTATAAGTTATAACATTCACTTGGTGTCAAGTATGAATAATCTGAAACCATTCCAGTTCTTGAGCTCCATGCTTTGCGTCATCTACGATTTTTCCAAAGTTTGTGAGGCATCCTGCATCTTCGTTCAAAGCTTTCATGTCTTCGACTCACCTTTGAATGTGGCCTTCTTAATGCTAGTCTCCCTCACAAGATTCACCGGTCTAGCTACCATGGTTTTAGCTTCAACAACGATGGGAGGTAGCGAGATAAAATGGTTAAAGGCTGAGATTGGCTTACCAGTATGATCTCTGACAACCACTCCAATACCAGGATTTTTTTTCAGTTGTGGTAAACATGGCAACATCATAATTCGCCTTGAAAGTTCATTCTTCTGGTGGTATCCAACAACTTTGCACAGTAGGCTTTACCATTGTTGGCTTCGTAGCTTGCTGTCATGAATACTCCTATAGGTATTAAGTAGTCTGATGCATACCTTACCTTAGACACTCATTGTAGGCGTGAGTCACTTCTCTCAGTGTTTGAAGGTGAACTTTCTTCACCTTATCAACTCCCATTAGAGAGCTTTTAAGAATCTCCGACGCTGGCTCTTGGATGAAGTTGCATTTGCAATTTTCTCAAACATGGTTTCATCCAAACTTTGATAGATTAAGGTAAGGGGCTTAAGTGCGTGTTAATCTTTCTTCATTCTTAGCCTTTTGCAGGGCTTCTTTTGATTTGGAGTCATAGAGATTTTATCTTGTGACTCTTCATAACCTTTTTCCACTATGTCCCATGCACATTGGGATTCTAGCAATGGCGGAGCCATGAATTTAGATTAGGAGGGGGAAGATTAAACATATAATTTGATTATTCAAAATAAATAAAATAAAATAAATCAATGTAAAAGTATTAAGAGTATGACAATATACCTGTGAATATTTACAAGTGACTCAATGGCTTAAATGGTTTTATAAACTTAACAGAAACTCTAGGTTTCAGACTGAATTAAAGAGAATAATACCAAAAGAAAAAGAAAATTGATTGGAGGTGTGCTTAAAAGTAGCGGTAGAGAGGATTAGGATCTGGTGCAAGGTGCAATTAACTTCTCTCCCTCTTACAACATTTTTTTTACTAGTTTTACTTTTTAAGTTTAATTTTTTTATTCAATGATTGAGATTTAAAATTATTTTTTACAATTTTAAATCTCAGTAATTTATAGCAACTGCATTAGGTGCAATTTCTCAATCATAGTAGAGAATTGAGTTATTTTACAAGTTGTTTTATTTTTATCATTACTAGGTGGGACCTATTATTTTAATATAAGAGTTTATGTAAGAGTGTAGGTGGTGTAAGAAAAGTTGGCGTGGGAATTGGAAAAAAGAGGAAAGTAGAATTTGTTTTATGGGTAAGAAACTACTACATGTAGTCATGTATAATATAACATGGATCCGGTTAATATATGTCCTTAGGACACACATTAAACTATCTATTTTTGGAAATATTTTCTCAGAAATTGAAAAAACTGTCAACACTTTTTCAATTCCCAATAATTTTTTTTCCAAAAATGGTTAATTATTGTGTGCCCCTGGATCCAAGTAACGTCTTCATACAAAAACTCTAATCATCAGAATTTTTTTTAATAGGTTGAGGAAATTGGAAAGACGTCATCCGTTGGTAATAACCATTCTAACCACGAACCAGTTGGTTCTGATACTATTTTGTTGAAAAATATTGGTTGTCCTCTCTTCAGGTAAAGTGACTCACACTCACAAAGCACACAAAAAGGGAGAGGAGAGAGTGAGCGAGAGAAGAGTAAGAGATTTCTTTAATACTTCTATGTCTCACTAAAAAGTTGGCCAACAAAAAGTTGTAAAAATATCAAACAGTCTAGGACAGTCATGAGGGGAAAATGGGCAAAGAAAAAAAAAATCCTCAAACAAGACATGAGTTAATAAAAAAGGCGAACCGTTGATAGTCAAAGCTTTGACCATTTGAACTGTTTCGAGTAGATAGCCTGATCTAGGATCAAAGAAAGACTGTTTGAACAAAGAGTAAAGTACTATAATGAGATAAGGGATCTCCCTGGCGACAAAGGAGAAAAATGTCCAGGTCTTCCATTTTATAGGATTGAAAAGGAGGTAGTGGTAAATTGGTAATACAGTTCATGATTAATGAAGTTTGTGAAATTATAAAGGAGCTGGTAATTTATAGAACATTAAGGGGTCTCTAATAAAATTCTAACCTAAATAATCATAAGCTTTATCTAGATTTATTTCGGCGCAGCAAAAAGACCACTTTTAACTTTTTTTGGATTTAATACGATGAAGTAATTAACTTTTAAACTATAATGTAATTGTCGCTAGTTCTACTACCCAGGACAAAAGAAAAGGTTTGATACCATCAAAAATAACTTTGGATAATAGTTTGTGTAAATAATATTAAGTCAACCATTTCCCTTGTGGTGGTATTGCTATTGGTGCATGCATTTCTCACAAGATTGCTGATGGCTCATCCTTAAGCATGTTTATGAAAACTTGGGCAGCCATAGCTCGAGGTGATAGTAAGATATCCACAATTTCAATCATCTCTCTTCACACCTACAAGTACTTTATCTAGATTTGAACTAAAAACTAGTTTGACAAAAGAGAAGCTTGTATTAAAGAGGTTTGTGTTTAGTTCTACTTCAATAAAGGCTTTGTCAGCTTTTATATGGAGTCGATATGTATCTGCTACTGATTAAGTTAAGTCTGAGTCTGAAAGGCTCCCCATAATTCTTCATGCAGTGAATTTGCGAACGAGGATGTATCCCCCACTACCTGACTATTCTTTTGGAAATTTATATATTCCGAGTCACAACAGCCATAGTGTCTAAAGAAACCAGCCGGGAAGAGTGGAATAGCATTGTGGGCAAGTTAAGAGATGCAAAAAGAAAAATTGAAAAGGATTACGTGAAAAAGTGAGCACTTGAATTTTCTCAAAGAGCTGGGTGGAAAAGTCATGAGACAAGATACAGTTATCTTAAATTTCACAGGATTGTCCGGTTTTCCTATATATATATTGACCTTGGTTGGGGAAAGCCTTTTTGGGTTGGTCGAGTTAGCTTGCCTTTCAAGAATCTAGTTACATTTACAGACACCAAATTTGGGGATGGAATATAGGCGTGGATAAACTTGAAAGAGGAAGATATGGCCAAATTTGAAAGAGACAAGGAGCTCCTTTCATGTGTTTCCACGACCTTCAATGTCATAAGGAACTCCTAGTAGCTAGAACATGATTTTACAGTTTCTTCATTGGGCGGCACCATTAGCTAAAATAAAAGGATTTTTAAGAACAAAAATGGTAAGAAGGTAGAGCAATTGTCACAACCTTGTCTACGACAACAATGATGTCAACTTCTGCTTTAAAGCAAGTGATTAGTTAATGTTTATGTTTGTATAGCATGTAATGTGTTAAGTATAGTCAGCTCTTGATTCCTTTGTATGCTGCTGTTTCTCCAGTTTCTTCAATAAAATTTCCTCTTGCATTAAAATAAAAAAGAAAAAAAATTCTTACATATCTTTTTTATTTTTATTTTTGCCAATGCTTATAGTTTATTTCTTGTTAAATTCAACGTGTGTTAATTTAACTTAGGAAAAGCGGAGCAAAAATACTTGGAAAACCATAAAAGTTTCTCTTGAGAATTTTCTCTATCTCTTAGACGTAACTTAGTTCTTACCCTTCTATCATTTCGTTTACTTCTTAAATATAAATTGAAGAAGGGGTTGCTGGTACTTGAGGTTCTGAAGAGGGGCAAAAATACGAATGATAAAGAAGAAAGGGACTGCCATTGAATGCTATGAAGGGGAATTGTAGGGGCCTGGATTAATTTGGACGGATAGAAATCACCGCAAGTTGCTTTGAGGCCACTCTAGCTTGTGTTCCTACCGCTCTGCCTTCAAAAGAAGAAACAATCAAAGAAATGTCATTGGGAGTCACTATTTGGCTATTGAGTTCCTTGGTTTGCCTCTTGATTTCATGTCTTGCATGGTTTTCCAAGCACTTGACTGGTGCTTTTGTTCAAATTATTCGTTTATTTGGTTTGCTAGAATTTGTTTTCGTTGGATAGACCCATTTAATATAACATATAGAGACATCACTTAATCTAAAAGGTTTAAGCCTAATTAGTATAAATCAACTATGTTATATTAATCACTCATTCTTCTCATTAGTATTTAATATGGGATTTCACTACTTAACCAATCATATTACTTATACGTGAATATTCCAACAAATCACCCCCTTTATGTGTGAGCCTTCTACTAAATCACTTATGGCATTTAACAATCCAAGTGTCATGTTTCACCAGCACCAATAGTGTGCCTTTTTCTTCCTCGTTCTACTTGGTGGAATTCACTAATTAACGAACACTTGCTCACAAGTTTGACTTTAATACCTCTTGTTGGGGAGACTTCTTGAGTAATTAATATAACATATAGAAATACTACTTAACCCAAAATGTATGAGTTCAAATATGTTACAATGGATACGAGTTTAACTATGTTACATTAATTACTTACTTTTCTCATCAGTATCCAGTGTGAGACTTCACTACTTAACCAACTAAACTATTTACACGTGAATATTTCAACAATTTAGTTTAGTTTTAGTCCCTCTAAGAAAAATTATATCAACAATCAAGATCATAGCAAGTCTAAGGAAATTAAAGCTTCTAGCAAGAATCGAGGACCTAATGATGATAGCAAGGTTCATATAGTTAAGGAGTCAGTTACATAATCAGCAAGGTCATGTAACTGTGGAGCTAGTTAGATAATCACAATTAATTGTATATTTTGAATTTGAATATCTGTTTTTGTATATTTTCTGTATATAAACACATACATTGTGAAGCTATTTAATTGCTTGAAAACCCATTTTAAAATCTTGTGCTAGTTTATTCTTTCATTGAATCACCTCAGAGCTAGTCGCATTAAGTCTTGTGACAATGGCCTCTCTGTCATTTCATAATGTCTCTTACCTTGTGTTGATGAGTTGATCAAGCTTGATCAAGTTTCTCAAAAAGAAAAAAAAGTAGTTAGAGGAGATTTTTTTATTTTTATTTTATTTTTTTTTAAATTAAAAAAAAATGTAACATTCCTTTTTATGTGAAGGCTCTGGTATAGCCGTATAGCGGACCTAAAATTAAATGAACATACCTTTGTCTATAATCTTATAAACTATAGAATTAGACTAATAAGCACAAAAGGAAAAAAGGAAAGAAGAAGAAGAAAAAGAGAGAAATCTCTATAATTCAATTTTGGATCTATTCTGAGTTATGGAATGTGCTAAAGATTCAAAAACCCTTTTTTTTTTTTCTAAAGTTTTTGTCTAACTAATAAAAAAAGAGATGAAATTCACTGGATTTAAAATTTATACAAAATCCTTTTCTATTTGGAGAATGTCCAATATATGTTTTATGTCTTCTTTGCGAAAATGTTTCATTTTCATAAAGTCATTTTGACTGACATTTAAAAGGTCCAAGAGGGTATGTATTCAATTGATTGATAAAAAGAAATCATGAGTATCTTTCCTAACCATAATTTTGTAAATAAATTAAATAGAAATATAAGAAACAAGAAGTTTGAAAAATAATTTTATATCTTCACGGTACATTATTTTTTCTTTACTTGAAGAACATATGGTTGTGGGTTCCAATTCGCTTAATTGATAAACTTTTTTGTTGTCAAATATGTTTGGGGTTTGAATTTCACCTACATAAAAAACAAATTGGTGTCTTAGTAAGATAAAAGCAATTATTATAGAGTGAATGTCACAGGTTGAAATCCCTTCATATCTATAAAGAGTAAGATTATGAGTTTAAAATCCACAGTACATGCATAACTATTGTGGAAATCAAAAAAGTAATTGAACCAAGTTCCTCCCAAAAGGGATTGGGATAGCCAAATATCGTATGATAAGTAGAAATTTGTGAAATTGTGAAGGAGGGGAAAAGAAACCAGAAAAGAGAAGAGATGATCAGTGTTATAGCCTACATCATGCGAAAAGAGCCCAAATAGATACATTTTTCGGTCACATAATAATACATTACAATGGAATATGTGTTAATGGGGATTACACATGAAATTACTTAGTTAGTATATATGCGTATCTTATGCGTATTGCGTACGTACATACGTAAACATTGATAAAGTGTGCGTCTTCCGTTTTGTTATCAAAGGTACCGAATTCTATGCTTTACTTTAGGACTAAAAGTATACTACACGTTTAGGTTGAAAAACATTAAAAAGGGATTGTTAAAACCTAAAAGACAAAGTTTAACTGTAAACAAAGTTTAACTCTAAAATTAGTTGTAGTTTCAGGTTACAACTTTACTTAATATCTTTTTATTGGAAATGATTTTTGATAAATTTACCATTGGATTACATCTTCTTTTTATATCCTCCATGCTTGCAAAATTTCTATAAAAATATTAAAGATTAATAGCTATGCCATCAATAATTTGTTTAAATTGCAAGTTTTTGTGGTTTTAAAGTATGCACAAAATATAAACTTATAGATTATATAGTAAATAATATTTGATTGACATGTGTATTAAAAGTGTAAAGAACATACAATTTAACGGTTAGATTTTCAAAATATGTAATAATGTTTATTTTATTAAGTAAAGTTGTAGCCTAATCAATTTTGTATCTAAACTTTATCCTATGCTAAATACAAACATATATAAAACATACAAAAATATACCACAAACCTATTGATGTCAAAGAGTCAATGTGAGAAACTACACATATAAAAGATTAAAGTAATGTAAATGAAACTTTTGCGCTCAAAGTCAAACACAAAGATTCAATTTCAATTTTTTTTTTAATATATATTTTAAAATAGTGCTACAACAAATAATACTTTCACAACAATTTTACAACAAAACCTACGTAGTAAATTATTACTAACTTTCATTAATTTTTTTTGTTTGAGTTCATCACTGATATCACTCTTTTATTATTATCTATTATTAACAGTTTAAGACCTAATTTTTATTTTTAAAGTTATTGTTAGGGATGGCAATGGGGCGGGGCGGGTCCAAAAGATAGGGTCTTCGCCCTCGCCCCACATGGTTTTTTCTTACCCCATCCCCGCCCCTTGAGGCCATGTGAAGCCTTACCCCATAAAACTCTACTTCTTATTAATTTGCTCACAATTATTACAATTGTTTTTAATAAAACCTGTTTCGTTAATAAAAATATACTTGAAATTACAAATACATTTATCTTATCAAATCAAACTAATTTTTAGCAAAAATTGAATGATATTATTAAAGTGTTTATATCACAATAAAAACAAAAATCTCATAATACAAAATCAATGATTCAATAATATATAAATTTGTTTATAATAAAGACAAAAGAAAATGTTAAAATTGGTACCTTATTTCCAACTTTGTTAGAGAAAAAAGAGAGGCTAAAAGCCTTATTGAGTAGAATAAAATAAGTTGATGATATTTTTGTTTAAATAATAGGGTTTTAGGGTATGAAAAAATTATAGTTTAACTTTTATCAATGTGGGGCGGGGCGAAGATGGGGTGGGACGGGGTGGGTTGGGTCTAAAAAGTCTATACCTATCCTCGTCCCGTCCCGTGGTGCAGGGCTAAAATCTCACCCCATCCCTACCCCACTACCTTTACGGGGTGGGGAAAAATTGCTAAGCGAAGCAGGGCAAAATTACCATCCCTAGTTATTGTGTATTTGCTTTATTCTTTATTTTATTAAATTGTGAAACTCACAAAAGTTAAACACAAAAGCTGCATGCAACCTATTGTCATGCTTCATCCTCTTGCTAGTTAGACGTGACAATAATAATTGTAAGTAAGTATATATATACTGCATTTATATGCAAAATGTTTCCGTATTTTTTACACAAATTAATAATAAAAAAAAAGAACTTTTAATACTTGTACAACACACATACTGTTAAATAAACGTAGCCAGGCACGGTGTTAGGAGCATTATGTAAAAAACCAAAATTGAAAAAGAAAGTTGGTAGCTAGTTTCGAGGTTAGCTAGGCCTCCTAAGGATAGCGACAAAATAGAAGAGAAGAATGGGAACATAGAAAGAAGTGTACTGACATAACTCTTTTCATTGCTCCTTTGTACACATTATGGTGTTACTCCTATACCCCTCAATTCTACCCTCCGTAACTATCTGCCACAACTGTCACCAACTGTTACTAACCAACCTAACTAACTCTATGTCCTATCAATGTAACCAACTACAACCGGATCCTATCACAGCAACTATTACACTTTGGCAGTCACTATTAGAGTCACAAAGTAATTACAAAGAGTACATATACAATGACCCAATGACCTAGTAAAATCTCTAACAATTATGTGTTGCTGATGATGGAATGAGGAATGAAGGTGCTTAGACAGCATTGAGTTAATCATTTGGCTTTATGTTTTCTTAACACACTCACGGCTCCTCATGCCTGACTAGTGATGCTCCTAAGGGATCTTTGAGGGGGACCAGCCCAGTCTTCCTATCCGAGTTAGATCGATGAGTAGTGATGAGGGGCAGCATATGGAGGCACTTTGCTCCACATGATGCCCCAAGGCCATGGCAGAGGAGGGCCATGGTGGGCAGAGATGGTTTTGATGATGGGCAGCAGCAGGTTGTGCAAACCCTACGTGGTGGTGCATGATATTGGTGGCTTAGTTGTTGGTTCCTTCTGTGTGGGCTTGGTGGTTGGAGTGCATGGCAGGGCTAGGCTACTGTGATGATTGAATGCTGTGTGCAAGGCATTGGGCTAGTGTGGGTTGGCTGAATGCATGGACAGGTGCTAGTGGGCTAATGGTAGTTACTTTGTGTGTTGCATATGGGCATGTTGTGTGGGTTCTAGTGCTGATGGGAGACCTTGAGCATGGGCCAAGTCTTTATAAAATGTGTGGGAACTAGTTGTGTGGGCTGCTGGAGGATGGGCAAAGGCCCCATGGTTTGCTTAGACATGGGCTATACATGTGCAGCATATGTAGTGGCGGTTACTAAGCAGTTACCAAGCAGTTCCTAACTTTCCTGATGATTAGACCTATTGTGTAGGGGTTGGAAATGTGGAGAGCAAGCCAAAATAACATCAGTTGAAGGTGTCCTAAGTTAGAACACAAGTGGAAGATTGTTCAAGACCCAGACAGTTACTAGGCAGTAACTGCCATAGTAGTTAATTCTGTATATTTAACCCTAAGGCTGTTGGGGGTGTCAACAGCAGAGTGTATTTGGCCTTGGGAAAATTCTATGTAATTTTATAGGCTTGTAAAAGAGTTTTCTTTGTACTTGAGATTAAGTAATAAAGGTTGAGAGTGGGTTCTCTGTAAATATTGTGTGTGCTGTATGTTTAAATGTCCCTATATAATATGTTCTAAGTGTTATTGCAATGAGTGTGTGTTGTTGGCTGAGACTAAGTCAGGGACTTAGGGCCATCACAGGCAGAAAATTTGAGTGAAAAATTGACCTTGTGACACACGGACACCCCCCACCCATACAAAAAAAAAAAAACGAGAGTAGATAAATTGGGTACTAAAATTATGTTTGGGGCCTTTGGGCCCCTTCCTGCCAAGAACATAGCAGCCTAGGCCCCCAGCCCAACAAGGGAAGATTAGTCATTCTAATTTCTAATTCCAAATTTAGAAAGAAAAAGAAAAAATAGAAAAGAAAAAGACAGACGACTGATGACTTGGAGAATGCAAACCATCAAGCATCAACCACTGACCCATCGCCCACCCACCTCCAACCCAATGCACCAAATTTCTAGTATTTATTATCTCATTCAAAACCTAATACTAATATGATTTTTCTATGATTCTCTTTCTCCACCCCATACATTTATAATTTGTGTGAATATGTGATTGTGGTTTTTTTTTTCTTCGTTGTTGATGGTTATGAATTGAATATATGCATAATTGATCTATGAGTCTATAATTGTGAATCTGTGATTGTGTTTGAGTCTGTCTCAGAGATTGAAAATTATTTTTACTGTGAGTTGTGTGAATGAAGCTATATTATATATAGAGAGAGAGTAGGGGCGGTACAGAGTATCAAATAGTATTTATTTGTTTGACTATTTGTTTGGTAGTGGGGAAACAATAGGGAACATGCACAGACATACTAACAGAGGAAAGTGATTCAGGAAACAAAAATTGGTAAAGTAAGGAAAAGTGTCTAGGCCAAAATAGAAAATTAACACTGTTTGCCAAACAATATAATTAGTAGGCACTGTTTTCAAACTATATTTTTTACTAACATCTCGAGTCTAAAAGACTCGATTTAGGGCCTATAAATCGAGTATTTGAGACTCGATTTTTATGGTCTGATCACGTCTGATGTGGCATTTTTTCCACGTGGCGTCCACTTGGAAATCGAGTCTTTAAGACTCAATTTATAAGCCAAAAATAATTTCAGTCTAAGTCTCTCATGTACAAGCCATTCCCAGAAATACCCAAAAAAAATTTTAAGAAATCCCAGAAACACAACAATCCTAGCAATTGAGAAGAAGGAAAAAAAAAAAAAAAAAAAAAAAAAAAAAAAACTCACTTACAGCACAGCAACCACCACCACCACCTAAAATCCAACACCACCACCATCGCCAAATCCATGCCCACAAACCTAAACAGATCGGACTCCACCACCTAATGACCCACCAAAACCTAAACCCACACAACCCACAACCCACTCACAGTTTCCCACAACCTAGTCATCGATACCGACAACCCAATTACCAACTCCACAACCCAATCATAGAATCCCATAACCCAGCCACTGATTCCCACAACCCAGTCACCGATTTCCAAAACCCAACCATCGATTCATTGATTCCACAACCAAGCAACCTCCGTGACCCACACCTCAACCTCGAACACAAGCGCCAATGTCCACCACAGACACTGATCTCCACAAACCCACACCCTCCACCACACCGATCCCTACAAACCCACACCCTCCATGCCACCACCTATCCATGTCGTCGCTGCCACCTAGCAACACAGCATCTTTGGTCTGTGCTCCTAAAAGAAGAGAGGGCAGACATAGTGAAAGAAGGGAGAGAGGATTGAGGTGAGGAGAGATGTCTAGGAGAAAAGAGACGTGCATATTTGTGCTGTAAAATTTTTTTTTTTTTTTTTTTTTTTGGGTTTGACTGAAAAGATAGAATTTGAATTAAAATAATGAAATAAAAGTACAAAGGTGTAAGTAAGGGTTTAGATGTGCTTCAGGGCTATACATACTAGCCTGACAGTCAGGACAAAGAAAAAAATAATAAAAAAAGAATATCATCATTACACCCATCCCTTCAAACAACTAATGTGTCCATTGGTACGTGCCCTCCAATACACTGATAATGTTTGAATAATATTAAATGTAAGACTTATAAATCGAGTCTCTAAGACTCGATTTCTAGGTGGATGCCATATGAATAAAATGCCACATCAGATGTAATTAGACCATGAAAATCGAGTCTTTAAAACTCGATTTATAAGCCTAAATCGAGTCTCTAAGACTTGAGATGTTAGTAAAAAATATAGTTTGAAAACATTGTCTACTAATTATATTGTTTGAAAAACAGTGTTAATTTTCAATTTTGGCCAAGTGTCTTAGTATTGCATTATAATAGTGTGTTTGGGCCGTGGGTAAGTAACAAAGATAGAAAGACAAAATAAAAATGTCACACAAATTTTTTATTTTTATTTTTGTTATACTCGGTCCCCCTAATTTAAAATTATGGGTCCGTCCCGTACTTTACTAACTATGCGAAATTCAAGGATAATTTGAATTTGAATTATGTATGAAAAAAATTTGGTTACAAACTTATTTGGATTCATTTTGCTCCAATTTAGGATGTGGCAATTAAGTAACCATTCGTGTACAGTTTTATTCATACGACATGTGACTTGTTAAGGACGAAGTTATTGCAGCTTGGGCCAAGGGATGGTTTGGTGTTTCGATTGTGGTTAAAGATACAAATGCGATAAAAGAAGAAAATGCCACAATCCAAATAGTTATATTGACAGGAAATAGGCTGTTTGAAAACATAATGAAAAATATAGCCATTTGGGCTATTTCTCTGTAAGATAAGTGAATGAAAAATTTATATTATCATTGATTTTTTTACATTTACAAGAAAAAGAGGCCAAATGGCTATATTCATTAACTTAACTTAACACATTATAATGGAATCCATATTTTTGATGAATATATCAAAATTGTGATTCAGATCAGAAAGCAAGAAAAGGAACGAAGCAAAAGAAGAAAGAAGTGTAGGGATGAAATCTGAGATAAACGACAGCTTAGCATTGTAGTTTAGTTGTACCGTGTAGCTTAGTGAAATGCTTTAGTTTAGTGACTTGTAGTTTAGTGATGTATTTAAGTGAGAAATGTTCACACGTGACTTGACTGACAAACACACCTGTTGTAACTGTACCCGCATAGTTTGGGATATTTTGCTTGTTCTGTTTTCTGTATTTAGTCACAGATTCCTGTACAGATTCATTCAGTTGAGTAATATACAAAGTTTTCTTCATTCCAAAACTCTCTCTAGCTTGAGCTTCCTCTCTTCTTTCAATTCTTGGCTCTCTGTACTCTCTTAAAGAATTATAGATATAAAAGTCAATGATAATATAAATTTGAATTTTGTATCGATCGTCTCAATTCCAAGAGTTCCCATCATTGTCTTCAGCAATTAATGTCTTGATTTAGTTTTCAATGACATGTGAATTATACTTTCCTGTGTTAAATGGGTTAGGTTGGATTGCATATCAGTAGCTTATAAAGAAAGATTGGACATGGATAAAAGCTCTGGTTTTGCCCAAAAACACGACAAAATGATGCAATAAGTGAATGCAATCTCTTTGCAAGGCTTGAAAATTTTTCAGTATAACCTTTCTTCTTTTTTGGGGGATATATTTTGCGGTGTAACCTAGTCCACACCAGTGTAGCAAAAATTTAAGCATAACAGAAATACAGCTTGTTAGAGCAGAGTGAAGACCTAGGGATAAAATGCTAACCATTTAGAGGTGGTAAGGCTTTAGTGACATGAATAACCTCAAAAAAACACATGGTTATGGTGGGTAAGTTGTATGATCAAGTTATTCATGGCATTGATATGAATCCTGAGATACGAGACATAAATTTAGGCGTGCCTAAATGCAATGTAAAGCTAGAGACAGATGGAGATCACACAACTCAGTCCTGTGGACATATAATTGATTATAGATATATAGCATTGAGAAAGACGGTTGCTGATATTGGCATGTTTGTCTTCACAAATAGTATTTTCTCACATTCTTGTTCTTAGACAAGTACAATCCTAACCCGAAACGATGAATGAACAAAGCAAAAGTAATTAAATTAGTCGGTAAGGAATTTTATATCTTATTCAGTTATTTGTTTCTTGCACCTGCTATACATTAATTTATTATTTCAGTGCTTTCGCTCTCTGAAGGGCCTGAATCTCTTTAATATCTTCTTTGAGAAGATTGACTACCTCCTTGAACTTTCTGAAATCAGAAACAACTTCCTTGAGTATGTCTTCTTCCAAACTAGGTTGCCAACTGAAGTTTTCCCGAATATGGGTAAACTCTTCCCAACATTCTAAGGCTTGTTCAACGTTAATCTCCAATATGAGGTGAAGAATAGCCTGTGAATTTTTCAGAAAAGACAGAAATGTGAATATCAGTTTATCTTCCTTTTTCTGTTTTGCTACCTTATGGAACCTCATGGAGAAGGCCATCTAGTTCAGAGAACAATGAACTATACTGATTAAAAACATGGGTGGGATACGGACTTGGTGACTAGAACATGAATAGCTCTGAAATTGAATCTGATTAATTTGAAGAAGTCATATTCTCTAAATTGTTTTCAGAAAGTGCCTCAACTCTAGGGTGAAAGACTAAAGTGAGTTGTCTAAAGAGGGGGATATACCTTAAAGAGTGGACGCCGGGCGTCTGAAATCTCTACTTGGTCGAAGCATTTGCGATCAAAAGCCTTTTTGAACTCTCCCTAATTGAAAACAAAGGATAAGTTGTTTTTGACTCAAACCAAGTGCAAAATCTGTGTCCAAAGTGATGTGACAAAAAACAAAATCATAAAAAGAAGAGGTTGCTGTTTTTACTTAGTGGACAAAAATTACTGCAGTTTGGTAGATCAAATAACCAAATTAATCTATCAATAAGATATTGAAACAAGAAGAAATTGATATATCATTGTCAGATAAATAATGAGGTTCTGTGACTCATTCCACTAATTGCTTAACATGAATGGACCTAGGATTTTTAAACTTGGAAGTCAAGTTATTTAATTCCTCACATCATACCTTTCATACTTCAGCCAACTTGGTTGCAGCTTGTTTTGATTCTAAAATTATTACTATAGAATGCTTCATGACATCCTGATTTGTGGGTCTAATTTCTATTGCTGACAGCCCAAGACACTTGAGATCTGACTTAATGGCTGAATTTGGCTCATTCTCTGGGTGGTACTCTACTTATTGGCCACACTAAGTGGCGCTGAGGTCATGGGCTTCACAGAGGAGCAAACGCCAATGTTCAAGCACTGGGGGAGATTGGGAATGAATTGAGAAAAATTTCACCATCATTACCAATGTTTGCTGCTCTGTTTCCTTTTGTATTTGATTGCATTGACCCCTTCCATGGAGGTAATTCTCTAAATTTAATAAACCCCAGTTTTCAAAATGCAGAGCAGTCTTATCAAGGATTATCTAAATTCATGCTTTGAAAGGTGCAATGGGGTTGACAAGTTCCTCAAAAACATTACAATTAGCATTTGTAAAGGAAATTGAGAAGTGAAGAGTCTGTCACCTGGTAGATAAGCATTTCCACAAGTAACATTTCAATCTCGTAGGCTTCATGAGGTTTCTTTTGCTTCATGGCCCTCTCATATGCTACTTCTAGTAGTGCCGCTGCCTCAGCTTCTTTTCCTGTCATTTCCAGCTTTGCCACAGTACTCTTTAACCGAAACACAAAAAGCTCATAAAAATTATGTACCTTAAAAAAGATTCTTAAACTTTGAAGAGTGTTCAAATAATTAATGTAGTCTATTCAATTTTTATAGCAAAGTTAGCAAAAAAAGAGATCTAGCAAACTATATCTTTCCCCCTTCATGAAAACATGAAACTAATTTCCTGAATTTTAATTAAAGATTCAGAAACTTTGGCTTCCATAAATTGTTTCAAGAAAATCTGTAAATAAGCTTAGGGGAGTAAGTATATTTAATGTACTTCAATTATCTGGAGTAGGAGGGATGGGTGGAAATGATAAACTATGTTATCAACAAGTAACAGAAGTTTGACTGAAATGTTGACAAATAGGAAGTAGAGATCCCCCCTAACCTTCAAATGAAAGAAATCAGGTTTTTCCTTTACAAGTGTGTACTTCAATTTTTTTACAGCTTTATTTGGTATTTTTGCATCTAGTCGAGCTTTGTGAAAATCTATCAATCTCTGCAAGGCTGGTTTGCCACCGTGAATAACACCAATGGACATGGACCTCGTAAAAACATGTCGATTTCTTCTCAGACAACGACTTGCATAACCCCAAGCAATATAAATGCCGGCAAAGATGATGATGGGTGTTGCAGTTGCTGCCAATCCATATTTAGTCTGTATGCTGAGATTTTTGAACATGTTTTTAATGTAGATTTCAATGCTTCTAATCATATAGCACATGAGAAAATATGCATATTAATTATTCATTCTAGGTGAAGAAAAATTTAATGAATGTCCCTCCCAAAATACGTGAAAGGAGAACTTTGTGAAGAGGATGAGAAATAAAGATGGATATCTTAAAGAAAAACATTGAGGATTATACTAGTAGCTTGTCAAAGCAGATGAAATAGTTCTGATTACAAACTTGTTCCGTTGGTAAAGAAATTAATGCTTGTTCAGGCATCTTTCAGATTGTATGAAGCAAGAACTTTTTCCACTGTTAATATTAATTTGGAAAATAAATTGAAATGGTTCCGATCACAACCTTACTATGTGGGTCACGAAACATGCTTGTTAAGGAATATTTAAGGCTGTGTGAGAGGATTGTTCCTCTCCTACACAAGAAGCAAGAACTTTATCCATGTTTTCTTTGGAAATTCTATGCTTTGAAGCAGAGCATTAGACTAAATGTAAGCTTGGTTTTATTTTATTTTATTTTTTTAACATGAAAAATAGACAATCTCATTGAATTACAAGGATTTTGACAAATGTCTAGTTGCACATAAAACAAAAGATGAAAAAAAGAAAGAAAGAATAAAATAAATAACATTAATGATGTGACACTAATATACTTGTAAATTTATGATACCTAATATGAACCGTAAAATGTATTTATTTCAAATGAAGATGATTGTAAAGACATGATTTGCTCCCAAAGTCCAAATGGATGGTCAATAGTCCAATGAGTCCAAAACAATGAATTTGTAGAGAGCGGACTTGAAACTGAACTTTCAATGAGTTTGGTGGATAAAGATCACAGTAGGTTAGTTGTTACTGGAAAGCATAAATCAAACAGTTCTGAACAAGAAAAGTTCTCCTCGATCAAGTCCGAGGAAGGTTTGTTCTAATATATTTCTCTTAGACTTATTCAAAATTACAGTTCTTGAGTATATAGTGATTTTTCTTTAGATTTTCTTGATGATCTCCCTTGTAATGGGG
This sequence comes from Quercus robur, assembly GCF_932294415.1. Classification (NCBI taxonomy): domain Eukaryota; kingdom Viridiplantae; phylum Streptophyta; class Magnoliopsida; order Fagales; family Fagaceae; genus Quercus; species Quercus robur. The sequence goes on along the minus strand of NC_065538.1, from coordinate 59,504,013 downwards.
TTTTTCCGCTTTATATTCTCCTTTCTTCTTTTATCTTAGTCATACACGTGTAGATTAGATTACTGGTCCTAATCCATCAGCACCTTCCTAAAATCTTTGGAGGTAGCTGTTAGGCTAAAAGTTACTGTTCAGGTATCACTTCCACATTAATGCGGCTAGGGGATTAGATGCAGAGCATTTAATGCGGTGGCAGCAGCTTTCTTCTCAAATATTTCCCAACTCTCTTTTGTCTCATCTTTCTCTGGTGTTTATCCTTTCAAGCACGATTGCCCGTTGCTTTGTTCTTGATGGATGGTCGAACCATTTGACCTCTACTCTGTTTGGCCGAGGAGGTGTTTCTCCTCGGACAACGTCCCCAACTCCTTATGACCAGACTTCTTCCACGGCCCATTAATCTATATGCCCTCATTAGTATTTACCTGTCCTCAGGCTATATGACATTCTCAGGCATGGCCCACGGCCCAATACCTATATATGGGCCCTTCATCCCTACAATGATCATTTTCTCGTTAAAGGTCCATTTGGTTGGAGTGATTTTAGGGGAATAAAAAATGGGAAGAGAAAAGTGGAAGAAAAATATTTTTTTTTTGAGTGTTTGGTTGGAAGGATTTAAAGAGGGAAAATTGATAGGATTGGGTGTTTTCTTCCCTTATTCACCAAATTTTTTTCTCCGCAAATTAGAGAGAAAGTTGGATAGAAAATGGGTTTCAAAATGGTTTTTCTACCCTTATGTTTTAAAAAAGTCATTTTTGTTTTCTTGTTAGTGATATATTTTTTACTCATTTTTTCTTCTTTACAAATGAAGTACCTATCCATATACAATTTTTTAATAAATATATAATGTGTTACATTTTTATTTTTTATTTATTTCTAATAGGATCATGAGAGTAAATTTATATAAATCATATTTTCTATCTTCTCATTTTTTTTTTCAATCAAGCAAAAGAGATTTTCAGCCCTCTACTTATCCACCCCAAACCAAACACCATGATAAAATACAAAAATCTCTTCTATCTCCCCTCTTTTCTATCCCCCAATCAAGTGGACCCTAAGGTTCTTGTTAACAGTAATTTATGACATCTCCAAGACAGATCCTTCCTGGTCGTGTAGCACGTTGTTTGTACTTATAGAATAAAAGCAAGAAGGCATGCCAAAATTATACCTTACTTGACTACAAAAAAGGCAATGTGTTGAGCGTGACTACTAATTCATGACCAATTATAATAAGTAGTGGTATCCTAAATGCTACACAATGCAGTATCCTCCCAGTTACTGAAAGCACACACAGTTCCATGGAATCCACATTTCTCCTCCGCAATGCTCCCCTGCCTAGTGTGCCCCTACAACTTATCTCTTCCCCTGTGAATCTGAGTGTTGCAAGGGTAACCGTACCTAATTTCGGCCTTAACCATTTGACTCTTTCGCTTGCGAACAATTCCTACCCCCGCCCACTCAGGCATGACTTCAGTCCCATTGTTCGTGCCGTAAATAACTTCTCGACACATTCAGCAAATGATGAAGGTGACAACAAAATTGTAAGAGGGTCTGTAGGGGCGTCTCTGGTAATGGCATGTGTTCTTGGTATCATTAGTTGCGGTTGTTGGATGAGTCCAATAGCCAATGCAATTCCTCCGTGGAGTTCTCACCAAACGGTTGCGGCAGATTCCCAGAAGTACAAGCAGACAAGGCAAAATCTTCGAGATGTTGATGTTGAAGCCCTTAAGGTATCATTCTCTTCTTTCTTTAGCTATTTCTATTATGAAGTTAAGTTTCAGCTTGTGTTACTATATGCTCAATGTGCGCAAAGTCCTGCAGAGTATTGCTTATCCAATTTTGGCCTCAATTTCATCAATTGAAAAATGAAGCCTAAATGATACAGGACCCTCTCCATTTCAAGTCAAATTTATTTTGCGTTAAAGAAAATTAACTATGATGATTTAAGATAAATTAAGTTATACTAGTAATTAATTTTAAGTAGGTGACTCTTTAAAAGCTATTAAACCATTTAAATATTTTTTTAAATCCTAACTTTCCCTTGTTAATTAGTGAGGATAAATTGGACAATTTAAATTAGCAGCAAGCTTAAAAGAAAACCACTCACCTCATTGTTATACAAACAAGAAGAAGGCTGATTGGGGTATATATACACTTCCTTCTACCTCCATATATACACACACTCCATTGATATTTTTCTTTTTTGAAAATTTTTTAACACCTAACCTTGGAGTGCATCTATGTCAATAAAAGGACAATCAAAACCTCATTCCTCTCCCCTATGTGTGTGTTTGTTTATCCAAACATTTAAAAAAAAAAAGTCACGTCTTTTCTTAGCAGAGACAGTTGTGTTCATTTAGAGAAGATTCTTATATCTCTACCTTTTGATAGTTTGGCCTTTGTCTCAAGGTTATCAATTTCGTACCGTACCGGCCGGAATATACCGTACCAGCCAACAATCCGGTACACTCGACCCCCCTGTTTCGTACCGGAAAAAATACCGGCCGTACCGACCGTATCGGCCAATTTCAGGCAATACCGGCCGGTACTGGGCGTACCGGCCGGTATAGAAAAAGTTTTTTTTTTTAAGTTTTGTAATTTTTGAATTTTTGTTAGGACAGAATTGTAACTTATTTGTATTAACTTATTAGTATTATTTGTTTTCTTAGTATGCAATGGTAACTTTTAAGCTTTCTATTTTATTTTTTTTATTTTTTTTCCCTTTTAATTGATACTAAAGTCTAAAACCATGAATAATTAGTTCTGGATTGAGGAAATGTTTTATGGTAAACTTTTTATATTTATTATAATTGTAGGGGCGGTTTTTGGGGCTCAGGCCCAACAGGCAAGCGATTCTGGCCCAAAAGACCCTCAACAATGAATTTGTAGAGAGTAGGTTACAGAACTAGGTCTTGAGAGAGTGAACATAGTTATGAACAAGCCATGCAACCATTTGGACGTGGGGATATTCCTCTAAGCTTCTTGGGATAACAGTCCGTGGGGCTATATCTTATGCTTTGTTCCTCTAACTCCTTTTCTCTTTCTCTCTCCTTTTCTTCCTCCTTCTTGCGATTCCCTGGCCATAGGGATTTTCTTCTCTTATATAGCATCCTTCCTACGATAATGACCCTACACTTGTTAATCATCTGGGCCTCTACTTGAGTGCCTGTCCCATAGGACATCCTCCTTCTTTTCTGTGAGTTGCACTGGCCAAGATAATTCTGTTCTCCTGTCCTTTCCACATTAATGCGGCTGGAAAAGTAGCTTCCTTGCATTTAATGCGGCAGTTGTGGTTGCCTCCCGGAACGTCCTGCTTTCTTCCTTGATTTTGGATGACCTTTCACCATGTAAAGGGTGTGAATCGGACTCCCATTTGGTGCGTCTGAGGAGGTACTCCTCCTCGGATGCCCCTAAGCAAGCCCGGCCCAACATGATTGGGCTGGGGGGTCCTCTACCCGTGTCTTTGCTTCTTATTGTGGTTGGGCTTAGTACAAGTACTATGGCCCAACGTTGACTGGCAAATTTTACCCCCACAATAATATATATATATATATACACAGACACATACATACATACATACATACATATATATATATATATATATATTTATTTATTTATATTTATATTTATAAATATAAAAAATAGCGGTAAATCCGAAACGGTACACCGGTATTGACCAGTATCCGAAATATATCGTACCGGTGGCCAAACCGGTACGGCCTCCGGTACGGTATTGACATCCTTGCTTTGTCTTCAATTTTGACTGTTAAAAATAAGGATTGCTCACATTTGAAGCACCCTCTAAGCGAGTAAAAATCCTATATCTTGTGATAAAAAATATTTATTGTAATTTGTATTCAATATTGTGAGCGTTTGGGGTGGGCTGAAAGCGGCGTTTTCAATTCTGCGTTTTCATGTTTTTTTTCCCTTACGTGAACAGTAAAATCACTGTGCAGGAGAAAAAATACTGTTAACGTACTGTTTATGTACTGTTCACGCACTGTTCACAAGTCCCACGATACTATTTACACATTTAAAAATTATTTTGCTACAGTGTTTTCAGTTTTCAGCTTTCAGTTTCAGCAACAATAAGTTTAATCCAAACGAACCTATTATGTAATTCCATACACAATTTTTGTACATCTAGCACCTCGCGTGCCTAATGTTTCATAAAATTTTCGACTATGTCTTGATGCCAACTGAGCTAGAGCTGATTGCCAGATTGTCTAAATGCCTATGATTTTTCTTTTTCTTCACAACTATGTTGTAGAAAAAGGCCAAGGTGCAAGCAAATTCCCGACGTGATGAAGAAGTATTGAAGCCACTGCGACAGGCACTTGATAAAGCTTGGAGTGAGTACTCTACATACGGGGATCCTCACTACAATATTGAAATGGCATTGGTTGAAGTTCTCATATATCTGGTATGACACAAAATTTCTCCACTCTAGTGCACAAGAACATCGGACACTACAACTTCAAGCATAGACCCTACTGTACTTTTGAGTCGGTGCAACCTGTGATCTCTTGCATCTTTCAATCACTTAAAATCAGAACTTGGGTACTGCACCCTTGAAAGTTGACAAATTAAATTTTTTCATAACCAAATTCACCTTAAAACATTTAAATAATGAATTGAAAAATCTGTTTTAGACCCTATGTATTTTATAGATTGTGTAGAATTATTCAAGAAAAAACCACTCCGGGTCTTGGGGATCCAATGTCATAAATAATTCACTATAAGAAAAGTAGTTACAGGGTCTGTTTGGATTGAGCTTATTTTTGTTGAAATTGAAAACTGAAACTGAAAATACTGTAGTAAAATAATTTTTAAATGTATGAATAGTATCGTGAGACCCATTTTAATATTTTTTTAATACATGAATAGTGTATGTACAGTGCATAAACAGTGCATATACTATTCATGAACAGTAAATGTGGTCTCTCAAAGTCAACAAATGCGGAAAAAAAAAAGGGAGAAAATGCGCTTTGAAAATGCAGACACCGGATTAATTGCTATCCAAACCCACACACAACAGTCTATTTACAAAATTTTTGTATAACTACAACTAAGTTTGTAGCCAAACTTTGTTCTTGGTTCTAAGTTCTAACCATGCACCACGGACTATCATGTCAATGCCATAGTAAAAGCATCCGCATATTATTTATTTTTCTGCCAATTTTTTAGTTCTAAGTTTGTAGCCAAATTTTTGTATATTATTTATTTATTAGCCAAAGCATCTGCATTTTGAACTATAATTCCTTTTGACATGATTCCTTAAATTTAGCACCTTTGTGTTTACCTAATGAACACTATTTTTTACTATAATCACATTCATTATCTTTCCAGTAGTAAAATGCAAGGATAAGAAAAGAAACATGATTGGTTTAATTCTGGCTAATGATCAATATAGGATGAATAAAAAATGTATGAAAGCAGAAAAAAAGTCCATTGCTTGAGGTAAACCTGATCTGTTGAGCAGAATGGGTACACCACCAAGCATTCTTCTTATCTTCATTTGCCTTCGCTGTTCATATTGTTTATGTCTGCTTATACAGGGAAGATATGAAGAAGCCAAAGAATGCCAGTGTCTCAAACTCGGCCTCAAAGAACTCAGAGATTTACGTATCAAATCAGATACTCGAGTTCCTCTTTACAAGGTTCGTAAATTTCATATTATCAAGAATATATACAATAAAAGAGTAAGAAAAAAGTTTTCAAAAAAAAAGAATTTGCAAAATGTCTGGCTATGGCTTCTCCCACTTCGTAGTTTGACAAATGAAGACTTCGATATTTTTTTTTTACTAAAAAAAAAAAAAAAAGAGCACGGTGATTAACCAACTCAAAAGTTCAAAACCATAATTTTATAATAACTTGCATGATAAGAAGTAAAGACATTTCATTTAGGGTGCATATTTGGAGTGTCATACTCGTACTATGCTCATGTCATACTGGTATTATACAAGCCGTTTTATGTTATAATTTTTCAAAATTTGCTCGTGTTACCGTGTCATACTTGTGTCCGTGCTTCCTAGCTTGCATGAATATGTTTTCAGCTGTAAGATTTTTCATTTTTATTTTTTTTTAACTGACTCGGACATTTTTCTGAAGAAACAAAATTCGCAATATGATGGTTCTTTGATTTCTACTTGTACAGGGTATTATATATACCATGTTGGATGAAAAGGACAAAGCAATGAAGTCGTGGAAAGAATTTGCAAAGTATGTTGAAGATGAATCGGAAGTACCCCTTTTTCAACCCAAATAGCTCAGTGACCAGAATCGTAGCAAGTTGGTTGCAGCAAGAAAAGGATTTTAGATATTTCATTCCGTTTCCTATAGAACTATGTATTGAAATAATTGAGAAAAATGCAAAACTGATTCTTATTACTGAATTGATCAGTGGCGGCTCCAGGAATTTTTCTCAGGGTGTTTTTTAAGAAGCATAAATTATACAATCTAATAAAATGAGAATTTCATATATTGATGACAATAACAATAAAAAAACACGTAAATACATAAAGTTTACAATTGCCTTTTACGAGTTTTCATATTTTGAAATCGTTGCATAATAGTCTCATTATTAATGCTACAAACTATATCCCTTTCAATATACACAACCAAGCAATCATTTATCCACTAAATGTAGAACAAATTATGGAGCAAAATTTAATTTTATTGGCATAAAAAAAACTGAGTGTTCCCAAAATTTTCTTGAAGGGTAAATTTTTTAAATTATTATATATATGAGATGGGTTCAAGTTACACCTAGTGTAACTCTTAAAAGAGTTACACATTTTTTAAATTATTAGATTTAAGTAGATCCAACGGTAAAAAAAATGCACTTATTAATGCTAATATTCTGATAAAAATCTTATTTATTATCCTTATTTATAACATTCAATTCTTATCTCTAATCTCAAAAATAGGTATTTTTCTCTTTGCTCTCTCTTTCTCATCCACTAAACGTTTCTCTCTCCTCCATTACTCTTCCACCTCCATTTTCATAAGGTTCTACCTCCACAGCCACATAGAATCTAATACAAAAAATATGTTCACATGTTTTATGTTGGACTGATACTACTAAAGCCCGTGTTTAGTTAGGTTGGACTAAAATCTATGGTTAAAGCCGTTAATTTGATAAATGGACCTTGAAAACATTAACTTTAAATTCCTTGATATGCTCTTAGGTTATGATGCTTTGATTCAAAGAGAAATCAAAACAATTGGTTGATATTATTATTACTTCTTTCTTCATAAGTGCCATGGGGCATTGCAGATGCATAATCTATGCTATCAATTATTCAACTATGTATTGTTTTTTTCTCTACGTATAATTTTTTTTTTTTTTTAATATACAACATGATGAATAATAGTTAGGAAATACTTCCATTTCTCTCTATTTGGTTCCCTACGTATAATTTTTTTTTTTTTTTTTAATATACAACATGATGAACAATAGTTAGGAAATACTTCCATTTCTCTCTATTTGGTTCCTGAGAGAACAGAAGATGTGTATATGAATTTTGCATATAAGTCTTGAGTGGAGCACTTTTTCTGTCACAGTTCCCCCCAAAAACAAAAACTTAATTGTACTCCTTCTTACCTACGGTTTCTTGGCCATCATTTTCTTTTCTTTCCATATATTGTAAATTTTGTGATGCTTGATACTTCGAAAATTTTCATGTTGAATGACTTTAGTTTGATTTGCCATGTTTGATGTGCGCAGCATGTTAATCGGCTTGAGATAACCCCAGATAACTCCTTTGTATCAGATTCTATGTGACTATGGAGGTCGATCCTTATGAAAATGGAGGTGGAAGAGCAATGGAGGAGAGAAAAACGCGTAATGGATGAGAAAGAGAGAGCAAAGAGAAAAATATACCTATTTTTGGGATTAGAGCTAGGTATGGAACGTTATAAATAAGGATAATAAATGAGATTCTTATCAGAATATCAGCATTAATGAGTGCATTTGTTTGACCGTTGGAACTACTTAAATCCAATATTTTAGAAAATGTGTAACTTTTTAGAGTTACACTAGGTGTAACTTGAATCTATCTATATATATGTGAGTTGTTAGGCCCCTTAAAACACAATTGGATTAACCTAGTTAATTAGCCAAGTTATTACTTAGTCCAAATTCCAAATCTAGGTTATCACAATTAAACAATCATATCATACATAGTAGTGGAAATATAAATAACACAATGATATGATGACCTAGGAAGCCAAACTGGTAAAAACCTGGGAAAGATTTAACCTAACTATCTTCAAGGTAAACCTGAATCCACTATGAAAGAATCGAAGTTTTACAATAGGACTTAGACCGCTAACATCCTATTGCTACCCACTAGCAGAAACTTATTGACACGACCACGTGCAAGCTTCAAGACCACGGACTCCTTCTTTCTTGGATTCTCCAGTAAGTACAAACACACCCGCTTGTGTTTCTTTAAGTTCTTTAGTGTAGAAACTGAATAATCATCAAGTTCTTGAATGAATCTCCTCTTGATAACCCTAAGCTTGTGTAAAGGAAAGCTCCCCACAAATCTCACAAGAGATTTACACAAACTGCAATATGAGTAACAACTAAAACGTGGCTAGGGTTTGCCTTATATACCTAGGGCAAAAACATAAAACCCTAAACGTTTTAATGAACTAGGGCTGAGTTGGAATTCTACAAAAAAAACGCATTCTACCTGATTTTCGATTGATCGAGCCAGGCCGAAATGCACTATCAATTCTGCATCAGCTTGAATCAAACTTTACATAAAAGACACAACTTTGAGCAAGTCTAAACAAGACTAAACAACCTGTTTTAATCATGGTTTGTCAATAATACACATTAGAGTTCTAAATACATTAGTTCCTAAGTCTTTAGAATCAAACAATATATATATATATATATATGTGTGTGTGTGTATATAAATTCAAGTTAGGGTGGTCTTAAGACCTCCTTGGCCTTAAGGTGGCGCTACCCCTAGAATTGATGATTGTATTTATACAAGAGATTCTAAAATAGAGGGCTGTAACTAACTAACAAACAGGAAAAATAACTAACCACTCCACCAATAACTGACAGCACTAACACACATGCTTTACACGCGGGAATTGAAATAGCACCACTTTTTTTTTTAGAGGAAAAACCACTTGTAGCTTATCAACCAAGAGTAAAATGACTTGTAGCTTGCAGTTGTAGAATTATCTTCTCAATACTATGAGCATAATATCTTTGTATAATTAATTATTTTTTTAAAATTAAATAAGAAGGATTCATTGCATAATTTAACCTTTGTGTTTCCTTTTTACCATTCTTTTCTAATATTATTTGATTTGAATGTGCAGTATTGCTCCATAATAGTTGTTCCTTGCATACACCAAATAAATTGTGTTATGATCTTAATATCCCATATGGTTTAAATGCAAGTTTAACAATGTGTATATAAGCTCTTGGACACCTCATTGCAAGCTAATCGATTTTTAAGGATGAGTTCTTCTTATGACTTTGTATCATTTTTGTGGTTGATTCTTGAAAGGGACGACCTATAGTTATTGAATAATTTCTCCCAGTTTATTATATTATAAGCTCTAATAAGAAAGGCATGATGTTGGTCCTGAACATGCAGAGGATTAACAGCACACAAATAGAAAGGAAAAAGGAAATTGCTTCAACACCATGCTAAATTTAATGTGTGCTGAAAATAAAACTAGCTAATTTTATCTACATTCATGGATTCAATATCAACACCATAAATAATTTTTAATAATCGAAACAAGCATCACAATACAAAATTAAATGCGCTAGAAAATTCTGTGTATGCTTAGCTAATTTGATCATTATTATTCATTTCTTTTGATTCGGTGCTTAGGACTTTGTTATAAATCCTCATATATTTATGTTATTTATCATACTCATGTCACATAAAGTTTCTTTAATAAAAATTGAAGAACAAATAGTTCTATATATAAACATAATCATAATAAATTCTTGTTAATAACTACTATAGTTATCAAATTACATATTTAGAAGAAAAAAATAGATAAAAAATTATAATTTGTTAGACTTTCCTGTGTTGCACAACTTACTAGTTAAACAATTTTTTTTTTACTTTTCGTTGACTTCATTTAAGATTATTACATATGATTTTGAAAACTCACCTTTTTTTTTTTTTTCATGTCATTATTCTAATATATGTTTATTTAATTTTTAAAGTTACAAACAATGTTAAATGTATTAATTTAAATTGATTAGAAAATCTTATTTTAAAAAAAAAAAGACTATTAAGAACTCACTATATTTTTATAAAAGTAAATTGTAAATTATATCCCTAAAGTTTGGAGATATTTGGATTTTACACCCTAATGTTTTATAATTTGGATTTTACTTTTTGAAGTTTGAGAGTGTTTAGATTTTACACCTTAACATTTTAGAATTTGGATTTTACCTCCTAAATTTTAGTATTGGATTTTACTCCCTAAAGTTTGGAAGTGTTTGGATTTTACATCCTAAAGTTTCAGAATTTTTGGATGTAAAATCCAAACACCCTTAAACTTTAGGGAGTAAAATCCAAATTCTAAAACATTAGGGTTTACAATCCAACCCCCCCCCCCCCCCCCCCCAAAACTTCAGGAGGTAAATTACAAATTCTAAAACGTTGGGAGTATAAAATCCAAATACCCCCAAACTTTAGGGGTATAATTTGTTGTAGAGGTATTGGGCCCAAGAACTCATTATCTATGTATATAATGGGTCTAGAGTCCAAGCCGAGGATTAGAGATAGTACAAGGAGGGTAGACATTGTCAAAGGGGCCTATGTTAGTAAATGAAGAAGTCAGTTTTGATCATAATTGCCCAGGGGATTGGGTTGAAGAACTAATGCCTCCTTGGCTAACCAAGACCGTGGTCCATAGAGTTGTTCTGCCGTCCGGGGGAACATCCCAAGAACATTCTGTTGATACAGATAAGCATTACGAAAACACAAGACAGGGAGGAGTCCTAAAATATCTAAGGAGAAAGTTGCTACCACCGCATTGAATGCTTTGTAGCTAACTTTTTAATTACATTAATGTGGAGAAGACCTCTAAACAGTGTTGCATTGGCTACCCCAATGCATAGAGGGACTGAGAGGGTGTCCGATGGGACAAACACTCAAGTGGTGGCTTGGATGATCAACAAGTGAAGGGTCAAGATTGTCTAAGGAGAACTATATAATAGAAGAGACCCTCCATGAAGAGGGGATCAAGAAATGAAGAGAGAAATATTATAGCAATCAGGAACCAACTTTGTAATCAAACTTGTGAGAAAATATAGGAACTGACTTCCTCGAACTGTGCCGAGAACGATTTTCTTTGGATTAATTCAATCTACTTTCCTATTCTTGTCAATTGAGCCCACTTTATTTATTTTCTAACTCATTTTAACCCAGTTTTTCAATCCACTCTCTACAAATTCATTATTTTAGGCTTTTTAGGCCTAGGTCCATCCATCGGCGAGGCTAGGGACTCAAATCTGGTCCTTACATTTGTAATTTACCCTTTTTATAAAATAACCAAATACATTAAACCAATTTTTATTAAATTAGGTTAATTTGATATTTTCAAACAAATTTCTAACTAAATTATGTATGTTCTTCTTTATAAATTCTCTGATTCGGTTTTTCATTTATAAATACTTATTAATTAAATATGTACAATATATAATTTTTTTAATGAACTTTCCTAAGTATTGCACCTGTTCGTAACCAATTTAAATCATAAAGTGAATCTATAAACTTGTGGCATTGTAACAAGTGTGAGTGAAGTGTGGCTCAATGTATCGCTTTGGTGGTGCTTATGTAGCATACTTGGCACTTGGACACATTTGCATGTGATGTGTGTAATCAAATTTAGATGATTTTTTCCCATCCTTTTTTAGGTATTGAAAGAAGATGAGATGCACTCAGATTATAACCTGGGAAATTCTTTTTTTATACAGAAATAATAACGAGTAAAAACTCTTTTTTGAAGGATTATAAATTAATTTGAATAGAAAGGAGCCAATTAAAATGAAAATTTATGTTTTTTCTATTACTATAGTCAAATACAATTTTGTATGAAATTCTTTTAGGGGGAAATTTCAAAATTGCTGTGTAGTTAGTGGTTTTGTTTTATCCTAACTTAACAACAAACTCTTTCAAATAGGGTTAATTATCACCTTGAATATAGCATTAATTCCATACATGCTAATTTCAGATAATTGCTTCCAACTCATTCTTTTAACAATAACAAACATACTTGCAAACTCTCATAAACATTAACAATATATGAATACCAACAAAATCCACCACGAAGGATAAGTATTACAATCACCACCAAAAAACTATCTTAAATATCTATGAACTCTCAAAATTTCACACTAACAAAATCTACTATCAACGATTTAGATTGCATTCAAACTCACAAACTTTTATAAACTTAACAAATATAAATTAACTCAACTCACCACTGCACCCAAAGGTACTCTCATATTAGCACACAATGATTACTAAGACCTATGTAGACACTTCAGTTTATAATCCTTACAATTTAAGCTCTCGCTTCCCCAATAACGATATCACTAGAGGGCCTATACTGGTGAAGGGCGCCCTCGCCAAGAAAACTGTTTGAGTAGAATGAGCTTTTAATGCATAAAAACCTACCTGAAACACTGTGCACCAGAACTGGAACTACTTTTTCTTTGTTAGCCTCTGGTTTATCTTTGTTATCTTTATTTTGAGGTTCAAATTTTCTAAACTTTTTACCTTTATCTCTGTTTTTAAAGTTTTTTTATAAATTTCTTAAACTATTTGGCAATGAAGGTTATTTAATCATTGGTCAGTTCATCATTAAAGGATTCATTACCCTCTTCATTAACAGTTTTAAGAGCCATAGATTTGCTCATGCTATTTTGAAGCAAGGTGTGTTCATATGTTTGTAAGGATCCCCTAATTCATCTACCCTAATGGTGTATAGATCAAGGAAGTCAATGCCGCACAGGAGGCTGTATCAGTTTAACCACCGGTACAATATATTTCGGATACCAGTTAATACCGGTGTACCATTTCGAGTTTACCACTATTTTATATATTTAATATATGTGTAAATAGACACACACCCACACAAACACATCCACACAGATAAATCAACACAGAGATACACAAACACACCCACACAATTAATAGTAAAAATAAACTAAATAATAAATAAATAAATAAATAAAAATTAGTTTTTTAAGTCAATACCAAACAGTAAAAATAACTAGTTTTTTAAGTCAATGCCAAACAAGTAAAGTAAGTGGGCTAATACCAAACGCAACATGAGTAAACTAAAAAATAAAAGAAAATAAAAAGAAAAGGGAAACGACGTCGTTCCCCTTCCTGGAAATCAAATATATCTGGGTATTTTGGGGAGAAAGAAAGATGGGGAAAGAGAGAGACCTAGAGATCGTTAAAGGGAGAGTAAGAGACTGCAAGATCGGACCATGGGAGAAAGAGAGTTCGAGACAGAGAGAGAAAGTGAGATCGAGACAGAGAGAGAAAGCAAGATCGAAATCGAGATAGAGGGATGTCGAGAGAGGGGGAAGATGGACCGAGAAAGAGAAGAGGTTTCTCGGCGGGCTAGCGTCAGCTCCAGCTCCGGCCAAGTGCTACAGCTTTGGGTAAGATCTGAAAATTCATAAGAATTTTTCTTTGGGATTTCTCTGTTTGATTCTTTACCCAGTATCCATTTACTGGCCGAAACAACTGGATTTCATCGGTACGGGTGGTACGAGGCCGGTACGGCCGGTATTTTTTCCGGTATGAAACAAGGGGGTAATCTGTACTGGTGCACTGGTCGGTACGATATATACTGGCAGTACCGGTCGGTACGGTACGGAATTGACTTCCTTGGTATAGGTGCTTACTTTCTTCAGTGGCTGTAACATTAGGACGGATACACTCAAGTAAGGATCTCATGATCTTCTAAAAATCCTAGGTTCTTCTATTATTTCTTCTGGGTCAAACATGGAATTTACTATATCATTGAGTTCTAGATAAAATTCATCAAAAGATTCATCTTTAGCCATTCTTATTTCTTCAAACTTAGAAGTCAACATCTAAAACTTGGAGGCTTTAACAACTTTTTTGCCTTCATGGAAGCAGCCTTAGCTATCTCTACATTGGAGATTCTCCCAAATTCTTCAGGTGAAACAACCATTAAAATAGCATTCAAGGCTTTACTATTAAAATTGGCCGCAACCAACTGTTTTGTAGACCATTCAAACTTGGAATTTAGAGCTTGGTTCATCCTTGTTCTACAGAAAGCCACACATTTTCATTTAAAGACTTAAAAAGGATTTCATACCCTCTTTTTGGCATGTGTAGTAATTTTGGACATGTATGGAAGGATACTAAGAGAGTGATCAAGATCCAATTTAATTAGTGGGACACACCATTCATGTGAGAGAAAGGAGTACGCATTTATGGTACTCCGGGAGTACACAATAATTTACTTTGAAATCAGGGATAATGGTGTAAGCGACTAAATTTCTCAGTTCGAAATAAGTCAAACAAGTAAAATAGTTTCACAAATGCGAATTTGTATTGATGATTGTGTGTACAATTCTCTGTGATTACAAAAGATTGATCCTTTGATTCGATCTCCTTGAAAGAATTGTTGATTGGATTTATAGTAATGTGATTTTGATTTGAACACCCAATGTACTTCAATTTGGTTGAGGAATGGATCGAAGATCTCTGAAACAAAATTACAATGAATCTCTGGCTATGAGCTTGTTAGAAATTCTTTGTTCTTCACGTTCTTCGTGTGTTCTTCGTCTTCGAAGGTTTGTTGTGGAAGTTCTCCGGGGCTTTAAAGGCTTGAATCCGTGGAGCTTCACTGATTTGTGGTTGTTTGAGGTTTCTGGAGGCTTTTGAGCTTGATTCCAGTGACCTTTGAGATCTAGGCAGGTAGTTTGGATGATTCTGCTTCGAATGTTCTTTGTATTTGAAAGTTTGTGGTGGAAGTTCTTTGGGGCTTTGGAGGCTTGAATCCGTAGAGCTTCACTGATTTGTGATTTGTTGATGTTTTCAGACCTTTGAGCTTGATTCCCGCAAACTTCAGGATCTAGGCAGATGGTTTGGATGATTCTGCTTCGAATGTTCTCCAATTTTGGGGTTGAAGTTCTTGAAGTTCCTGGAGGCTTTTGAGCTTGATTCCAGCAGAGCTTTTTCACTTCTGAATTCTGGTCCTCCTGAATCTTGGTCCTCTTCCTGGTATCTTAGGAAGGCTTCTATTTATAGGAGTTTGGAGGTGGGTGAGTGACACGTGGCGGAGCTTGATTGGTGACACATGTTACAGCCTGATTGGTCCGCTTATATTATCGCTTACATGTGCTGGACTGCTTGTGTCATCGCTTACACGTGCGAGGTTGCTTGTGTCATCGCTTACACGTGCGAAGCTACTTATGTCATCGCTTACACATGCGTCGATGCGTGATTGGTTTTTGCATGACACTTGGCAAATTTCTATTGGCTTCTGAATAGTGATAGCAAAACCTAGTAGCAGTACGTGGTGCTTTGTAATTGACTGTATTTTGTGGACTTGGTAATGTGACGTGTTAGTTTGTGATAGGTCGGGAATTTTCCCTCTCTACAAATGGATCAATGTAGAAATAAATGTCTAAACTAGAGTTAATCTAGCTTGGATATTAATTGAGACGTTACATTTGCACCTCTTTGATTATATTAAATCAATTTAAAAAAAAAATGGTAAATTAACCAATTATGGTGATGACAATATTTTTTGTTAATAAAGCCACAACAACAAATCACAATCTAAATTAAAGTGCAGGAAAAGCAAAGCACAAAGATTTGTTGACAATATAAAAAACTATAGTCGAAACATGAGGAAAATACACTTAAAATCAAAGTTTACAACTGAAATAGACCCATATTTCTAGTCACTATCTACGGTAAAACTTACAATATGACCGCATATTGCTTCAAGCACTTTTGAACTCTTTTAATATGAATTTTTCTGCACGAATTGTGTCCGTGACTCCAATAATTGCCTTGAAGATTTCTTCGCAACAACTATCTATAGATGAATTGTGGCTTCAACAATTGATCACCAATCCTTAATGGAACATTCTTCAAATGAATTTTCTTGATCTTTGGTTTGTGGTGATACAGAGAGAACTAGGGTTTTGAAATTTCAAAGCAATTTATAGTCTTTCTCACTTTTGTTTTAGTCGACTATAATTGGCTCTTATATACAATGTAGGACTCAAATTCCCACTTGATAGCTGACTTAATGGGCCTATGAGAAAATCAGGATTATCAATTTTCAATTGGTTGAGACTTGATCGAGAGTTAATCAAAAGGAATATCTCAATTGATCAAGAGTTTGTTGAGATGCAATTGAGATTCCAAAGACTGCAAAGACTTGAACTGATTCTTGGACTTTGACAAGAACTTTAGGTTTCATTGTTATGACTCAAATATGCATTACATTGTCATACATTTGCCAACAATAGCATAAAATTTTTTTCAGACATCTTTCAGATTGTATGATAGGCTTGA
The DNA here is from genome assembly GCF_932294415.1 of Quercus robur. Classification (NCBI taxonomy): domain Eukaryota; kingdom Viridiplantae; phylum Streptophyta; class Magnoliopsida; order Fagales; family Fagaceae; genus Quercus; species Quercus robur. The sequence goes on along the minus strand of NC_065538.1, from coordinate 59,487,436 downwards.
AGAAAGAAATTTTTTCCAAGTTGCCCTTGAAAATTTTATTGTTTCAAGCAAAGCATTATACCAAATGCCAGCCTATTAGTGAATGTTCCTCGTAAAACAAAGAGTGAAGAGAGAGAGAGAGAGAACTTGGACTGCAATTTTTTGCGTGGAAAAGGAGAATATCATTTATTCTGGTGACAACCTTGTTGGAGTCTTCACTGTTCAGGAATCTTTTTATGCTGTATGAGAAACTTGTTCCTCTTGTACACAAGAAGGTAGAACTTCGTGTTTTGTTTGGAAATTCTGTGCTTTTAAGCATACCATTACCCCAAATATCGATGTCTTAAAAAAAAAAAAAAAAAAAAAGAAGTGGGGAAGGTGATTGAATGGATAACTATCACTTAAACATATAAGATTCATAGTGTCAAATGTGCAGTCGCGTATGAAATTAAAGTTGAATAAAAAATAAGTTCCAAACCAGTTTGTGGCAATCTATTCCAATTCATTAGGTGATGATTTATATGAGTATGATTTGTATTATATAAAAAAGTTACACAACCTATTAAAAAATCATGTGATTAAAATTATAAATGGATGGTCTCTTCAGTTACCATATATTGGATTGGATAAAAAAATCTTAAAACCGATTTAGTCCCTAAATTTTGGAATCACAATTAATTAGTCAATTTAATCATGCTACTAATTTGGCAAGAACCAAAATGGTCTCTATAGTCAAATGTGCAATTTCGCAAGTTTATGTACTCTAACTCAATTAACTTGAGAAAATACTTAGAACATCTATAGCAGGTGTGTCATATGCCAAATTTTTGGCATTTGGCACACCAAACCCCAAAAAAAAGCCTCATGAGATGTTCTATACGTGTCATTTTTTTTTAAACATGTTACAGTACGCTCTCAAATTTGAGAGTGCATTGTTTACCTTTATCATAATTTATATTACTTTTTTATTCATGAGGGGCCCACTTCCTCTTTCTCTTCATCTCCTCTTTCTTTCCTCTGTCTCCTCATTTTCTTCACCGACCAGTATCTACTCTCTCTCTCTCTCTCACTTCCTTGTTCAACCATTTCTTTGCTCTCTCTCCCTCTACTCCACATCATTGCCTCTCTCTCTGACGAAACCCAGGCCGGAGCATTAAGCTAGGCCAATCTCTATGGCAGTGGTTTCTTTTTTCTTTTTCTTTTTTTTTGGTTTTGTTGTGATTTAATGGTGGATTTGGATGGGCAAATCAGTGGTGGGTGGATTTAGATGGGAAAATCGCCGTCCACCACGCAGTGCTATCCACCTCACACTTTCAGATCACTGTCTACCAACACAGCCACACAAACCCGACCCACCACATTCACTACAATCCATGGCCTGAGCACCATGCCAGGCCACGCCGCTGAGCTTGCCATGCCAACCACCACGTCATCGGAACCGCCGAGCTTGCTGTGGATTTGGGATGTGGGTTTATGCTGATCTCTCTAGTTTTTTTTTTTTTTTTTTTTAAGGTGGCGTTGGTGGATGTGGGTTTGTGCTGGTGGTGGCTGGTTGGTGTTGTTGCGATAGTGGTTGTTGGTTACCATTGTTGCAATAGTGGTGGATGTGCCATTATTGTTGTTGATGGTGATGATAGGGAGGAGATAATACATTATTTTAATGTGTAGTAAATATTATTTTAATATATAGAATTGAATAATAAAACATCTGATGAATGAAATATTGTAAAATGATATGGTAAAATAATAAAGTAGGTTTTTGGTATGTTAAAATGACATTTTTTATAAAATAGCTAATGGTGACGCTCTTATATGGTTTCGGAGCTACTCCTTGCTCTCATATTGGGGTAGACTCCAAACATAGTTCCCATGGGGCCCACCCCTTATGTGATAGCCATTAATTTGAATTTTGGTTATAATTAACAGTAATTTGTGATCTCTCTCCCTGTCTCTCTCTTTCTCTATCTATCTATCTATATATATATATATATATATATATATATATATTTTTGAGGGAAACAGCCTGGTCTTCCTCTTACGTGTAACACATTCTTTCTAGTACACAAGTCTTGAAAATGATGCCTTGCCCGTTAATTACAGGGACTTCAGTTCAAAGCAGCAAATGATACCTTATTCAACTCCTAAAAGGCAATTTGCGTGGGTCATGGCTATTTCCAATTCATGACCAAGAATAAGTATTGGTTTCCTTAATAGTTAATGCTACAATGGTTTAGCCTCCTAATTTATGAAAGCACGCACCATTCTTCCATGGAATCTACACTTTTCCTCCGTTCTAGCCCCCTGGCCAGTTTGCCCATACGCATCTCTTCCCCTCTGAGTGCTACAAGGTTAACCAACCCTAATTTCAGCTCTAACCATTCCTCTCTTTCACTACCTAACAGTTCTTACCAACGTCCACTTAGGCATGCCTTCAGTCCCATTGTTTGTGCAGTAAATAGGTTCCCAACACCATCAACGAATGATGAGTCCAAAAGCCAATGCAATTTCTCCGTCGAAGCCAAAAGCTTTATCTACCCCGAGTCCACGACACATATGTTAAAGCCAGCGGATACTGTAGTAGAGTCCAAAAAAAAGCCTCCAAACATTGAATCCCTTAAGGTATCATTCTCTTCTCTCTTTAGCTGCTTCTATTATGAAGCCGAGCTTCAGCTTGTGCTTCTACATGCTTAATAATGTACACGAAGAAATTCTTTAGGGTGTTGTTATATCCAATTCTGGCCCCAATTTAAAAATGAAGCTAGAATCCTCTCCATTTCAAGTCAAATTTATTTTGTGTTAAAGCTATTAAACCATTTAATTTGTTTTTAACTCCTAAGTTACCCTTTTGCTAGTGAGGATAAATTAGATAAATTAAATTAGTAGCAAGCTTAAAATATAGGTAAAAATACTTTCCTCCAACAACACGTTGAAAGAGAACTTGTAAAGAGAAAGATTGATGATGAAAATTGTGTGAGAAAGAGAGCATTGGATATTCACAGAGGGGGAGAAAGAGAACTTGGACCGCAATTTTAGCGTGGAAAAGGAGATAAAAAATGGTTCTGATAACAATCTTGCTAGGTGGGTAAAGAAACAGATGCATCTTCAGGCATCTTTTAAGGATCTATGAGAAACTTGTCCCTCTCATACACAAGAAGCAAGAACTAAAGTAAGACTAGATCCTTCTCGTACGTATTAGTAACACATTCGTTCTAGTACATAGACTTGAAAGTGATACCTTGCCCGTTAATTACTGAGACTTCAGTTCAAAGCATGTAATGATACCTTACTTAAACTCCTAAAAGGCAATTTGTGTGGGTCATGGCTATTTCCAACTCGGATAAAATATATTCAACACTGTGTTTTAACTGTTAATAACCATGACCCTTCCAATGCTAGCCTCCTAGTTCCTGAAAGCACACACAGGTCTATGGAATCCACACTTTTCCTCCGCTATAATCCCCTGCCTAGCATGCCCCTACGCATCTCTTCCCCTCTGAGTGCTACAAGGTTAACCAACCCTAATTTTAGCTCTAACCATTCTTCTCTTTCACTACCTAACAGTTCCTACCAGCGTCCACTTAGGCATGCCTTCAGTCCCGTTGTTTGTGCCATTAATAGATTTCCAGAACCTTCAACAAATGAAGAAGCTGGTGGTGACAACAAAATTGTAAGAGGGGCCGTAGGGGTGTCTCTTGTATTGGCATGTGTTCTTGGTGTCATCAGTAGAGGTTGTACGATGAGTCCAAAAGCCAATGCGATTGCGAGTACTCTTATAAATCAGCGAAGTGCTTCATCTTTCAAGAAACTACCTATAATCTACCCAGCGGGTGGAAATGTCGCACTGCAATCACTTTTCGATACTACTGTATACGTGTCTTCACGTCTAGCCGAGCCCAGTAAGTTCAGGCCGTGGAGCACTATTAAAAGGCCTTCAGCCAAAGACGTTAAAGCCATTCAGGTCTCATTCTCTTCTCAATATCTATTCCGGTATATCACATCTGATAACACCAAAAATCACCAATTAATTAAGCTATCTACAAGACTCTGGAGAATTATTACATACTCTAGGAGTATGTAATAATTTCCCCAAGACTCTAGGCATGTAGCCGAGCTTGTGCTCGTGCTTCTATGTGCTTAATGTACACAGAAGTTCTGTATAGTGTTGCTTTTTTGGGCCTCAATTTCATCAAATTAAAAATGAAGCCTAAATGACCTTAACCAACCCATATTCTTTCAACTCATAGAACCTATAAGCCATTTTGGATGGTTATATATATATATATATATGTGTGTGTGTGTGTGTGTGTAACCCTATAAACGGTTGAATTTTATTCCTCAGTTACTCTAATTGGTAATGGTATATAAGACAAATTAAATTAGTAGCCAGCCTTAAAAATAGCTACCCGTATCATTGTATTAACAAAAAATAAAAATAAAAAACTACCCATATCATTGTTATACAAATAAGAAGAAAGGCGACCACTGGGTAAATTGAGCCAGATAATACTTGTCCATACTTAAGTGTTTAGAAGAACATGGGAGCCTCGATTTGAGCCCTAAGGAAAAGTTTGATGAATTTCTGTAGTAATATTTCTAATTAGTTTCCAAAAGAAGAAGAATAAAGAGGAAACAAGGGACGTGATTAATTAGGGTAAAAGTTAATATAGAAAAAAAAAAAACATTTAAAATTTTTGTTGCCTTTTTTACCATCTTTACATCTCACAAAAAATGATAAAAACTTATCTTTATAGAGACTAATGTCCTAATTTAAGAAAAGATTCTTATATCTGTACCTTTTGAAGTTCGGTCTTTGTCTTCAATTTTGACTATTAAAGAGTTGATTACATTTGAAGTATCGTGAGTATAAATCCTATTTTTGTAAAAGGTAGTATACAACACAAAAATTTTCCACTTTTTATGAGATTCGAATGAGATTTGGAGGAGTAATTGGTAGACAGTTTTACTGTCTTTCTTTTTGTTTTGTTTTGTTTTTTTTATTTATTTTTTATTTTTTTATTTTTTTATTTTTATAAATTTTTAAGGTTGAGTATAAATCCCATTCTTGTGATAATTTTTTTTTTTTTTTTTTTAATCTTGTAATTTGTATCCAACATTGTATTCCTGACACAATATTTGTACACCTAGCACATCGCCTAATGCATATGGTTTTCAACCATGTCATGATACCAACCGAGCTAGGGTTGTTAGCCAGATTATCTTATGGTGAATGATTTATCTTTTTCTTCATGACAATGTTGTAGAGAGAGGCAATGCAGCTAATAAAATCTGGGAAGGGTGATCAAATAGTGAAGGAGTTCCGAGAGGCATATAAGGCTGTTCAGGGTGATCCGGAGCCTGAATTCAATGTGGAGATGGCATTGGTTGAGGTTCTTATGTGTCTGGTATGACATAAAAGTTCAATATTTTACATAAGAACATCACACTACAATTTCAAAATTTTACAAAATAGTGAATTTAATCACTTAATTATAATTTTTATAAAATAAATTACAATTAACAATAGAAAAAAAATATTTGATCTGCCTTGTATAAAAACTACTAGACACTGTAGATATAGATTCTAGCTATGCCATAGTATAATATTTCTTCAATAAAATAGTGTGGCAGCCTGCAACTGCAATGATTTCCTATGCACAATCTGCATGGAAAAAAAAGTGTGGCACTTTCATATTAGTCTTCTTTCTTTTTTCGTTGAAGTTAACTTTGAAATTATTAGGTAGGAAGAAATCAGTACGAGCTTTTTTTATAGCAGCCAAAGAATCCTCATTTAGAATTGTAATTTCTTTTTGACATTGTTTGTTTGTTTAGACCCTTAAAGCAGATTGTTTAATCTAATATATTAGCTAAGTAATTATTTAGGTTAATTATTCAGATTTAAGTTAAATAATAATAAATCATATCATGCGAAGCAGCAGAAAGTAAACTACGCCACGATATGATAACCTAAGAAAAGTAATGAAACTAACAGTTTCAAGGTAAAAACTTAGGGAAGATTTGACTTAACTATCCTCAAGGTAAAACAAATCTACTATAAGATAATTGAAATTTTTACAATCAGATTTAGCCTTAAATCTATTGTTAAACTTACTGACACAGCTACATACAAGCTCCAAATCCACAAACTCCTTCTCTTCTTAGACTTACTGCAATACAAGTACCCACACTTGTGACTTTGAGTTTCCACTCAAAGGTTTCAAATCACCTTCACTTGTTGATCATTGTAGCAGCAACTAGGTTCTACCGATGCTTGATTGTAGGTCTTGCTCTAGTAGACACTTGTATAGTTAGAAGATACAACACCTCTTCTTAGACTTACTGCAATACAAGTACCCACACTTGTGACTTTGAGTTTCCACTCAAAGGTTTCAAATCACCTTCACTTGTTGATCGTTGTAGCAGCAACTAGGTTCTACCAATGCTTGATTGTAGGTCTTGCTCTAGTAGACGCTTGTATAGTTAGAAGATACAACACCTCTTAGATCTCACAAGGAATAACACACACAAGTCTTTCAAAGGTCTTCAAAACGTAGCTAAAGTTTTCCTTTTACATGTGGACAAGGGATTGAAACCCTAAATGTTTTCATGGGCTTGGGCCTTGTTTTAAAATTCTGCAGAATCTGATTTATGCGATTCTAGATCGGTCAAATCTAATTTTTGATTGATCAAGCTTGGCAAATTCTCAACTCCCTTTTCTATGGTTAGCTCGAACTTGAAGCTTGAAACACACATCTTTGATAAATGCCTAACACATAAATTAGACATGTTTTATTCTCAGTTTGCTAACAAATACAAAATAGAATTCTAAACATTTAATCTTAAATCTTTAAAACCTAACAGACATGATTGCTAAATCTAATATCTTTATGTTTATTTTATGAACACTATCTGTGAGCATATAATCGCATTCATTATCTTTCCCAAGACAAAGTAGTGCAAGAAAGAAACCAGGCGGGTTTAATCCTAGCTAATGGTTAAAAAAATGGATGAATAAAAATTGAAAGGACCAAAAAAAAAGTTTCATTGCTTTAGGTAAACGTGATCACTTGGGCAAATTGGACATCGCCATGCATTCTTCTTATCTTTATTGGTTGGTCATAACGTTAATGCCTATATATACAGGGGAAATATGAAGAAGCCTTAAAATGCAACTGTCTCAAGAGTCCGAATGTCCCAGCAGATGGTCGAGTTCCTCTTTACAAGGTTTGTAAATTTTTGTTTGTCTGTTTAGAATTCTGTTTATTCAGATTATTTAACCTAAGTAATTAACTAAGTTGTTACTTAGATTTATTATTCAAATTTAGGTTAAACACAAACAATCATGTCACTAAGTGTGGAAAAGTAAACAAAACAATGTAAACAAAACAATGATATGATGATCACCAATAAAACTGCCTAGTTTTAAGATAAAAAAACCTAGAGAAGATTTAACTTAACTATCCTCAAGGTAAACAAATTCACTATGATAGAATGGAAGTTTACAGTAGATTTTTTTCCTAAAATCTAAAACTACCTCTTGTAAAACTTACTCAGACGGCCATGTACAACTCCAAATCCATGAACTCTTCTATCTGAATTTGTCGCACATAAACACCTACAGTTGTGACTCTGTGATCCCACTCAAAACTTTAAATCATCAGTTATGTATGATTTTGTTGTAGTAACTTCAAATCTATCAGTTCTAAAGATGTATAGATGGAATTCTGGTAGTGACTTTGAAAAGAGATCAAGTCACAGTATCTTTTAGATCCATAAGAGCACCTCCAAAATCATAGCAAAACGTGCCTTAGAGTTTCTTTTAAATACTAAGAGAATTAGATTTGAAACCCTAAACACTTAATTGGCTTAATGAGTTGTTGGGCTTTAATTACATTTTGCAAAATCCGTCTTTCGATCGGTTGAACTTGTTTTCTCGATCGGTCAAGCTTGGCATGTTTCGAATTCTGGAACCCGTAGCTTCATTTTTCTTTGTATTTTGACTTGCAACACCTTGAATATTGTTTAATAAACCTTATAGACTCTAAGATTTTTATTTAGATAAGTTTGTGCTCACGGTTTGCCAATTGTTCTAAACTTTTAGAACCTAACAATTTTATATTATCAAGAATACTAAATAAGAAATATTTAGTAAAAAATAAAAAGAGAAGATAACTACAAAGAGAATTTGCAAATTTTAATTTTTATCAAACTTGTCTAGCTATGGCTTCTCGCACTTTGTAGTTTGACAAGCGAAGACATCAATATGTTAATATATTTGATTTGAGCATGGTAGTTGACGAAGGAATGAAAACTAAAACTTGACTTGCAACGTGATGGTTCTTATATATGTTTCTACTTTTGTGCAGGCTATTATATACACCATGTTGGATAACAAGATTTCGGCAAAGTATTGGTGGAGAGAATACATAAGGACTGTTGATGGAGGAATCCCGAATTAATCCAGATTTTCCCAGTTAACTCACCTCATTTTCCATATGGGGAAAGTGATGAGCTGAAAGATAGCAAGTTTGGATGCAGCAACAAAGTATTTTGGATATATTATTCCGTTATAGAACCATATTTGCATAACAATACAGTTTCTAATTTTTATTTTTTTTCTAATATAAGAATGGTTGATGCATAGAAGTGTTGGAAAAAAGCTATGGAAAAACAAGTTTTGATTCAACATTATAACCTAAAAAATTAGCAATAACAAAAAAATAAATAGGGAGTTAAGAAAGATCTCACAAAACAATAGAACCACGCAATAATGTTATCTTCAAATATTGATTTGTATCATCCGTAGTAAAACCTCTCAAAATTGGACTATAACAATTTTTTCAAGTTTGATGCACATTCAAGTAAGAAGAACAAAGAACATGAAAATAAGGGGCAAGTGGGCTCTAATGGAGCCAAAAGGGCCAACGGTTACTGTGCTAATAAATGCCCCAACGAGCTGCTTGGATAATACCCAAAGGGCCAAATCAAAATGGGCTGGAAACATAAGATAAAGGATAAGACCCAAGCTCCATTGGGTTTTAAATGTGGGACTTATAGTCAAGCTCAAATCAAACCACTAGACCCATTATCTCAATGTATCACTTGAGGAGGACAAAAACTTATAAATACTTAGAGTCTGTTTGGGATCTGCTTATTTTGCTGAAATTAAAAACTTTTTGTTGAAAGTACTATAGATAAAGGTAAATGTTAGTTGAAATACTACAGTAAAATTCATGAATAGTACCAAAAAGTACAGTATAATCTATGAATAATAGCAAAAATAAGTTAAATAGTAAACTAAGTTGGCAAAAAATAAGCTAGCTAAACAAACCCTAAAGATGACTTACTTCTAACCAATGTGGGACACAAAACAAAAGCCAAGAAGGACAAGTGTTTGAAACACACTCACCCACACTAACAAGAAGAAACATGATTCAACTTGATTTTTTTAATTTTTTAATTTTTTTTATGTAATGTTAAGTCTCACACATGACATAGGTTGGGTCTCATGATCAATTGTGAGGTCATCTCACATTGGAGGAGGTGATATTATGTATAACCATTGTATGCAACATGTTACACAAAATAATAAATCTACGTGAAAGGGATGTTGTATACTACATTGTTACACAAATTAAACATCGACTAATTATTATTACACATTCATTGTTGCACACTCACTGAACATACACTACCACGTAGAATGACATTATGTTTTCAAAACATGATTTTAGTTAAAATTATGTAATAGTGTTTTGAAACCCTAAGATTAGTTAATTTTGTTCTCAAATCATAATTTCAAAAAAAGCATGTAAGGAGTACTACGACTATAAAAAATTTGGCTTTTCCAAGGGTTAAAACTCTTTTCTATTTTTTTTAAGAAAATTTTTAAAAAGATATTATTTCAAGGGTCTGGAAGACCTTTGAAACATATCCCATCGAAAAGAAATTTTGACGGCCTTTATGACCCTCAAAACAAGTGCTTTATCTTTATCAAAGATGGTCAATGCTTGAAAAATATAAAAATAACCCTTGATAAACATGTAAAAAGGAATAACCTTTTTTGATGGTCTCCCAACTCTCAAAATAAGGATTTTCTAATTTTAAAAAATGCACATATACTTTAAGATCTAGTACAACAGGACATTAGATCCAAGCTAAGTCTACTTTAAAGAACCACATATTACCAAAACTATATTATACTAAAATACAATATCATATAACTGGGTCCAAATTTCTTTCAATATGTGCTACAACCACACGTACAGAAAAGACCAAATATTACAAATTCCACAATAATTCCAATTCCTAACATGATAGATTGAAAAAGAGGGTGTGGGTGTTTTTTGGGGTGGGGTGGGTGGGGTGGGAGATGTCACAAATAATGATCATTTTGTTACTAAAGTATGTCCCTAATTAAAGAAACCCGATATTGCCACTTTGTTTAGGCTGGCTACAGGTTATTTGAAAAAAATAGTCGTAACTTAAAGTTGTACTCATCTCAACTAAAGTGACTGAATTACGTTAATCATCAATGAAGTCCCAGAGCTCTGTCAATCTTATTCTCCAAAATCAATGCCACACAATTCACACACACATTTTTAGAACATGTGAGAAATTTAATGAGTAAATATGTGGATTAATATAAAACAATAACAAAATACTAACAAAATTTCCAAAGCAAGGATGAGTTAACAGGTGAGCCTTAAAATCAACATATCATTCTTATTTTTCAAATGATCACAAAACACTAGTAAATAATGATCCTTTACTTTTGATATAACATATTTTCAAATGTATAATATTTTACATTGAAAATATTTCTTGTGAAACATTTTCATATAAAATATTTTACCGTGTTTGGTTGCATACATAAAAATGCTATGAAAATCATTTTCTGTGTTTGATTCCTTGTAATTTTTTTTTTAAATTCCTTTAATTAGAAAGGACCTAAACTCAAAATTCTCACCAATCTAAATAGAAATTCTCAAATTCCTTTAATTAGAAACATAACCATGAATCAAAAACACAAGCAATCAAAACTCAAATTGACTCAAAAACTTAGATTGCAAGGAAAAAAAAAAAAACAAATTTGCAAAAAACCCCAGTAATCCAGCAAATCCAACACCACAACCAAACTCACTGAACCATCAACACCCCACAACACCAACAAACTACCACCTCGAACACCATCAAAACCAATGTTGCCATGAGTCATCGCCCAAAAACCTAGACCAAGAAGCAAAAACAAAGAAAAAAAAAGGAAACAAAATTATGAGAAGAGGAAGCTTTCATCTCACATGATCAACAATATTAGAGTAGCGGCAAGCAGTGGAGCAACCCAATCAGTGGAGATCGAAGCAGTGGTGAGTGGTGGTGGTGAGTTTTAAGTGCAAGATTGGGGTAACAATGAACCAACATTTGCTGTCTCAGAGAGAGAGAGAGAGAGAGAGAGAGAGAGAGAGAGAGAGAGAGAGAGAGAGAGAGAGAGAGAGAGAGAGAGAGAGAGAGAGAGAGAGAGAGAGAGAGAGAGGATTTTGCAAGAATTGGGAAGGTGTTCGTCAGATTTTGGTAAAATGTTTTACCTTTGTTTTTTTTGGTAAAACACTTTACATCTTTTGGCTTGAGTTTTACCATTGACTAAAAATGTTTTACCTTTGACTAATATTTTACAACAAAACAAACACTAAAAAATGATAAAAATATTTTATTTCGAAACAAACGGATCGTCAGTCATATATCAATTTTTGAGTCTTAAGTAGTAAAATTTGTAATATCTTTATCATCATTCAATTTTTTGGGACTTTCTTAAATAGAGGGAAAAAAAATATATAAGTCGTTGCAATCCATTTGGGGGCCTTATCCAAAAGGGAGCCCCGAAGCTATGGCCTAAGTGGACTTGAAAATGATGCCTTGCCAATACTTTAGTTCAAAGCAGTTAATGATACCTTACTTAAACCCTAAAAGGCAATTTGTGTCGGTCATGGCTATTTCCTATTTATGATCAAGAATAAGTAATGGTTTCCTTAATGCAACAATGCCTTAGCGTCTTAATTTCTGAAAGCACACACCGTTCCATCTTCCATGGAATCCACACTTTGCCTCCGCAATGGCCCCCTGCCCAGTGTACCTCTACGCATCTCTTTCCCTCTGAGTGCTACAAGGTTAACCAAGCCTAATTTCAGCTCTAACCACTCCTCTCTTTCACTACCTAACAGTTCCTACCGACGTCCACTTAGGCATGCCTTCAGTCCCATTTTTTGTGCAGTAAATAAGTTCCCAACACCATCAACGAATAATGAAAGTGACAACAAAATTGTAAGAGGAACCGTAAGGGTGTCTCTTGTATTGGCATGTGTTCTTGGTATCATCAGTTGTAGGATGAGTCCAATTGCCAATGCAGCTACTTTGATGACTCAGAGAAAATCTCCAATTGTGCCATCATCTGATTTCTACCCAGCGGGTGGGAGACCCGCAATGAAATCATTTTTGGATACTAGTGCATACCTGGCTTCACGTCTAACAGAGTCCAAAAAGACAAAGCTGTTTGCGACTAATAAAAGGCCTTCAGCACAAGATGTTCAAGCCCTTAAGGTATCATTCATTCTCTTCTCTCTTTGTCTTTTAGCCCAGCTTCAGCTTGTGCTTCTATATGTATATGTTTATGGTGTATATTTTAAACATGACATGTGGATAATATGTTCGATGATGTCAATGCCGATGTGCTTAATGTACATAAAGAAGTCTCGTGTGTGTGTATATATATATATATATTTCAATTTTCAATAATTCAATAGTTATCATGATGAAGAAGTGGGAATTTAGATCTAAGATAAAATTAAGTTCCTTTAAATTAAATTTGAGTAGGCTACTCTAGAATCTAGCAAGAAATTTAAACTTGGTTTTCCTTCTAAGTTACCCGTGTTAGCGTAATTAAGAGTAAATTTGAAATATTAAATTAGTATAGCCTCCCTTCTAAAATAACAACCCGCCTCATTGTTATACATATAGAAAGAAGGGTGATGATTATGGAATACAGACACTTTAACCTATACACACATTTCATTAATTTTTTTTTAGAATAATTTTAAGGCCTAGCATTGGAGTGCATCTATGTTAACAAAAGGATCATCAAAACGATTAAGGATATTTAAATCATCCAATCCCTCAAATTTTAATTTAAATGTAAGACATGATATTGAAAAAATCTATGTAAACCACATAAAATTAAATAAATACCACTTGTTTTATATTTAGCTTAAAACGAAAGGAAAATAGAGAATTTAAATGGGAACGGATCTTATTATGATCAAAACCTTGTCAAAGTCTTATCTTAACAAAGACTAGTGTCTTCATTTAATAGTAGATTCTTATACCTTTACTTTTCTGAGTTCAGCCTTTGTCTTCAATTTTGAGTTTTGACTGTTCATAAAAGGATTACTCACATTTGAAGCACCCTGAGTGAGTAAAAAATCCTATTATTGTCGTTAAAAAATATTTCTTGTAATTTGTATCTAACGTTGTGTAATTCCATACACAGAATTTTTGTACTCCTAGAACCTAGCCGAATGTTACATAAGAATTTCAACTGTCTTATTAATACCAACCGAGCTAGAAATAATTGCCTGATATGGTGTATGATTTTCTTTTTATTCACGACTATGTTGTAGGATGATGCAATGGAGCTAATGAAATCTAAAAAGGGTGATGAAATAGTGAAGGAACTGCGAGAAGCATATAAGTTCTTTAAGAATGATCCGGAGCCTGCATTCTATGTGGAGATGACATTGGTTGAAGTTCTCATCTATCTGGTATATATGACATAAAATTTCCCCGCTTCTAGTACACGAGATCATTATATATTAGACACTACAACTTCAAGCATTAGACGCTACTGAACTTTTGTTTGGGAGCAAACCTGTGATCTCTGACCTTTTGATCACATAGTATCAGAACTTGGATATACTGCATGCACCAGTCAAAGTTGACATATTAAAATTTCTCAGAACTAAAATAACCTTAAAAATTCTTAAATAGATAATGAATGATTACTAAAATGGATAAATTAGGGGCGAAAGCATAGCAAGATTTTACCGTCATTTAGGAACTAGATTGTTGTTTCAGGTTTTAACTAGATTAAAAAGGTATGGCACTTTCATATTTTAGTCTTTTTTTTTTTTTTAATTCTTGTTTTTTTGTGGAAGTTAACTATGAAATCTTACGTAGGAAGAAATCGGTACAAGCGTTTTTTATATCATCCACAGCATCCGCATTTAGAACTGTAATTTCCTTTCACATCAATTGCTAAATTTAACATCTTTATGTTTTACTTAGTGAACACTTTCTTTGAGGATAATCACATTCATTATATCTCCCAAAACAAAGTAGTAAATCGCGAAGAAAAGAAAAGATACATGACTGGTTTAATCCTAGCTAATGGTCAATAAAGTATGAACAGAAATTGTAGTAAAAATAAAAGTCCATTGGTTGAGGTAAACCTGATCAGTTGGGCAGAAGGACGCCAACAAGCATTCTTCTTATGTTTATTCGCTATTCATATCTTTAATGTCCGCTTAAACAGGGAAAATATGAAGAAGCCTTAGAATGCAAGTGTCTCAAAAAGCCGGCTATCAAAGCAGATGCTCGAGTTGCTCTTTACAAGGTTCGTAAATTTCAAATTATCAAGAAAATTATCTAAGATTTAAAAACACTTAGATACTGTTAGAAAGAGAATCTGCAAAATGTAACTTTTATAAAGCTTGTCTGGCTTTGGGTTCTCCCACTTCGTATTTTTAAAAGTGAGGACTTCAATATGAATGTTTTACAATGACCAATATTTATGCATTTGTGAAATGCAGTTGACCAAGTAATCAAAGCCAAAACCTTAACAAGCAACATGATGGTTCTTATGTTTCTACTTGTACAGGCTATTATATATACTATGATGAATGAAAAGGAATCTGCTAGGGAATGCTGGACTGTATTCATAAAGGCTATTGAAGAAGGATTACCCGGTTAACTCACCTAATTTTGTTTGCATATGCACAAAGTGAGCGGAATATTGAGAGCAAGTTGGTTGCAGCCAGAAAAGCATTTGGGATATTTCATTCCGTTTTTAATAGAACTGTATTTATATAAAAATATCATTTGATTTTTCTTACCCAAAAAAAAAAAAAACTTTTGAATGGTTCATGACTATAAAGAATATATAGAGGAAGCATTAGTTTTAAATTGTGTTTCTTTCTCCCCTTATTTTCATACAAGATATGATCTGAAATGCGCAACCTTTGCTCCTTAATATTACTTCCTTGTTACATAGAAGAAATAATCTATGATAACCTTTTTTTTCCTTGTAAGAATTCCATGCTATATAAGCTCTGTAATTGTACACCATATGGAGTGGCCGGGAGTTGGAAATTTTTGTTGGGATGGCGGATTATGATGATATTGATAAACCGGTCAAGATGATAAAAGAATTTATCATTTTTTCTAAATTTCAATGAGTATACAAAAATTGTTTAATTTCCTTAAACATGTAAAAAAAAAAAAAAAAAAAATCCTAAGTAATTACAATAATTCTCTATTTTTTATTAATAAAAAATATATGGACATAAAAAATAAAAATATATGATCCTTGTTCACATATAGATAATAACTGATGGTTTTTGGACCCCTTAAAACACAATTGGATTAACCTAGTTAATTAGCTATGTTATTACTTAGTCCAAATTCCAAATCTAGGTTATCAAAATCAAACAATCATATCTAGCAGCGGAAAAATAAATAACACAAAAATATGATCACCCTGGAAACCAAACCGGTAAAAACCTAGGGAGGATTTAACTTAGCTATCCTCAAGGTAAACTTGAATCCACTATGAAAGAATCGAAATTTTACAATAGGACTTAGACCACTAACATCCTATTACTACCCACCAGTAGAAACTTACTAACACAACCACATGCAAGCTCCGAGACCACAGACTCCTTTCTTGGATTCTCCAGCAAGTACAAGCACACCCGCTTGTGTTTCTTTAAGTTTTTATGGTAGCAACTAAATGATCAAGTTTTTGAACGAATCTCCTTCTCGATAATCCTAAGCTTGTGTAAAGGAAAACTCCTCACAGATCTCACAAGAGATTTACACAAACAACAATATGAGCAACATTAAAACATGGCTAGAGTTTACCTTATATACCTAGGGCAAAAATACAAAACCCTAAACTTTTTAAATGAACTAGGGCTGAGTGAGAATTCTGCAAAAAAATGCATTCTGCTCGAATTTCGATTGATTGAGTCTAAGCTTCGATCGATTGAACTAGGCCGAAATGTTTTATTAAATTTGCATCAACTTAAATCCAACTTTACATAAATGACACAACTTTGAGCAAGTTTAAACATGACTAAAAAACTTGTTTTGATCATGATTTGCCAACAATATATATTAGAGTTCTAAATACACAAGTTCCTAAGTCTTTAGAACCTAAAAAACTCTCTCTTTGGCAATCCGTGATGAAACACAACTAAAAGCTCAAAGTTTACAAAGAAAAGCTCTTTACAAAAAAAATGCTCATAAAAACAAATCCAATCATAACTACTATCCATCAATTGCAAGTGTAAACAATAGCTCAATTGAATCAACCAGTATACTTCCTGAAATACTAAACAAAATACATAACCGCATGTGTGAAAAATACAAGTAAACAAAATAAATTCTTGATTTCAACCAACACACAATAAAGACATATATCAATGAATAACTCATAAAAATAAATCAATAAACAGTTGAAACAAGAAACACATAAAACAATAAATGTATCTCCCCTTATCATGAATAGCCCAACGAAATAAAAACGAGCTAAAAAGGTAAATACAAAGTGAAGCACCTAAATACAATCTAGTCTCCACAAGCTCCAAAACAAAAAAAAAAAAAAAAAATGCTCTCCCCCTGACAACAAAAACTCTACAAGTGCTCAACTCAAAATATACTCCCCCTTTTTGTGACAAAATACCAAAGGGCAATCAAAATCTATCATCAAAAGGAGGTGGCGGTGAGGATCGTCGAAACTGAGCCAACTCTGTGCGCAAAGCACGGATCTCATCGAGCACATCCACCAAAATCTGTCTATGAGCAGCCTGAACGGTCAAGACATTATCCAATGTACGTCGAATGTCTAAATCATCCGAAGTAGTAAGTGGAGGAACATCAACATCAGCAACAGCAGCAGCACTAGACGCCTCAGTCGTATCAGCACCTGTAAAAGAGAGAGGAGGGAGAACAACACCAGATGACGCACCTCTAGGACGCGTAGAGCCAACTCTTAAGTAAGCAGCCCTCTGCCTAAGGAATGCGGCACCTATGGGAGCTATGACATGGACGGGCTCACCAGTAAGGAAATCAGCTAAACCTAGAAACAACAAAATCCTATGAATGAAAATAGGATGGATAAGAGCATGAGTTACGGCAGAACTCCTATGAACTTCTTTCAAAGAACGAAGAAACAAATGAGGAAAGCTGATAGACGCTCCAGAAACAAAAGCATATAAAAACACACATCGTTCAAGAGGGATGGTGTGGAGATGAGAAATAGGTCACAAAGAATGACACGCTATCCTAAAGAAAAGATAGGCAGTCTCAGTAAGTTCAGCAGACGTGATCCAAAGATCAGAACCCCACTGGATAAAAGACCCAGTGATGTATGACATAACATCATCGACTCCTCATAAGGATAGACAGGCTCCCTAACGACCGGAACCCCAAGAGCTTCAGCTACTATCCGAGGGGTAATGGTGAACTTAACACCTCGTATCTAACTTCTAACCAGGATGTTGGAATCATAGACGTGGCAAGAGAGATTTGAGAAGAACTCTCTAATCAGGGCGGTCAGGGGTGGATGATCTATCTCTAACAAAGGCAACCAACCTCGACTCTCACGGTTTGCCCTAATGGTAGGATCTACCTCATCTAACACAACAGAACGCTCAGCCCAAATCTTACGCTTACAGTTCAGTTTCTCATAGACCTCTCTACTTTTGTCATTCCTAAACAACTCACTTCTAGAGGGAGACTCAAAGGAAGTGGAGGGGGTCCTATGGGCTTTAGTCTTCTTAGGCATGGTGCTAGGAAAAGGACAAAGACACAAAGCAGAAAAAAAAAAAAACAAAAACCAAGGGTAGATTGCAAGTTAGCACAAAAAAATATAGAACAAAAATCTATATGATGCATGAACAGTTTAAATGTCATGATGCATGCTCTAATGCAGTGCAATTAAGTTCAAATTAAATTCAAGTTCACAAAATTGACTTGAGCATAGAGTTTTTAACAAAAACCCCAAAATTTTGAAAAAAAAAAAAAAAAAAAACCGCTTGTTCAATTTGTAAAAAATTGACCAATTGATCATCACACAAGGTAGATTATATAAAATGATGATCAATTTCATCAATTCAACAAGCCAATTGAAATCAATTGAAATCAATTTGAACAAAATCCCTAAATTCGGATAAATACAAGCCCTAGAATTTTCAATTTCTCACAAACACCAAATTGATCAAATTAAGCATCATAGATCATGATTATATCATTATAGGAACAAAACCCAATGATCAATTTCAGAAAAAACTGGCTTGAATCAACAAAAATCCCAATTTGAAAAGTGTTGAAAATACCTAATGAAATGCATGAAAAAAGCATGAAAACATGAGATAAAATGCAAAAGGAAGGGCACAATGGACTTACCAGCTTATAGAGAGGAAAACCTTGCAAAAAATTTGGAGGAAAACGGCAAAAAATTTGCAGGCTAGCCTTGTCCAATTCAAAGAGAGAGAAAAAGTTTGAAAACCCCTTTTGAAAAGTAAGTTTGAACAAGTCGAATCTGATTTTTAAAAACCTAATTCCCGAGTTTCGATTGATCGAAACAGATAGAGATTTCTTTAAAAAATTTAAAACAATTTCGATTGATCAAAAATCAGTTTGGATCAATCGAAGTAGACAGAGGCTTCCTTAAACAATTTTAAAACATTTTCGATTGATCAAAAAATAGATTGGATCAATCGAAACAGATAGAGGCTCATAAAAATTTTTGAGAAAAAAACACAGTTTTTAAAAATAACAAAGACACATTTTAGAAACACCTCAAAGCAGTGAAATTGATGAACAAAATACATGAGTATGTGATGAAATGTATTTCAAAAACAAAGTTTTAACCCCAGTTTTCAAAAAAAAAAAAAAAAAAAAAGATTTTCAAGTATTTTCCATAAGATTTTCAAGCATCAATTTTTTTTTTTGCATAAAAACTCAAAGTATTTGCAAATTTGGTTGGTTAGACCAAAGACACACATAATAACATGTACAATGTTTAGCAAAGAGTTACTTGTGTAGTGTGTGCAACTAGAAAAAACTTGAGATACATGTGAGGTGATATGTGAATAGCAAATAGTCACAAAGTCTACAAAATTCATCACATAAATTTGAAAGAGACTATCACCAAAAAAGTTACAATATATAACTCCCACATCTCCTAGATCATAAGCTTGCAATCATGTAAGTTTCTTGATTTTGTCTCATATTGTACACACCAATTTTAAATTATTCAGAAACTTATTAAAATAACCGAGATAGTGTACACACCAATATAGCAATTATTTGATTTAGCTTTAAGTCCAATAATGTATACACCAATTTTACCATTTAAATCGAGGCTACACCTTATGATCTTTTTATGCATGTGCTACACTTTCTCTAGCACAAAATCTTAGATATGCACTAAGGTGTTCATGATTGATTAGTGAACAGTGGTGAGACGGTTATTTATGCCTTTCTCTAAAAGTTCAAGTCCGACAGTCAAAGACATGTGACTTCAAGATCAAGACAAGGTGATCAAAACCATAAACATCTTTCTCACACAACTTGCACTATAAAGTTTCAACTAGTAAAGTGTAATAAGTAAACTCAATAAAGCTAAATAAAGTATAAAAGACATGTTATGTGAAAATAAATTGACCAACCTTATTTTCAAAAACCAAGAAAATAGTGAAAACACAATTTGCTTCCTTTTTCTTCCTTTTTTTCAAACAACTTAAAATGAAATGCATGAATGTTATGCAATGCAAATCCTAGAAATAGAGAAAACAAAAACCAAAAAACAATGGTCATAAGGAATAACAATGGAGCACAAGGACCATGTCAGAAGGACTCAATTAGATTGAGCCTTTTATATCCAAAACTTTTTAGATGCACCACGAGCATTGGAGTTCTTATTCACTTGGAAATGATTTCCAACTCCAAGATTGGAATAAAGGTTTAGAGCCTTTAGCCTTTAGCAATTCACCAATGAGTACCATAGGATCTTGTGCTTGAGGCACAGGTATTTTTGGTTTGTTTACTCTCTTAGCAGCTTGCAGCTTGTAATAGTTTGGACGAATGTGTCCAGACTTTCCACAAAAATGACAAACCCATGCAGGCTTATCATGTGACTTGTCCTTAGAAGGGGTAGGCTACTTAGGTTTAGACTCTTTCAGATCAACCCTAATCTTCCTAGGAGGTGTAAATTCTAAGGGTTTGACAACCTCACTCACAAGGGGTTCAGAAGAAGATGAAGGAACAAAGATAGTGGAATTTGGTGTAGACACATTTATGCTTTCTACAAAACCTAACCCAATTTTGTCAAAAGGAGACTTTTGAACAGTAAGCATATGATCAAGTTTGGAACTAGCAGACCTATTAGATTGTTCTCTAGCAACAGTAAACTCATGTTCCAAAATCTTAATTTTATGAAGCAAAAGCATGTTCTAAATCTTCACATTATTCAACAGTTCAGTAGCATCAAACAGTTTAACAAGCAAAATTTTCTTATCAAGCTCAAGAGATGTAATTTTCTTCAAGCCTAATTCAACATTCATAGCATCCTTTACAGCAACTTTGCAAAATTTATTGTAGGCTTCTTGAAGATCTTCGTCCTCAGAGAGTTCCCCATTAAAAGGGTTTTCTTCAGCAAGTACACTTTCATTGACTACAGCAGTAGAAGTGAAAGTAATGAAGTTTCCATCCTCGTCACAGCCAGACTTATCATCAGAAACTTCACCATCACTAAAGGTTACAGCCATAATCTTACCCTTAGACTTTAAGTAAGTAGGGCATTCAGATTTCATGTGACCATACCCTTGACATCCAAAACACTAAGGACCCATAGAATTATTAGAAGATAGACCTACTTTTTCTCTAGGTTTATTGGTGTTATTAACCTTAGTGGGATCATTCTTCCTGAAGTTTCTAGGTTCAGCAGTGTTCTTATTTCTTGCCCTTCTATTGTTATTTCTAAGGAAATTCCTAAAGTTTTTGGCAAGGTAAGCAATCTCTGTAGTAGAGAGCTACTACAACAGTAGAAGTGAAAGCAATGAAGTTTCCATCCTCGTCACAACCGGACTCATCATCAGAAACTTCACTATCACTAAAGGTTACAGTCATAGTCTTACCCTTAGACTTTAAGTAAGTAGGACATTTAGATTTCATGTGACCATACCCTTGACATCCAAAATACTAAGGACCCATAGAATTATTAGAAGATAGACCTACTTTTTCTCTAGGTTTATCGGTATTATTAACCTTAGTGGGATCATTCTTCCTGAAGTTTCTAGGTTCAGCAGTGTTCTTATCTCTTACCCTTCTATTGTTATTTCTAAGGAAATTCCTAAAGTTTTTGGCAAGGTAAGCAATCTCTGTAGTAGAGAACTCATCATCAAATCCACCGACATCAACATCATCAACTGGCTTAAAAGCCATTGATTTTGGATTTGCTAGTCTTAGGTAGGTCCAACTCATAGGATTGAAGAGATTCCACAAATTCATCAATAGGGATGGAGTTCACATCCTTACTCTCAGTGATGGCAGTCACTTGAGTCTAAAATGTTTAGTTAAAGATCTAAGAACCTTCCTAACAATTTTAGGTTGATCATAGATTTCACCCAAGTTATATGCATAATTAACAATATCATTAAGTTTAGATAGAATTCATCAAAAGATTCATCATTAGACATCCTAATGCTTTCAAATTTTGAAACTAACTACTGCAATTTATTGATTTTGACAGCCTTTGTGCTTTCATGCACAGTCTGAAGGATATTCCAAACAGTATGAGCAACCTCAACATTAGAGATTTTCTTAAGTTTCTCTATAGAAACATCATTAAAGATAACATTCATAACTTTGCTATTGAATGTGGCTACTTCTTTTTGAGAAGTTTGCCACTCACTAATAGGAGTAGTGGTCTCCTATCCATATTCGACGGAGTTCTAGACACTCTCATCAATTGATTTTAGGAATGCTTTCATCCTTACTTTCCAATAAGCATAATTATTCCCATCAAAGTGAGGAGAAATAACAAGAGAATGTTCGTGTTCCATGACAACAGGGGTTAAGGATCATCTCAGAGATCAAAAGACCAACAACAAGAGAGCAACCCGCTCTGATACCACTTGATGGTTTTTAGACCTCTTAAAACACAATTAAATTAACCTAGTTAATTAGTCAGGTTATTACTTAGTCCAAATTCCAAATCTAGGTTATCACAATCAAACAATCATATTATGCATAGCAGCGGAAAGATAAATAACACAAAGATATGATCACCCAGGAAACCAAACCGGTAAAAACCTGAGAAGAATTTAACCTAGCTATCCTCAAGGTAAACCTGAATCCACTATGAAAGAATCGAAGTTTTACAATAGGACTTAGACCACTAACATCCTATTGCTACCCACTAGTAGAAACTTACTGACACTATCACGTGCAAGCTCCGAGACCATGGACTTCTTCTTTCTTGGATTCTCCAGCAAGTACAAGCACACCCGCTTGTGTTTCTTTAAGTTCTTATGGCAGCAACTGAATGATCATCAAGTTCTTGAATGAATCTCCTTCTTGATAATCCTAAGCTTGTGTAAAGAAAAGCTCCTCACAAATCTCACAAGAGATTTACACAAACAACAATATGAGCAACACTAAAACGTGGCTAGAGTTTGCCTTATATACCTAGGGTAAAAATACAAAACCCTAAACATTTTAAATGAACTAGCGCTGAGTTGGAATTCTGCAGAAAAACGCATTCTGCCCAAATTTCGAAATGCTTTATTAAATCTGCATCAACTTAAATCCAACTTTACATAAATAACACAACTTTGAGCAAGTCTAAACACGACTAAACAACTTGTTTTGATCATGGTTTGCCAAAAAAACACATTAGAGTTCTAAATACACAAGTTCCTCAGTCTTTAGAACCTAACAATAACAATTATGATAAAAAGAATAGTTGATAAGAAATTAAAGTTTTTTTTTTTTTTTTTTTTTTAAGTTGAAAAAGAAACATTCTTAGATGGCTAACTATTTGGTTTTTTGAAAGTCACAAATTCTGTTGGCCAATATATTCTAGAAGGTCATTAGACTAGTTCAAACATTTTAGGAAGGGCCAAGTCAAAATTTTGAGGATAAATTGTCAAAAGCTTCAAAATTACTAATATTATTAAAAAAATTCATTTTTTTTTTGGGTGGGTGGGGGGGGGGGGGGGGGGTGTCATGGCCACATGCATTGATTTCATCAATACTTTTATAGTATGCCATATTTGTGGTTCAAACCTTACCCTCTTTTTTCCGCTATTTACATGCCTCAAAAAAATAAATTAGTAAAAAACAATATGCATTTTATAATATTTTAAGTTGTAATAAGAGAGGCATGATGCTGGTCCTGAACTTTGAGAGGACTAGTTGCACACATGATAAAGAGAAAATGACTGTTATCCTAGTGAGTTTGTAAACAAATGGTGTGTCATAGGTAATCTTAGGAATAATGTGCTCCTCCATTTCAAATTATTAGTGCTATCTATTCCATTTTTAGATATTCCAAAATCTAATCCTCTTTGAAGATATCCCAAAAATGTAATCCTCTTTGAAAAGTCAAAACTATTTACTTTATTTTAAAAAGTTAATATTACTCATTCATGATTAGAATTTAAATTAAAGATGATGTTTAACAACTAATATATCCTTTTATTTAAAAGACAATGTCTTATATAATATTCCATTAAAACATTGAATTTTTTAAATATGACAAACAATATGGGACGAATGGAGTATTACACAAATGGCACATGCATAAATATGTGATATATTCATGAAACTTAAAACTATTGTACTGAAACAACACATATAATAAATATTAGTAATAGAAGCAAGAATCTTAGAACAAAATTTAATTAATGTGAGTTGGTCAATTTTTATGTTTAGTGGCGAAGTCAAGATTTTAGTTCAAAGAGACAAGATTAAAATGCATCATTAGAAGCAAAATTATGCTTAGATGCCTCTTCCAACTTGGTTTGACAAATGGGGGTAAAGAGTTATTTATAAAGGGTCTAGTTAGTGTATGCCCTTATGGCATATATTAATTATCCATTTTAAGAAAGCAATATCTATTTCTTTTTGTTTATATCTTTTTTTAGAATTTGAAATAAAGAATTAAAAAGTAATCTCTAAATTATGAACATTTTTCTCTTAAAATATGCATCAATTGTGAATGGTTTCCCCATAAAATACTAACACAATCTGAAAGTGAATTTGTCTTTTATCTCAATACCTACAAACTAGTAATAAAGAAATATAAATATATAATAAACAATATTTAACAGTTACTTATCTTAATTACCCAAAAGTCTCAAAAATAATCTCAAATATAAATGAGAAAGTGTAGGAACAACTTATGTACCACAATTTTTGTTCAAAATTCTGACATAATCAACTGTGAGTGTTAAAGAAAAAATAGTGAGTTTATCGGAAATTAATTGTCCATCACTCATATTCAATAAATTTATTAATTTGTGAAAAAAATTGTAATGGTAGAAGAACTTAATATAAAAATCAAATAAATAAAACAAATAAGAAATCACCGTTATCTAAACAGACAACAGTGACACACTCAACACGTAAAATGCAAGTTGTACAACACTTTACACACTAATCAAAACATTACATAGTTTAGTCTTTTTTCTTTTTTTTTTTGTTCACATATACCCATAAGCACAGTCAGCCATAGCTATTCACAACAACAACAACAACAACAACAACCAAAAAAAAGAAAAAGAAAAACCTTGTGAGTTAATACCACTACACTCATGGAGCTAAGGACGGTGATTGAGTGGAGGCTTAAGCCTTGATCATAGTCTAGTTAAGGCTTAAGTAGCAGTTTGGCGTTGCCAATTGGTGAGTGGTAGAGATAAATTGTCAAGTACTCGAGATTTGGGTTTTTTGTTTAGTAAATGACGAGAATTTTTTTTTTTAATTAAAAAAATAGATATTACTCATTTGAGGATTTGTTAAATCTAGTTTTGTATTTGTATTAGGAGGTATTATGGGCATTAGGAATGAACCAAATGTTTTGTTTTGTTTTTTGTATTAATTTTTTGGGCTTTTACGAATCAATTCAAAAATTTGAGGAGGCCTAAATAAGAGAGTACCAATTTGAAAAAAAAGATAATATCAATTTTGTTAACTAATTACTCCATTTGTCCCAATTTGTTAGTTTTCTATTCCATTTTAGAATGTCCCAAAATGAAGTCTTCTTTATAAAATTAATAACTAAAATATCTATTTTACCATTTACTTTGTTTAAAAAGACAATGTCGTTCTTTTTCTATAGTTTAAATTAATTAGTGTAATTTTGAAAATTTATACATTTTTATAAGGCAAACAATATAATAATTGATGTTCCCTTAAAAAGCTGACAGACAAATTGAAAAGAACGAGTATTTAACAAAACTGGTAGTATCTTTATTTTTTCTCTCTCAAAATCCAAGGGGGGTCAGTGAATATATTTATCTCCAATCGGCAAATAATATAAGATTTTACTAGTACATTTTAAAAATTCATGGCCCCCGCGGCCCCTCCCTAGCTCCGTCCCACATGTCCATGATGATCCTTGCGCGTGATGGTCACATAGCAATGCTTTTGGTGCTTTTCAATCATGAGCAAAGCACGTTTCCACAATGCGCTAACTCCCGATGACTTTCTTCCTTTGTCCTCGACTTTTGAGGGTGTTTTAGGAACCTTATGAAGCTCAACATCAGTCATATTATATATTAGTGGAAATTTTATGAAATTAATTTTCCAATGATATCAGGGTTTTACTAAATTGGACTGATTAATGTGAAATTTATGGCTAGTGAAAGTTTGTGACATAGCAAACATTTTCGGTTTATCATAGTGAAACAACATGTGTTTGCATGGGGGCCTTCCAGAACTCATAATAGCGCAAGTTGTACGTCATTAGAAAGATTATGACTCCTACTTTATGATCTTGCTTTGGTTTGGGTAACCTTCACGTTAATTTTGGGAGCTACAGGCCTCCAAAGTGGTTTTTAAGGTTTTTTTGCTTGCAATAATTTGTGAACTTTTTCGAGAATTTGGTTGCTCAAAACTACCAAATATAATTTTATTGCATAAGCTTTCCAACAATATGTGGCTCGCAGGATTAAAAGATTGTTTGGTCAAGTTTTGATAAAACCCTAATTTTGACCAATTTAAGATCTCAGTTTTGGTTAGTGTTTTTACTTTTATAATGTCTAATTCATTTTACTTTTGATTTTGATGATCCACCTATTATTTTTAAGGGGAATAAATTATCTGTGTTAACACAAGAATCACTCTTATCAAGTGGTTGGATCTTTGGTCAAACTTCATTTTTTGCTTTGAAACTCATGAATTTGACCTAAATTGTGTAAATTAAGCCAAGTGGAGGCATTTCAGTGAGTTTCATGGTCCCAATTCATGTCTTGGGTTGGGTGGAATCAAAGTTTTTGCTTGAAATCATGGTTTTTTCTCTATTTTTTGTTTCTGCATCATAATTGGCTTTTAGGAGTGCAAAACGAGTAGCAATATTGCCAATAGAGCAGTTCTAGTGCCACAACAAAAAGCACAACTTGTGCCACAACTCGCCACATGGCAAGTTATGGTTGGTGGAGGAGTGATGATGGTCCATGTGGGGACACCTCTCCACCAACTACAACTAGCCATGTGGCGAGTTGTGGCACAAGTTGTGCTTTTTGTTGTGGCACCAGACTTTTTCTTGCCAATATATATATTGTTCGAGAATACATTCTGTTTAGAGCTGGCATAAAGTAGCTCTTTTATGCCACCAATAAAAAAGCACTACATAACTTTAAATTTAATATAACCCACATAATATCCCAATTTTTCCCCCAAACTCAACACGTTCTTCTCTTTGATCCCTCTCATCTCTATTTCTCTCTCTCATCAAAACCTAGTTTTAGTCTTCTCCTTGCACCCACACCACCTCCGATCTGCCATCGCCCAATGATGATGCTCTAACAACCGGCTGTGCATTTCAGCCACCCACCTCTATTTATTAGATCAAGTAAAATTTTGATACCCCTTTCTTTAATTGAATTTTTTCCCCTTCCTTGCTATAGATCTCTAGTAACTGTAGTTGGGTACGAGCCTTTCTCATTTTGATTTCTCTCTCTAATGTCTTTTTTTTTTTTTTTTTTTTTTGAAACCCTTTAGGTCTTGTTTTGTTTCAATTTTGATCTTTTTGATAACTGGGTTTTATTATGGACTACAAATCTTGATAATTTTTATTGTGTTTGAAAATTGGGGTTGTTGGGTATAGCCAAATGTATGATTGAATGGAAAGTGCCCTGCAGTGGCTGTAGATCTCTAAATTTTAATTCTATATGACTACTCACATAGATTAATTCAATACTCAAGTCCATGGCATATGGTGTAGGAGATGACTATCATTTAACATAGATTATGCACAATTTTTTGCTTGCTTGAATTGAATATGAATTTTTTTTTTTTTTTTTTTGGGTTGGTACTTTGGATATAATTCATTTAGAAGTTTGCTTTTATGTCTCGTGATTTCTCTACTCTCGAACTTCAAATTATATATATACTACACATTGTGCTTGCTATTTGCATATTAATTGCCAGTATTTTGGCCATTGATCTTGTTGGGCATGCTGAAAGTAGGTTCTCTTTCTCTTCTCTTTCCCATCAGAATCTTCCACCCATGATCGTTTGCCATCTGATTCAACCATATTATTAGATTTTGTCCCTATTGTTGTTACTAACTCTTCTGCAGATCCTTCACCAATAAGGAGGTCTACTAGAGTTCACAAAGCACCAGTGTATTTGCAGGATTATGCATGCACTATAACCACAGTATTGCCAAGTTCAGTTGCAGGTTCTCATGCTTCGGGATCACCTTATGATATTTCAGCTTATTTAACATACTCTCACTTGGATCCTAAGTACAAGTCATATGTCATGACTGTTAGTGAAGGTCATTCAACACCTTTGTACTTCTCTTAAGAAGTTCAGGATCCATTGTGGAGAGAGGCCATGGATAAGGAGATTCAAACTTTGGAAGCAACCAAGACTTGGGTGCTTACTCCTCTACCACTTGGCAAAAGACCAATTGGTTGCAAGTGGGCGTATAGGGTAAAACTTAACCCTGATGGCAATGTGGAAAGATATAAGGCTAATTTGGTGGCTAAAGGTTATACTTAAAGGGAGGGTCTTGATTTCTTGGAGACCTCTCATGTTGCCAAAACTTTCTTAGTGAGAGTGCTTATTGCTCTTGCTTCAACCAAAGGCTGGCCCTTACACCACCTTGATATCAATAATACTTTTCTTCATGGTGATCTTGATGAAGAAGTGTATATGGACTCACCTCTTGGTTATCACAGTAAGGGGGAGTCCAATTCTACCACTCCTATGGTGTGTAAGCTAGTCAAATCCTTCTATGGTCTTAAGCAAGCTTCTAGGTAATGGAATACCAAGCTTTATGCCACCATTTTAGATCTTGGTTTCATATAATCATAGGCAGATCACTCCTTATTTGTTCATTCTAGTGGTTCTCACTTCATTGCATTGCTGATCTATATGGATGACATGATAATCACAAGCAATGATTTAGCTTGTGTTTCAAGATTGAAAACGGTATTAGACCAGAAATTTGGGATTAAAGATCTTGGTTCACTCAAATATTTCCTAGGGCTTGAAATTGCTAGAAGTCCTAAAGGAATTAGTATCAATCAAAGAAAGTATGCACTTGACATACTCAAGAAAGCTAGTATGACTAGTTGTAAGCCTGCTAAAACACCAATGGAGCAGCAACTAAAGTTGTCCAAAGGTGATGGAGAGTTGGTCAAAGATGCTGGTCAATTTAGAAGGTTGATTGGGAAGCTAATGTACTTAACACTAAGCAAACCAGACATAACCTATGCAATGCATAGGCTTAGCCAATTTTTGGCACAACTAAGGGTTCCACACATGAGGGTTGCTGCTAGAATCCTACAATACATTAAAGGAACACCTGGTCAGAGAGTGTTTTTCTCTGTGGAATCAAATTTACAACTCTAAACTTTCTGTGATGCAGATTGAGCAAGTTGCCCTGATATTAGGAAGTCTTTAACTAGTTATTGTGTGCTATTAGGTGATGCCTTGAAATCTTAGGGGTCAAAGAAGCAAGATGTGGTTTCAAGATCTTCTATTGAAGTAGAATATAGGCCTATGGCCACAACTACATGTGAAGTAACTTGATTATTGTATCTATTAAAGGATTTACACATTCCACATGACAAACCAATATTGATGTATTGTGATAACCAGGTAGCATTACATATCTCAGCTAATCTAGTCTTCCACGAAAGTTCTAAACATATTGGAGCAAATTGCCACATAGTGAGGAATAAAATATTGGATGGTACACTTAAGACCTTTTATGTATCTTCAAGAAATCAGTTGGCAGATATTTTTATTAAGGCACTTGGAGTTGAAAACTTCTTGAGGTTATTACAAAAACTAGGAGTGATTAATATTTTTAGTAATAGAATTCAATTTCCAAATTATACAAGGAATAATGGAGAAGTGAGAGCTTTGCTCTTGAGGGGGAGTGTTGAAAAGAATTCTAAGCCAGATATATGCCTTCTGTAGCAACAAGCTTCCAAGCAAGAAACTAGCACCCAACATCAAGGGAAGCTACAAGTAAATGTAGCCCAACATGCATCATAGCAACAAGGTGTAGTCCAACATGCATCACAAGATCAGGGAAAGATGCAAGTGAATGTAGGCCACAGTGCATCATAGCATTAGTGGAAGAACAGAAATGTAATCATGAGCAATGAAGAATTAGAAGACTTGATAGAATCAATACATTATCATGATCATATTATACATTCAATTCAAGGGATGATGCCACATGACTGGTAGTTACTAGTTGATGTACACGTGTCATAATTAGGTAGATTTAGTTGTAATAGATTTTCCCACCAAATCAGGGAGTTAGTTATCTTGCTTTCTTAATTCACGATTATATATAAAAGGATAAGGATAGTGATTAGATCAGTTTGTTGGATTGTAATCTTTTCTAATCAATGAAATCAGTTTCTATTTAGAGAGAGAGTCTTGAATTTTACAAAAGGAAAAAATAAGAAAGGAATGGAAATGGGGTTCTGTGTTTTACGTAGAAACCACATGGGGTTTATGTATTTTTCCCTTATTTTTTTATGGTATTACTATTAGTATTACGCCATTTTTTGGATAAGTAATGAAACTTTATTGATACAAAAAAAATAGTTACCCAAGCATATAGGATGTATACAATTGGGGACATCACCCATGTTTCTAAAGGAAATTGTGATATCAAATTTATGGGTTTTGCTTTCTTTCTTTTCTTGTTGTCTTTGCCAAGATCATTATTTTCTTTCATTTATAGCACAAAATATTATGCTTTTATTTAATTTAATTTGTTTCCCTTCCTTGCTATAGATTTGTGGTAACTATAGTTAGTGTTATGGGTCTCTCTTTGTTATTTTTTTCTTTAATTTTTATTTTTGTTTACCGAATCCTTGGATCTCATTTTGTTTCAGTTTTGATCTGTTTGATGACTGAGTTTTATTGTTAAGTATAAAGCTTGAAAATTTTGCTTGGGTTTTGAAATTGGGTTATTAGCTATGACCGAATGTGTAGTGATTGAACTGAAAGTGATAGAAACATATATTAACCAAAACTTGAGAAAGAAGTACAGAGACGTCCAACTAGTTATATGTTTTGTTGCATATAGTGAATAGGAAATCTTGTAGTTCTAACTGCAAGATCTAAAACAAAAGAGATCACTATCCTAGGTACAAACAAAATTTTAGTGATTAGTTCTTGCTGGTGAAGATTGTGAAGGTCCATAAGGAATGTTCGGTCCTACCATACTATCTTCCTTGTTTTGTTGCAAAGATTAACCAAATATCTATCATTACTCACTATAAAAAGTCTCTGATAACCTAGCTCTTTTGCTTTGATTAGGGCCTCCAATAGTGCTTCCTGAGCTACTTGGTGTTGTATCTTTTTCCCACTGCTTGCTCCTCCTTTGAATAGAATTTCCTTATCCAAGTTCCTAGCTTCAACAACAAAACCACTTCTTTTAGTTCTTTTGTTCCTAGTAGCTGCCACCTTGATTAGAAGTTGCCAATTTTGACTGAAGTCCATTGTTCTTCTCTTTGGTCGTTGAATATGCTTCTGCCTCGGACTTTGGTTAAAAGCTTCCTTGTACCTATAGATAAGAGTTTGTGAGGTGAGAACTACTTTTACAGGACTAGGAGTCTTTCCTTTATGAAGTACCAAATTTTTGTGGGTCCAAATTGTCCACAAGATAGTGAAGATTGATTATAGTAAACTTAATTTCATCTGTCCTAGAATATTGGTTGTAGTGATGTGACTTAGGATCCACTGCTTTGCAGAAACATGGTCTAGTTCTATAGTTCTGATGCCAAGAGATGATCCATGCCAAACAGCCTCTTGCAAAAGGTCATTGAAGAAAGAGGTGAGACATTGATTCCTCTTCTTCATCACACATTAGGCATCTGTTGGATGTCTGAATGCCTCTTTTGTTGAGGTTTGCAAACACAAGTAAACTATCATGTAAGAACTTCCAAATAAAGGTAAGGATCTTCATAGGTAGCTTCACCTTCCAAATAATTTTCCAAGCAGACTGTGGGACATTCTCTGTGTTGTGAGTTGTTCTAGTGGGTTGGATTTTAGAGTTGTTGAATCAGAGAATAAGCCTTGGCTACATTGTACTCCCTTGAAGCAGAGCGCTTCCATATGAGCTTATTTAGGTTGCCTTCAGTTTTGGATATGGGAATTTGGCTAATTTCTACACAAGTGCTATGGTGATATAACTTTAAGAAGGTCCCAATTCCATGTTTTTGTGTTAGATTGAATGAGGTCAGCCACTATACCATTGAGTAGATTATGATCTCCTAAGACTTGATCTAGAATATGAAACCAATCAAGGTGGGTAAAGGGGATTTGATGACAAGATCCAACCAACCATTTCCCTTTCCTCAGTTCTACATATTAAGGTTTTGCAATATTTCTCCAAGTCCATGAGTGATGAGGTTTAGGGGTGTATCCTCGCAGGTGGGTTCTAGGAAAATATTTTGCTTTGTAGGTTCTAGCTAGAAGAGAGTTTGGGGAATTTTGGATCCTCCAAAATTTCTTGGTCATCATTGCCTGGTTGAACATGCTAAAATTTCTAAAACCAAGACCACCATTTCTTTTGGCCTAGCAGATTGTATTCTACCCAATTAGATGTAATTTCCTAGTACCCAATTCATGTCCCCACCAAAAGGCTCTAAGCATCTAATTTGTTACAAATAGCTTCTAGCACTTTAAAGCATGAGAAAGTGTAGAGAGGCATTGATTGCAAGACTGATGCAATTAGGGTGGTTCTTCCTACTTAAGACAAAATTCTTGCTTTCCAACCCTGAAGTTTACCTTGCACCTTATCCACCAAATCTTGAAAGTCTATCACTTTCCTACCTCTTAACTTAAAGTTTGTACCTAAGTATTTGCTAGGCATTTGGACAAGGTTTACCCACAGATTTTTAGCTAAAGATTTCTGAATGTTGGTAGGTATGTTAGAGGAGCAAAACAGGTTAGATTTGGCAAAGTTAATGCATTGACCAGAGAGGGAGCAGTACCAAAGAATAATATCTTTAAGTTTAATAGGGAGTGTCTATAATTCTGAAAAAGAAGATAGAATCATCAACAAAAAGGAGGTGTGTAAAAGAAACACCTCTTCTTCCAATTGTGATACCCTTGATTTTCTTATGGGTTTTAGCTTGAGTGAGGGCTGTGGACAAGATGTTGGTACACAATAAGAGCATGTATAGGGAAATAGGATTCCCTTGCCTTAACCCTTTAGAAGGGTGGAATGGTTGGATAGGGCTACCATTGAGCAAGATAGCATATTGAACTGAAGTAATTCATTCCATGATCTAGTTAATCCAAGTACCACTAAAGTTCATTGAGGACAAAATAGCTTTTAGAAAGTTCCAACTT
Organism: Quercus robur; assembly: GCF_932294415.1. Taxonomy (NCBI): domain Eukaryota; kingdom Viridiplantae; phylum Streptophyta; class Magnoliopsida; order Fagales; family Fagaceae; genus Quercus; species Quercus robur. The sequence goes on along the minus strand of NC_065538.1, from coordinate 59,454,064 downwards.
ACTCTATCATAAGACTTACACACATCAATCTTTAGAGCTCCATACCCTTTCTTCCGACCCTTCTTTTTCCTCATAGTATCCAAAATTTCATGGGCTAATAGGATGTTATCAACGATGTTTCTACCCTGTATGAAGGCATTTGGGAAGGTGGAAATGTGTGTATTCATGAGTGGTTTCAGTCTATTTACCATAATCTTCGTAATGATTTTGTATGTGACATTACAAAGGCTTATGGGTCTAAACTGAGACACCTCCTTTGGAACATTCACCTTAGGGATGAGGGTGATGAAAGTTTTATTAAGGGGTTTGAGCAAGGAGCTTGAGTGGAAGAAAGCATAGATTGAATTAAGGATATCTTGCTTCACCACTACCTAATACTCTTGATAGAAAAGGTTGGAATTCCGTCAAGACCAAGGGCTTTGTGAGATTCTAATTGGAAAACTACCAACTCCATTTCATCATTTGAAATTGGTCTATCTATGTGGTCTACTTGCTGTTGATTTAATTTGGGAATAGGTAAAGTACTTAGATTTTCAAGAATGGATTTGAACGATTTGGGATCAGATTCAGAAAATCTATCCTTGAAGTATTTCCTAACATTTCTTCAATTTCCTTAATATCATCAGTGATATTTCCATCCTCTGTTTTGAGCTATATAATCCTATTTCTTGCCCTCCTTTGTTTTACTACAGTCTAGAAGTATTTGATATTTCTATCACCCTGAACAATCCAAATACTTCTAGCATTTTGAGCCCACATGATCTCTTCCTTATTCATTAAGCTTTCTATACCTTTCCTGAGTTGTTTTTCTTACCTAACATCCATTAAATTTTTTACTAAGTTTTGAGGGGTTTGAAGAACTTTTTGCTTGTTTTTTATCTCCTTTTCCACCATACCAAAGACACTCCTATTCCACTCAGTGAATGTCTTCTTAACATTGTCTATCTTATATTGTAATTTGAATGCTCTAGAGCTAGAAGTATTAACATTCCGTGCATTTCAGACTACATAACCACATTCATTATGAGTACTCCACATTCTCTCAAATCTAAAGGGTCTCTTCCTAAAAGGTTGGTGTACTTCAAAGTCAGATAAGATGGACCCATGGTCAAATCAAGGATGAGGTGATTGTGGAGAGCATATTGTGGATAGGAGTTAATCCATTCCACAAAGGCAAATGCTCTGTCAAGTCTCTCCATGACAAAGTTGTCATCTTCCCTTCTATTCATCCAAGTGAAATTTTGGCTGTTTGCCTCAAGTTCACATAATTCCAAATCATTTAGAGTTTGTTGGAATAATTATGCTCTAGCAATACTATTATTATGAAAAGAAAGTTTTTCCTCATCAGTTAAAATTTGGTTGAAGTCACCTATGCACAACCAATTTGAAATAGCACTTGTCTAAGATTTTTTTAATTCCAACCAAACTTCCTTCCTTTTAGATTGCTCAGGATGACCATAAAGAAAGTAATTGAGAGAAGGATACCTTTGTGATCTAGAAGATTAGCATGGATAATATTTTTGGAGCTATGTTGGATCTGGAGATTCTGCTCAAGGAGCCAGCCTAACAATGAACCACCACTGAGGCCCACACGAGGAACCTCCCATCCATTCCAGAACCCACATCTTCTCAAAACTTCAAAACCCTTATCTTTTTCCAGCTTAGTCTCCATCAAAAACAAAATATTTGGTTTACAGTCTTGGGCCTTTTTTTCTTTTGCATTGCAAAATTGGAGAGGGTTTGCCCAACCCTTTACAGTTCCAACTTAAGATTCTCATGGCTGTTGGGGAAGTTGTTGTAGGCCAGCTTCCTGAAGCCTATCTTCTGGTTCATTTTCCATGTGAGTTGCTAAGATGCTTGCTTGACAGACTTGAGTGTTGATTTATTCATTTTGTGTAGAGTCCCTTTCAAAATGACCACAACATAGCCTTTGCCTAATGTTGCGTCCAAACTTCCCAATTTCAATTCTAACTCTTTTCCTTGCGCATTCTATGCTGGTAACATTCTCCATCTTGGGACTAGCATTATTAGAGGAGTTTAGGTTGCTGCTTTGTGAGGGGGGAGTTATAGGACTTGTAAGGAGTGGTGGGCATGGCCCAAGTGTTAAAAGCTCAAAGGTCCTTAAGTCTCCTACCCTACCCCCAAGATTGTTTGTTTGTGTTGTGTCCAGTGAGTCTGCATGCTGGTTGGGCTCAGGTTTAGTGTATGGACAGTTCTAATTTTTAGGGGTGTCAATTCGGGTTAGCGTGTTGGGTTCGTGTCGTGTCGAGGTAGGGGTATTAGACTAAATGGCTCAACCCTAACCCGACCCATTTAATAATCGTGTCAGGATCCTTCAACCCTAACCCGACCTGTTAATTAGGCGGGTTGACCTGACCCAACCCATTTGACACGTTTAATAAACGGATCGTGTTGGGTTAACACGAATGTAACATAACCCATTTCAACCTGTATAATATTAAATATAACATCCATCTATAAATTATCTTTTTTTATATCCCAAAAACCAGTGCATACATTTTAAGTCTTCGACCCACATTCAAAATAATATAGTTCAATAAAAATATAACATTCATCTAGAAATAAGTTCTTTACACTCCAAAAGAAGTGCAGCACTTCAACCCAAATTCAAAATAACATAGTTTAACAAAAATATAATAACATAGTTCAACAAAAATATAATATCCTTGGAACTCGCCAAATGCTAAGTATCAATATTGAAAGAATTTGAGCAAATAGTAGACTAATCCTGACTATGACCACGATTATCATCCATAGATTCTTTGTTGATGTCCAAGTTCATAACATCTTCCACAAGCTCATCCAATTTCATTTGTACAAGTTCTATGCCAAAAAAAAAAAATTATTAGTAGGTACAAAATATGATCACGCCTCAACAGTTTTACAAGAACTAAATAATAATAATGTAAGAGTAATAATAACTAATGAAACAAATAAGATTACCTTTCTCATTTGTAATTACTTACTTTTCTTTTTAAATTTAAAATATATATTGGATATAAAAGGTATTTGAAAAATCTAAAATAAAATAATTATTTATTTGTTATACGAGTTAAACGGGTTGTGTTAAGTGGGTCATTTCGGATTTGACACAAATAAATTGGCGTGTCAAACGTGTCTATTGTGGGTTACGCGGGTTGACCCGTTTATGACACGTTTCTTATCGTGTCACTTTCGGGTCGACCCGTTTATGACCCAAACCCATTAAGGCCCAACCCTAACCCGAAAAAAACCGTGTTGGGTTTGTGTCGTGTTCGCGGGTTGGGTCGAACATTGACACCCCTACTAATTTTGGTGTTTGATAGGCCATAATTCATTTGCAGAAGGTTGGACTTCCTCAGTTTGGTTTGGCAAAAGGCTTAGCCCATTACTTGGGCCTCCTAATTCAAATCTAAATCTCCCGTAATTCGCTCTTTGGACTAGAGTCTCTATAAAGGAGTCTGGTGATCCTAGAATGCAATCTTTCCTCCAAGGATAATTCTGTAAAATCTCTAGTCAATCCTCATTTAAACTATCCAGGTTGAACATTATAGCAGTAGTGTCACTCTCAGTCTCTGAGTCTTTAAAGTAGGGATGCCGGCTTTGTCCATTCGTGATAAGTGGACCATGACCTTCAATCTAAGACCATTTTAAGGAAGAATCCTCAGGTGGTAACCAGGGAGGTCAAGTGGAGAAGCTTGTGGTACGTACTGTGTTCTCTGTCTAATTTTGCACTTGGGGGCTTGGTTCAGCCAAAATAGATGCATCATTATTGTTGGCATTATCTAAGTCATTCAAGTTAGGGTTTGTTGAGGCCAAGGAATTTGCAGGGGTAGAGGGTATTGTTCTAGTGTTCAAGTTTAGAAAATTTAATGGCTTCATTGGGAGAGGTTTCAAAGTTATGTGTTTGATGGTTAGGATTCAATGATTAAGCTGAGGTGGGAATGGAAGTGTTGCTTTGAGGGAGTTGAGCGTTTCTAGGGGAGGGGTCATGAGGGGGGTGTGGTGGGCTTGGGGTACTAGGGTCAGAGTACTTAGCAAAGGGATTGTGTGGTCTTATATGTCCTGTATTATGGTCTATATGTCCAAATCTGACTTGGGTAGTCCACCTTCTCTTGTGAAAAGCTCTGAGCTCATTAGTGAATTTGGGTTTTAACACATCAAACCTAAACTAAACTTGGTGTAACTCTTGTATCCTCATTCTCTGCCTATATAGCATTCTCTCAATATCATCAATCCAATGAGTGCATTGTCTTCTTGTATGTCCTATTAGCCCACATCTATTACACAACTTGTGCACTCTTTCATATCTACATTGTACCCAAAAACATGAACCTTCCTCTGTTTGTAGCATAAATCCTGCAAGCACAGGTGACCAACGGTCTATTCTCACCTTAATCCTCATAAACCGTATATTCCTAGGTATTTTATCTTCCCAATCAACCCTCTTTACAATACCCATTAGTTGTCCCAAATACTCTGCTAGATCAAGGTATTGATATTTTAAGGAAAGACCATGCAACTAAACCCACACTGATATGTAATTTAGTTGAAGCCGGTTCAACAATAGGTTTGGTCTCCATTTCTCAAGCACAAATAGAGCCCCTTCTACTGCCAGGGGCCTTCTTTGCACATGTGTGAAAGATCTTCCATGTACTCAAAGTGAAGCACATAGAAATATGATTCTCATCCTACAACAAAGACTAAACCTCTAATTCTCTATGCAATATTTATAATATGTTGTAGGTAACTCACTGAGAATTTCTGATAGTCCAAGAGAAACCCGATAGCATAGTGGCTCCAGAAATCACATTGCACAGTTATCTTCAGGATTAGGGTTGATTATAGGGCCATGTCTTGCAAAGGGGACTCATCATCATCACTGGACAACACATCTGATTCTAGTTCCTCTGTGGCCATGTCTAGACTATAGTTGGTATCACTGCATCAATCCATCCATACTCTCTGGCCTCAATGTCATTGTCCATTCTTTCTGAAGGGTTAGGGAAGCTGTGCATGCACTAATGGGTGTGTTGTGCAGCTTAAGAGGTTTAGGGTGACCACTAAAATGATAGAGAAAAGAGAAAAGAAAAAGACAAGGAGAGTGTTGTGGAAAGAGGAAAGGGAAGCAAAAGGAATGAAGTAGGAAATGGAGGAGGTATAGGGAATTTTGGGGAAGGAACAAAGAAGAGAGAAGGCAAAAAGGAAAGGAAAAAGGGATATTTTGGTTCGATTCAAGTTACTAGAAGGAAGGAGGCCAATTGGCGTTAACTAGAAGCGAGAAGTTAACATGCTGTTAACATGCACAAGGGGAGAAAGACGAGAAATGATGAAAGAAGTATGGGAAGGAGCAACCATAAAGAGATTTGACGGCTGCACCTACTATACTAAAGAAAGTCAAAGAAAAAAAGGGTTTGGGGAATAAAAAGTTACAGTAACTAGGAGTCCCCAGCGATAAACCCAAAAGGGAGAAGTGCTTGCTCGTATATACTTATCCAAAAAAAAATTTATGCTGCTTTTATATAGATTTTCTTGTTTACTAATACAGTTTGTATCACTTATCAAATAATAAGTTTACTAATATGGTTTGCTATTGACTTGAGTTTGTATGATCTCATGCTTGAAGGTGACTATACTGATCTATTCCTTGCTTTACAAAATCTAGAGAAATGTCTTTGCCCCTTTTGGAACATTGATTGAAGACATCTAGCAGTGAGCATCACACTTCAAAAAAGTTGTTTTTAGTTTTACAAATTCTTTATGTAATCAAACAACTCGTAATAGCAAAGGAAGCTCTTAAGAGAAATTCCTAAGGGAATTTGGGTGGAAGAATGACTCCTTTTCTTCTTAATTCTGTATAGATAGACAAATATACGGTAGACTAGGAAGATATTATATCTACTCTAGAACATGTCTTGTATGCTAGAGATTTGATATTGTTTCAAAAGCCATTCAATCAGAGGTGTCTCATATTGTACTGAGCAAGTTTGCTCCTTGTGTAAAGTTTGCTTTGTTTTGAATAAAATTACTGCCATTTAACCTTTAAAAAAAACAAAATACAATTTATATCACTTGTAAAAATAATTTGGCTTACAGAAGGTGCTCATATCATCTCTTCTTGTGGTCTAGCTTTGTGTTCGCAGGAATTGGATTACTCAAGGAATCCTCTTGGTATTGATCGGATCCATCTTTGCATGACTGCCTATTTATAGTTGAACTCAAATCTCTACTAGTCAAACCAAATATCTGTGAAATTAGTCTTTAAGTGGTTTTCTTATAACTTCTTTACCATATATATTGTATAAGTGTTGCAAGTAGAGCACATAGAATGGTACACATAGTTGAGCCATTTTTCTAGCTTAGGATGCTATTTTTCTAATTTAGAATCATGTTTTGTAATCTTTGACATAAGTTGTGGACAAATGCTCTAATGATTATTTATATACCAATTGGTTTGGTAATGGTGTACTAGTGTTTTAAGTGTACTTTGTACATTTGATTATATGGAATTAGGATACAGTGTAGGTTCATAGCTTGTTTTGAAGCAAAAGATCATAAAAAGAAAAATTCTCTATGAAAATCATGAATGGAAACAACAGAAGTTTTTTTTTTTTTTTTTTTTTTTTTTTTTTGAGATATGACTGAAATTCATTAGCAGTAAAGAAACAATACAAAAACTGCCAACACAACAGATTCAAAAGCAAGGAAAAACAAAAGGACCAGCACCAACCATAACTAGACTCAATTACAAAGAGATCTTAGAGCTTACAGAAGTTACTACCAAAAATCTCACTTGTTAAATTCATAAGAACCTCTTATCACTTATACAAAAGTTGCAAAAGAAATTCAACACAAGACCATTCAAGGTTCATATTTTCAACAAAGAAAGAAATCTACAAATCAAATACATATAATACTTCCTACTTAGGGTTACAAATGCTTGCCCAACTTTTGGGAAGTTTCTCCATCTTGTCCTACAAGATCTCTTTTATACATAACACTTATGCTTTGCCACCATATGCACCCTAGTTGTTAGTTTATAACAATATGAGTATGATCTTGTTTTCTTTGCTTCACTCACCACGAAACCCAAGGCCTGTAACACAAAGCAAGAAATCACAGTATGTATCAATTGCTATGAATTTATAGTCACAATACATGACAGTAATATCTTTCCAAAAACAATGAAGCAAGTAGGACTAATTGAGTTCTACAGCAACTTTAAGGAAATAAAATTTTTGTTCAATTTCTCATATATTAGAAGGCACAACTGCTTTTTCTCACTAATAGAAAAACCATTAGAAGTCAGTTGTCACTGACATCAAATTCTCTCCTAAGTCAAATATAGTTGCTCAATTTGGCTTTTTTACTATTTATTTTTTTACCTCCAAACTCTATTGCTTCAATTAAATCAGCATCACAACCTTTGTCTACTATAAAAAAAAAAAAAAAAAAAAAAAAAAAAAAAAAAAAAAAAAAAACACAACCTTTGAACAGATTGGCCCAAACATGTGCACAAAGTAAGATTCATAGATTGGCTAAGGCATGAGTTCCTCTAAATTGTTGTAAATTGATAAACACAATGGGGAGCATTAATTGGACAAAAACAAGAAATCAAGGAAAGAAAAAAAATTGCATATAGCACTAAATTCAACAGAGGATTTACATTAGGCATTCAAATCAGTCATGCCTTCCAAAGATAGTTGTTGAACTTTTATATAAAATTTTATCAACATATAACTTAAAAATAAAAGATTTTGTCAATGTTTTCAAATTTGGAATTTATTCTTAGTAATTTTGTCAACTGCAGGGCAATTTTCATTCAATCACAGCACATTCGACCATACCCAACAACCCCAATTTTCAAACCCAAGAAAAATTCTCAAGCTTTATAGTCCATAATAAAACCAAGCTATCAAAAGGATCAAAACTGAAACAAAACAAGACCTAGAGGGTTTCAGCAAGCAAAAAAAAAAAAAAAAAGACATTAGAAAGAGAAATCGAAATGAGAGAGGCCTATTCCCAACTACAGTTACCAGAGATCTATATCAAGGAAGGGGAAAAAATTCAACTAAAAAAGGGATATCAAAATTTTACTTGATCTAATAAACAGAGGTGGGTGGCTAAAATGCACAGCCAATTGTTGGAGCATCATCGTTAGGTGATGGCAGATCGTAGGTGGTGTGGGTGCAAGGACATTATAATGCTACAATAGTTGAAATGATAATGAAACAAATGTGGAACTGCCATGATCTAGTCTATATAATTGAAGAATTTCTACTTTACTTCCATATTCAGTTCCTTGATCTCAGGAGCTTGATATCTTTGTAGAGTGTGAAATTTTCTACCAATCACAAATTGTCATGTCAACCACTAAGTTCATGTAGTACATTTAAAGCGGCTAATTACAAGAAGCCACATATTATTTAGTGGGTGTCATTATCATTATTCAGAGACCAATGACAATATTTCAATTGTCAAAGAATAAAAATTACAAAGAATACTTGAGAACCAATCAAATGTTAGCACATGTTAATTTAAATGACATAAGAAGTCTAATTAAAAGCTGCCATGTGTTATTTTAAATTAAAGCACTATGGCCAATCAAATAATGTCATGTTTCCCTTGGAGAACAAGACATAAAGTCCATCCATTTAAATTATGACACATGTTATTAATGATAGTCAATCATATGTTATCACACCTCCCTAGGACTCCTATAAATAGAGACCCTTTTCAATCTTATGGGAGATTCAGAAACATTCAGAAGTCTTGAAACTCTGCGGAATCAAGCTCCAAAGCCTTCAAGAACATCAAGAGCTTTAACCTTCGAATACAAAGAACATTCAAAACAAAAGCATTCAAGTCATCCTTCTAGATCTCTAAGCTATTGGAATCAAGCTCAAAAGCCTACATAAACACTAAGAGACTACAAATTAGTGAAACTTTACGGATCCAAGTCTCCAAAACCCCCAAAGAACTTTCACTACAAATCTTCGAAGATGAAGAACATTTATCCAAATCATTCTTCCAAGTCTCAAAGTTCTACTAGAATCAAGCTTCAAAGCCTCTAGAAACTTCAGAGACTTTAATCTCTAAGGCCTTGAAAAACTTCCACCACAAATCTTCGAAGATCAATAAAATTTGAAGAACCCATGAAGAATGCAAAGAACGCAAAGAATAAGAAATCCCCAACAAGCGCACAACCAGAGATTCATCGCAATTCATTCCAAAGATCTTTCAAGCCAATTTCCAATCCAAGTGGAGGACACCTTGTGTTCAAGTCAAGACTACATCAATGCAATACTTGAATTGAAGATTTTTCTAAGGAGATCGAATCAAGGGATTATTCTATTGTATTAGAATCTAAACATAGAGAATTGTACCTACAAATTCATCAATAAAAATTTACACTTGTGAAACATTGTCAATTGTTTTGATTTTCAAACTTGAGATTTTTGTGTTTACAAATTTGGCACGCCCGGTGGGACCTCTCTACCTCTCATCTCTTTCTCTTCAAAAAAAGAAAACTTTATCACCTTGCTATCAGCTTCAATGGCCTCTAGCAAGAACATTCAAGCTTCATCAACTACGAGTTCAACTAGACTCGATGCTTCTATCATTGACAACTATTCTGGTACAATTGCCTATGGCAAGTCTAAAGCTCTTAATCAACTTCAATTTCAATCGATTGAAGAAACCAAGGTCTAGACAATCATCCCTTTGGATTTTCTTGCAAGCGAGAAGATTTTCAACAAAGAGTACCTCAAGTCTGGGGGCAAACCCCTTTCTTCCTTCATAAGATGTTCATGTGATTCCTCATATGTCATAGGAAATCCAAGAGATGAGTTTCCCTTTGTTCACATGGACTTACTTTCTCCTAAATCAGCCTCTAAAGTCATGTCAATCATGATGACTAACACCTCTATTGTAGAGGAAAAGATGGTTGAAATTGAACAAAATATCATCCTTCTCACGAAAGCAATTACAGATAGGGACCTTCAAATCGCAACCTCAATGAACAAGCTATAACTAAAAGACTGACGAATCAAGCTAAGGTCTTAAGTCCTCATAGGACTTCATCCCCACAAAGGAAGACAAAGGGAAAGGAACTAAAGACACCCCTTAGCAGGAAAAATCTACTTCATTTGTTTCATTATCTATTCAACAACTCCAAGAAATGATAACAAACACCATTCGAGCACAATATAGAGATTCTTCTACAATTTCTCTTATGTACTCGAAGCCCTACACAAAGCATGTTGACAACATGAGAATGCCCAATGGGTATCAACCTCCTAAATTCATGCAGTTTGATGGTAAAGTCAATCCCAAGCAACACATTGCTCATTTTTTGGAAACTTGTGAAAATGCTAGAACTCAAGGAGACCTCCTCACAAGCAATTTGTTCGTTCTCTCAAAGAAAGTTCCTTTGATTGGTACACAGACTTGAAGCCTAAGTCAATTTATAGTTGGGAGCAACTTGAAAGAGAGTTTCTTAATCGATTCTATAGCACATGTTGCATGATGAGTATGTTATAGCTTACTAGTACCAAGCAGTGGACAGATGAGCCCGTTGTTAGTTATATTAACCGATAGTGCTCCTTAAGTTCGGATTGCACAGCTAAGATTTCTGAAATATCTGTTGTGGCAATGTGCATTCAAGGTATGCATTAGAGACTTCTCTATATCCTTCAAAGGATAAAACCCCGAACATTGGAAGAACTAGCGACTCATGCACATGACATGGAGTTAAGTATCTCTAATATGGCAACATGAATTCTCTTGCACTTGAGGAGAGGAAAGATAGAAAAGAAGTGAAGAAGAATGACACCTTTAATGATTCTGTGACTGTTAACACTGCCTTAGTCAAGATTTCAAGAGGAGGTGCAAAAGAAAAGGACAATAGACTTGATAGGTGGCAAAAGAATGACGTGCATCGTTCAACTTTTAAGGAAAGAAAGCAGAAAGTTTATCCATTTCCAGATAAGGATGTGCCAAACATGTTAGAAAAACTACTTCAAACAAAGGTAATCAAATTGCCAAATGCAAGCGACTAAAAGAGATGGAGAAAGTTGATAAACCTAGCTATTGCAAATATCACCGCATCATCAGCCACCCAATCCAAAAGTGCTTTATGCTTAAAGAAATCATCATAAAGCTTGCCAAAGAAAAGAAGATTGACCTAGACTATGATGAAGTAGTTAAAGCAAACCATACAACTATTGCGTGTGGGTCACTAAACGATGTACTGCCAACTCTAACACGAGGAGCGCTTCCCTAAAATTTAGTTTACCAGATATCAAAAGGACCAGAAAACAAGCCTCATATGCAATCAAAGAAGGAACCATAAAGGCCAAGGTGCAATATGATCATTTATTGCCTTAAAAGTTCAAGAATCATGTCACTCTACTAGACTTATTCCCACAAAGGCTCCCTCAAAACGATTCGATGGAAACCATTCATATGGTCTCTTGTTATGGAATCCATGATGAGGAAGACAATTCAAAGCCAAGTCCCAAGCATATCATTCCACTCAGTTACATGCCTAAAACGCCAGTGCAAAGATCGGCCAGAAGTCATGACATAATGAAAGCTACAAATGGCTTGAATCAAGAAGGGGCAAATTTTCCACCACGAATTTCAATGTTTAATCGCATTAAGGCTTCAAGCTTCTCACCATCACAAATTTCAGCATTCAAAAGGTTAAGAGTGCGTTTGGGAAGCGCGTTTTGCGCTTCCCAGACGCACGTTTACGTTTCACAATTTTTTTTTTTTTGGTCAAGCAGTAGCTTTTTGACTTTTCTGGTGTGAACAGTGCTTTTATGTACTGTTCATGGGTCCCACAAAATACACTTTTCAACAACTTTTTCATTAAAAATGGGTCCCACGATACTATTCACACATTTAAAAATTATTTTGCTACAGTGTTTTTCAGTTTTCAGTTTCAGTTTTCAGCTGTATCCAAACGGACCCTAAGTGTTGCTTGTCCAACACAAAACCAATATGCTCTTGTACATGGGTCAGACTTCGATCGGCTAGGGACAACGAAAGCATCTATCATTGGTTGTTCTCAAGATCAAATAAAGGCTTAGGACCAAGGAGAGGAAAGTATTGTCAGCAAGATTCACAGTTGCATCCCCTCATGCATAAATCGTAAGTCTATTCTTGACGTTACCAAAGAAGGTTCACTCAAAGTTAAAAGGCAAACAATCATATACAATACTCAGTCACATGTTCAAGATCATCGAGAAATTGAGGAAGCTCCACCAACATTGGAAGATATAGGGCAAACTACATTTGATGAAGTACAAGAAGTCTACAAGATAATTGACGGTGATGATGCGAGGATCAATCCTATTGACGGGAGGCTCCTTAAGCACTCCTACACATGAAATTCAACATTGCTCCTTGGTAAGAGCTTAAACTCCCCACCTTGGCACTTCAAAGGTGCATGATACCTTCCCCTTACCTTTGAATGTGTTCACCACCAAAAAAAAAAAAAAAACAAAATTGAAAAAAAGAAAAGAAAAGAAAAGGAAGCTCATAAGGTTGAAAACCTTGAAAAAAAAAGTGACCTAAGCAAAAGCTAGAGCGAAAAAAAAAAAAAAAAAAAAAAAAAAAAAAAAAAAAAAAAAAAAAAAAAACTCACCATGCTTGAAGGATTCCACCATAGACTGTCAATTTGTTATCAAAAGCTCTTTGGTTGGAAGGGCGAAGCTTACAAGCACACCACCTCTCCTTTGAGTTGTGTCAACTTGCATCACTTCTCTTCTAAGTTGCGTCGCCTTGCATCCCTGAAGTCTACACAACTTTGCCTGTCACGACCCAAATCCATGGAACATGAATTTTGATGCATGACTAACTTGATGCACTAATATCACTCAATAAACATGATTAATTTAAACATAATTCAAAACTCCAAATAAACAATGCTATTGATAAATCTCTTACAAAAATCCAAACTCCTCAAATTTAGAATAATCTCCAAAATACAGTGCAATCTAAAGCAGAAAAAAAAAAGAAAAAAACTAATAATCTTCTAAGACTTCAAGTATTAGTGACTTTGCCTAAAACTCCCACGCTCTACCTTGCACCTTATTAAGCAATCCAAAGGTCCTGTTCCCCAACCAACTTTAATCTGAAAATTGTAATTGATGGGGTGAGCCACACATCCAGTAAGTAATTATACACAATATACAATAGAATAGAGTCAAGCAAAGCACGAGTTTGATTTCACAATTTCACTCAAAATATTCGATATAGTTTTCCAAACATATAAAGAACCACTAAACACATGTATATAATCAAATCTTAAAGTTATTCGAAAACACATACAGATAATTGATCAGAGCACAGAGTCACATATACACATCACATATTCTCACATACAATCCTGTGAGCGGATACCAACATCTAACCCCTGTTGGTGAGGGATCAACACATATTCTCACATACAATCCTGTGAGCGGATTTACACACATATCTGATATCTCTGATCAATTCTAAAAACACTTATTTTTGAGTCACATATCACAAAGCAAAGTTTATACAAAATATAATAATTTACTTGATATTAACAATTTCTTTTCAAATACAGAGGCATATCAAAGATCACAATATTGAATAGAATATAAATCAAAGGATGCTTGACTCTCTTAGGGAATGAATAAGAACTAAAGAGTTTATATATATATATATATATTTTACAATTCTTGAGTAAGTTTGAAAACCCCATTTTGCTAAAAGAAATGTCTCAAATACCATTTGGAAAATATGACTTTGAAATTGCTTAGTTTTAAACAAACTTAAAGGACAAGAACCTTTTTAGAAAACTTACTTTGAAACTCAATTATTTTCTAAAAGTAGTTTAGTTTAGAAATCATCTTTTAAATGAGACTTAGACGTTCAAAACTTCATTTAAAATTCAAAGTTTCTTTTTAAACATTATTTAAAAGTCGAAGTTTCTCTTTCAAAATTGTAAAAAATGCTTTTGATAGACTTTAGAAAACGTAAGCTTAAAAACATAACTTTTGAAAACCTTTGACATCTAAGAACCTAATGAACAAAATTGTGCATATTATGCATAATTACTTACCTCTCTTGCTAATATATCCGAACACAGCCGAGCACTTTTAGTCTTCTGTAAGCTCTAAACAGAAAATTACTTTAATCAATAAGCATGAAAATTCATTATCATGAACTACTTCCTAAAAAAAAACACTATAATCCTCCATAACCTTCTCTTTTTCCTAGAGTCACAATATAGGCAGAATTATTTCCCATACACAGAAACATCTAATCCGAATATACCTATTAGTTATTCTATAACAATCGACCAATATATCAAATATCATATTAAACCAACTACACGACTTCATGTTATTATTGAACACTACCTTCTCTTTAGGGTCAAACCTAAACTAGTAATATAATCAAAGTACTATTCAAAGTCTAGTCTAGTCCTTCATACCAAATCTTTCACGCACTAAAGTATAATAACCGAATTAATCAATAATCATGGCAGCGATACACTTGAATAGATATTCTATTCACCTTGAATCACAGGCCAAATACTATATGACAATAGCTCTAATAAAAACTATAGATCTGTCCCTGCCAAGACTAGGAAATGATTACCTGATGAGAGTCAATCTTTGAGCGCTAACTATAGTCTATAGATGACGCCTCCAGCCGTCTATGCTCTTTTTCTTTTTCTTTTTTTTTTGTTAAAGCGTAAAATGAAGTAACCCTAGAGCCTTCCAAGATTTTATAGCTTCTAATTAACCTCAATTTAAGGTATTTTAAACTACTGGCCTATTTAGGTAAGCTAGAATTCCAAGGGACTCCAATAACTGTTAGACTTGTTATCCAAAAAGGTTTTTATTCTCTCAGCCTTTTCCTTAACCGATAAGGAGAATACTGCTTTAATTCCTTAATCTTTCTATAATTGAAACAAAATAAATGAGGACTACACGTTACCTAATTGTGCAGTCTATTGTTTCATCTCTTACTTGGTAGTAATCTTTGTTGGCCGCAAAATTACACCTCACATGTAGCATATCCAAAAACTATGTAAATAATCCTATCATGACACTACATGTTTATCCACATCACTTGTCAAAGCTAAAATAATAATATTAATAATAATGATAAAATCGGGGTATTACATTGCCTCTCTTTTGGGTTGCACCACATTGCATCTTTAAAGTCTACGCTGCATCGCACCTAGATTGCATAGTCTTTCTTCTAGGTCGTATCGCATCACCTCACATCTTTAAAGCTTGGACTGCATCACCACTTGTCTAAATTGTATCGCCTCGCACTTCTGAAGTCTTGATGGCATCGCTCATCTTCAAAGTCTTAGTGACGTCTTCTCACATCTTTAAATTCTTCATCATGTCATCTTTCAGCTTCAGAGTCATGTTGGCATCTCCTTGCGCCTTCGAAGTTTGGGACATGTTACTTCGTATCTCTGAAGGAGCCTTGATGACGTAGCGAACATTCAAGAAGATAGTTTTCATCCTTGAGCATGGGAAGATCGCCACCCTGCTACCCAAGCGGACCTTCAAGATGATAGTTTTCATCCTAGACAAAGAAGCAAGACTTTCTCAAGAGGATTTTCAAGAAGATAGTTTTCATCCTTGAGCATGGGAAGATCACCATCCTGCTACCTAAGGGGGCATCAAAATAAATTTGTCCATTTGAGTATGGGAAAATCACCACTCTGCTACCCTAGAGACATTCAAGAAGATAGTTTTCATCCTTGAGCATGGGAAGATCACCACCCTGCTACCCAAGGGGTATTAAAATAAATTATCCACTTGAGCATGGGAAGATCACCAATCTGCTACCCAAGCGGACCTTCAAGATGTTAGTTTTCATCCTGGACAAAGAAGCAAGACCTTATCGAGAGACAAGTTGCAAGGAGAATTGCCAAAGAGCAATAACAAGAGTGGATCAGAAAATAGAGTTAAGCACAAGCAATAACAAGAGTCATGATAAGAATAATCCCGCGATAGCATGAGCGACACTCGCGCGCTCAAAAGGAAAAGAAATAGTTTCGTTGTTTCCTCTTAAGGCCGTTAATAGGAACCCAGGTTTCCAATTAAAGTGTGGACTCACAACTTCTGTCGTTGCTGTAGGGTACTGCCTGCTGCCAAAAATAATAATAATAATAATAATAATAATAATAATAAATTTCATGAGACCCGAAGACAAGATAAAGGGGGGCATGAAATTAATCTCCACGCAGTGGCTCTAAAATATACTACCTCACAATTATTGAAAACTATGGTTGTGCTAGTATTCTTATTGAAAGAAAGAACAAAAGACTGAAGGTTTAAAGCTCCGTAAGAAAAAGTGAATGAACAGAACAATACCTGTGCTATGTTGCGGCTAAGTGAATAGAGTGTGGGCACTATTTCTCCTTTTACAGGTGACTAAACGCCCTAGCAATTGCTAAGAGGCGGTAAAAAAAATAAAAATAAAAAATCCACCGCCTCTTCCTTGGAGTGTGATCCACACAGTGATGTTTAGAGGCCAACCAGCAACGTGAAGCAGTGCCAGGATGCGGACCTTAATTGATTCGGCCTTTAAGCCTACTGAAAAAAAAAAAATCACGTGGGCCCATTGTTAAACATCACGTGAAGGATTATACAGCAAATGGCTGAAGTTTATTTACTCCTATCAAGACCAGTAAGTTTACAAACTACAACAAGGCCCATCGCGTGAATTGTGCGAACTTTCAAACCATTATTCCAATGGACTTGGACCCAAAGAAAAAAAGTGGGGTCTAAAAAAACATTCAAGAAAGTACAGGCAAAGTCCAAGACTCAAGCATCAAATTCAAATTTTGAGACACGCTCACTCACCTCACTCAAAGATTGTATACATGAACAAATCTCAAGGAGGCATTTGTAGAGAGTGAAATTTTCTACCAATCACAAATTGCCACGCCAAATCACTAAATTCATATAGTATATTTAAAGCGCCTAATTCAAAGAATAAAAATTACAAAGAATACTTGAGAACTACTCAAATGTTAGCACATGTTCATTTAAATGACATAAGCAATCTAATTAAAAGTTGTCATGTGTTATTTTAAATTAAAGCACTATGCCTAATCAAATAATATCATGTGTCCCTTGGAGAACAGACATAAAGTCCATCCATTTAAATTATGACACATGTCATTAATGATAACCAATCATGTGTTATCACATCTCCTCAGTACTCCTATAAATAGAGAACCTTCTCAATCTTATGGGGGATTCAGAAACATTCAAAAGTCTTAAAACTCTGTCGGAATCAAGCTCTAAAGCCTCCAAGAATATCAAAAACTTCAACCTTCAAATACGAAGAACATTCGAAGCATGAGCATTCAAGTCATCCTTCTAGATCTCAAAACTCATTGGAATCAAGCTCAAAAGCCTCCATAAACACTAAGAGACTACAAATTAGTGAAGCTCTACGGATCTAAGCCTTTAAAATCCCAAAGAACTTTCACTACAAATCTTCGAAGACGAAGAACATTCATCCAAATCATTCTTCCAAGTCTCAAATTTCTATTGGAATCAAGCTTCAAAGCCTTCAGAAACCTCAAAGACTTTAATCAACCGAAGTTTCATCGGATTCAAGCTCTAAGGCCTCGAAGAACTTCCACCACAAACCTTCGAAAATCAATAAAATTCAAAGGACCCACGAAGAACGTGAAGAACGCGTAGAATAAGAAATCCATAACAAGCGCACAGCCAGCAATTCATTGCAATTTCATTCCAAAGATCTTTAAAGCCACTTTCCAATCCAAGTGGAGGACATCTTGTGTTTGAGTCAATACCACATCAATGCAATACTTGAATTGAAGACTTTTCTAAGGAGATTGAATTAGGGGATTTTTCTATTGTATTAGAATCTAAACATAGAGAATTATACCTACAAATTCATCAATACAAATTTACACTTGTGAAACATTGTCAATTGTTTGATTTTAATGTTTACAATCTTCTTGGACAGATCCGAGGGTGTTGAAAACATACAGCAAATTAAAAAGGATGTATTTCATTACTATAGTAGTACTTGCAAATCTACAATAGTTCAAATGCCAGTCAAATTACAAAGAAGATGGATGCCATAAATCTTTCAAATTTCATATTCACCGACCTATCCAAGGAGGAGAGAGGAAAGTTCAAAAGATTTAAAAAAGAAAAGAAAAAAGGGATGGGGTGAAATATAAATATGGAGTACTCCACCGACCCTAGTCACATCCCTTGTTATTTTATTTGTACTTGGTGAAATACAAATACCATCCATTACTAGGCCTGTGTTTTCTTTGCGTGTGCCTTGGCGATATCATCTTTAAGCAACTTTACTTCCCTCTCAAACTCATTGAAATCAGTAATAACTTTGTGGGCTTGGATTTCATTCGAACAAGGTGGCCATTCAAAGTGTCTTTGAATCTCCATAAAATCTTCCCAACATTTTTTGGCTTCTTCCTTGCCCTTGGGGCGATCTAACATGATGTGAATAATAGCCTGCGTGTTTTTATTTTTTTTTAACAAACAGCACATATGTCAATATCAATTAATCGTTTTTTATGTCCATAGAAAAGTAGCCTTTTATTTTCATAAATAGATTTATTACTCTCTTTTTAAAATAATTTAAAAATTACAATGGAAAATGGGGATTTGAATGTCTCCATTGAAAATACCAAAAAGTGTTAGTTCAAATTCAAGAGTCTTGACAAATAATTCATCCTCGCTATACATGTTTTTTTATCAAAGCCAAGTGAATTACGTGCCCAAACCTTTACACGTGGAAGTTGCATATTTTCATTGCTAACATGTGATTTACCTTATCTCAAAAAAATATATATAATAATAAAAAAAATTTTAAAAAGAACATGTCACTTATCATAGTAACTTATTCACATAAGCTTTGTCAAAACCTATGAAAGAATTAGTTACATCTACGTTATACTTTGAAAGAATTAGCAAAGTTATAATTAGGTAGCCACACTCTTCTAATCTAATCTAATATTCAATTATTTGGCGGGACTTTTATAGGTTTATATTGTATTAGAAGTATAAATTTACATTGTAGGCATACAAAATGTGTACAAAGTTGTACAATATTATATACTTTTTGCAAATATTAATGTTGCATTTGAAGGTTCATTTACTTTATTTTCATTGGCATAACCAAAATCAAATTCATCACTAATAACATGAACTTCTTTATCCTTCTTGCACTCACCCTTTGCTCTCTAGTCTCTTATCTTTTCTTTCGTCTTTTGTGATTTTTTTGAATTAGATTAAGGTGAGGTAAGATTTCCCCTTTTTTTTTTCTTTTCTTTTTTTTTGCATTTATTTTATTTTATTTTATTTTATCAATTTAGCCTAGGGCTGCTAGGCTAATTTGTTTATTATGTTTTTTAATCAGTTTGGGGCCTTTGGGCTCTATTTGGATGCCCGAAATAAGTTTTTTTTTTTTTTAAATGAATTTTCCTTCAAAGCATAGTAACTTTAGTATTGCTATGGGATTGCCATCCTATAAGATCTTAAGATCCAAATTGAGATCCTACATAGATACCACTTTAGTACAAATCCTAGAGAGATTCATGAGGTATTAAGGATGTAGGATCTTATGATCTTAAGATCGGGTTCCTAATAACCATGTTCTTGAAATCATTTGTCAAGGCCCCATATTGTTTTGTAGTGCCCCCAACAAACTATGTTGACTCTAATATTGATTAAAATATCATAAATAAAAATAATAATTTATAATTTATTGCCTTTTTAATTCTGCATGCAATTAATATATAAAAGTCAACATTTGGCCTATATTTTGAAGTTGTGACTTAATTTGCTTAAGTCATGCTAACCGGTGTCTTTAGAGCAATGATTAACAATCCATTTTATAAATTTTTTTACATAACTTTTATGGGAAATGAAAAAAGCAGTCAAAACATTAATTTTTTTTTTTCCTATAAAAATTTTCTTTAGATAGATTATTAACTATTGTTTTAAGGTCATCCATTAGCATTTTTCTTAATTGTAAAATAGTAAGGGTGGAGTTAATGAATGCCGAAGTGCATTGATCAATGTTAAGTTATTTTATTGTTATTGACTGACATTTTTTAGGCACGTGACTTTTAATGAAGATAGATCATTAGAATTTAATTGTTATATGTAAAATGGAGGGATAAAATTCTAGGGTTACTAAAGGCTATTATAAATAGCCTCTTTTGAGTCATTGTGGTAGTCTTTTGCTATCTATTTCAGGAAATTTCATATTTGAATGTTTCTTGATCTTTTCGGCCCAAAAAACTAATATTTCATTGTTTCGACATCAATCTTATTATGTTTTTCTTTGCCTTAATCTTGGTTCTCGTCCCTGCATTAATTAGGTGGTATCAAAGTGAAAAATCTTAGAGCTAAGCCACAAAATTCGTTTTGAGTCAACTGTTGAAACTTTAAACTAACTTAACTAAGGCTTGCTGTGGGGATAAAGGAGATCAAGGATAATAGATGATGGTTGAGATGAGGCGAATGATCGAAGATTTGACGTGAGTTGTACAAGTTCTTTAGTGATTCTTCAGTGATGGGAACTATCAAGAACCTGTTTGGAGATTCCGGAAGGCAATTGTGAACCCTTGGACATACTAGAAGTTGGTCTCAAGGATGAGAACAATAATATAAAAGATGAAACTCCTTCTAAGATGCTTGAAATTGTAGAACATATATTAGGCACAAGACAAATTGGAGAATTAGTTGATGTGTGCAATCGAATTGAAGGATAAAACTTTGGAAAGAGTTTGACCCATAGATTGGGATTCTCCACCAGTTTATGATGACTATCCCTAGAAGCATAGTCAAGGAGACAAGATTGGGTTTGAT
Source organism: Quercus robur (assembly GCF_932294415.1). Taxonomy (NCBI): domain Eukaryota; kingdom Viridiplantae; phylum Streptophyta; class Magnoliopsida; order Fagales; family Fagaceae; genus Quercus; species Quercus robur. The sequence continues at coordinate 59,433,167 of NC_065538.1, read as the reverse complement.
GAAGATAAATGCATATGCATACAAGGTGCGCCCACAACCCATACCGATAATAACGCCTTTTCTTTTCAGGAAATGTTCTCTGTTGATGAATGGAGTTTCAATTCTTTAGAGCTTGAACACATGCAACGGTATGATTTCATTGGGTTAATTTGTAGACTTTCTCTCAAATTCCATACTGATTAAGTTAATTTATTTTGGAAAATTAATGGAGAACGTTCTTGGTCCTTTTTGGGAAGATTTTGTAGAATTGGAATTTGTAAAGGGGAACAAGAGGAATGAAAGAGTGATGTTTGGTTAAAAATGTAAAGGATAATCTAATATTTATAAATGTATGCAGGGATTCCTCTTTTGTATTTTCTTCACCAATCCCATAATGGTGAAATGGGTTAATAATTAGAATTTGTCAAGTCAAGAATTATAATTCATTCAGCAAGATTTATTATGAGTGAAAAAAGATTGATGAGTAACATATTGATTTGTCTTGCCTTGCGGAGGAGAATAGGATGGAAAGAGTTGATTGTCCATCCATGACATCATAGGGATGGTTTGAACTTGAAGACGAGTTCTTCCCCAACTTGGAGAAAACTTTCGCAAGAAACTTTTAGCCCCCAAAAAATATGACCCATTAGTACAATATCATTTATTTTTATATGTAATGTTTTTTTTTTTTTATTATAATGTCTTTATTTTTTTAATTTTTTTTTTTGCGAGATAGTTTTAACCTATGGTGTTGGTTTTTGATAATTTATCTTTATTATAACGTCTTTAGTATTTTAAAAATTCATGTGACCAACATATAACTTTGAATAAAGTTGAATGGTTAGAATTGTGTTATATATAAAATAAAGGGTTAGGATTTTAGCCTTACCAAAGGCAATAATAAATAGCCTCATTTGAGTCATTGTAAGCCGCCTTTTATTTATTCATGAAATATTAGATTTGAATATTTATTGAACTTATGAGCCTAGAAATTCATATTTGATTTTTTTTTTAAACTTAAATCCCGTTATCTTTTTCATTACCTTAATCTTGTTTGTTGTTGAAATTTCTTATTTTAACTCTACTTCTATACAAAATCAAAGTTTTAACTACATTACTTCATTTTCAAGAAATCAGAAGAGGTATCCGCACCTTATATAGTGGACGTCGTGCATCAGAAATCTCTTCATGTTTCAGGCATTCACATTTATTAGCCTTCTCAAAATCTCCCTACAGATATGTCAAAAAAAAAAAAAAAAAAAAAAAAAAAAAAAAAAATCATGTGTTAGATTTGATATCAAACAACTAAATGAGAAACTTTTACATCCCAAGGAAAAAGGAGGCAAAAAAAATATAAATAAATAAAACTAAAACTGACGTGATAGTCACTCCACAAGTATAAGTACCTGTAGTGTATGAGGAGTAAGGTCTGGAGTTCAAGTCTCTAGGAGGAAGTTTCACACATATGTATAGTTAGACTAAATTAGAGTAAAATTTCTATCTTATATCAAAAAGAAATATAAAACAGTTCTTTTAATCACGAAATTTTACTCAAGTCTGTAATATATCCTTAAATAAGTCTATTTATGTTTTGCTAACGGTAAACCTACCTAATTTGTTTGCTAATCAATGTCCCTCCTTTTCCATCTTATAAATGGATACATTTCTTTTTTATTTATGCCATAACTAATAGAGGATTGTTTCCTTTTAATGTCAAACTTAGTTTATACATAAGAAAGAAAATCTTTCCATTTTATTGATGTCTTTTAAAGTTTAAAAACTATAAAAAGAAAATAAGGTTGAAAAAAAAAGAAAAGAAAGGAGAAATAAAGAAGTAAGACTTTTAATCTCAAAATATTATAGTAATTAACATCAACAATACTTGAGATTTGTCTAGGCTAGCTAATATATCTGGGTCTAATTAACAAGTACTCTCAGGGCATTTGTTAATGGACTATTTTAAGAAAAATTTGATACTACTTTTATAGAAAAATATAAAAATATAAAATTTCTTTTTTCTTTTTTCATAAAAAAATTCTAAAAAAATTTCCTAAACCAATACTTTTAGAGCATCTGTTAACTTTTCCCAATATATTTTCATACGCAAGTGCAATTTTGACTTTAAAGAATTACTAATAACTTATTCATGTGTACCCAAGCATTATAACGAATGAGTTATTTTTCTACTAATGAAATAGCAATTGGTCATATTCTAAACGTCATCAGCTTGCTCTAAAAAATGTTAGATCTAGAGATAGAACTGTAAGTTAAACAGGCTTTTTGTGTGAAGAAGCTGGGAGGAGAAGAAATAAAGACCTTGTAGATGAGCATCTCCACAAGCAACATATCGGTTTCATAGGCTTCAAGTTGTTTATTTTCCTCCTTCATCTTCTCCAATGCCTTCTCCAATTTTGCCACTGCATGTTCTTCTTTTCCGCTCATTTCCAGCTTTGCCACCGCTCGCTGCTTCATTAATGGAAAGACAGAAAGATGTTAAATCCATCTGTGGAACAAGTTTAAGCTTTAAAAGAAAGCATCCATGCAAGTACTTCTCTTTCATTTCTGTTTATTGATTTATAGAAGAAACTACATCAACATATAAATGAAAATTTTTATCAACAGCAGGAATTTTTCTAAAATATATTGCATGGTGGAAATCTAAAAATACCTAACCTGCAGCATATAAAAATCAAGTTGTTCCTCTTCAAGTAAACGATCTAATTCTGTCTCAGCTCTACGTAGTGCTTCTGCATCCACTTGAGCATCATGATAATCAACCAATTTCTGGTAGGCTAGTTTGCCTCCGTGGAGAGTCGCAAGGTTCAAAGTCTTGCTAGAAAAACGTTTAATCATAGGTTTTCTTGTTTTGCAAGAACGATTTGCTAAAGCCCATCCAGCTAAAATGCTGCCAAAGATGACAAGGGGCGCTGCAGTTGCCACAATTGCTATGTGTTTATTTTTTCCAGTGAAAAAATCGAAAAAATTTGTCATCATCGAGATTGAAGTTTGTCTCTTCAAGGGTACTTTTGTTATTGCCTTATCTAGATGATGCACATATTAGATGAATGTTGTTTTTCAAAAACAAGTGGAAGAGAAGTTTGTGTAAAAGAGAGTAGGAAAAAATGATCGTGCAAATCAGTTGAACTAGTTAATAAAGCTAAGAATGAAGTTATTCCAAGTCTTCCTATGGAGGTTTGGTCCAGTTCCTTACCTACATAAGAAGCAAGAACTTTAAAAAAAAAAAAAAAATGTTTTTATAGGGAATTATCGTGGTTGGAGCAAAGTATTATGCGAATTGCCATCTATCAATTGAGGGGGGAGGGAAAAAAAGGAAGACATGGTTTGCTACCAAATATTCCTTCATAAAGACTGAAATATCTTTAGCCAATGAATGTTGAAAGGGTCACCTAATGTTTAAAGTGATTTAAGAGCTCTCCAACTTAGATTCTCAGGCATGCACATGTGTAACACGTTTTCTAGTACGTACATGAATGGAATTGACAGTACAAAGATGATGGGAAAGACACCTTATCACTGCAACTTCATATCAAAGCAATGCGGTGATACCTTGCTTCACCCCAAATTGCTCTTTTTTCTGTATATCTTTGCATTTTCAGGTATGATCAATATTTTATATATATATATATATATAAATAAATGTTATAACCTTAAACCTTCAAATTCTAGCCTGCTATATCTTGTCTAATATCACAAACCTTAAATAGAATCTACTCTTTGCCTCAACTATGGCCCACTGCCCTCTCTAGCCCAAAGAATTCCTTTCACGGTGAGCACCACAAGGGCCACGATGCCACATTTTAGCTTTGGTCATTCTTCTCTTTCACTTTCTAATGCTTCCAGAACCCACCTGATGGGACATGCCTTCAGTCCCATAACTAAGAAGAAAACTCTATCTCTTAGGGTATCAGCATTCCCAAGGGGTGGGAAGGATGCACTAAAGTCATTGTTGGACGTGGGTGTTTACCTTGCCTCCCAAGTTGAGTTGAACTCTCTCGGCTTTCCTAAAACGCCTTCATTGGAACAAGCCAATACCCTTTATAAGGTCCTCTTCTTTACACTCTTAAGAATACATATTCTGCGAATAATCTGCATAACATTGAAACTACGTACAATGACATAGAACTCAAAGTTTGTACCATCTATTTGTGTTAATTTCTCTCTACTTCTGAAAGTCATTGAAATTCCTCCATTTGAAATTAGATTTGCACCAAGGATAGGGATGCACCATTTCTCAGTATCATTTCAATAGGTAAACCCTACGGATTTTTAAGAAAAATGGTTAGTAAGTGTAAAATCAAACATACACACGAATTATGACTTACTCCGACCAACAATTATTTATAATTGTGTTTGTATGTGTCATTATTTATTTTGACCTGGTTTATCAATATCATAGATCGGCCTCCCTAGCAAAATTTATAACTTCATCACTGCATGCTGTATAGTATTTATTTGCTATTATGTTAGCAGAATGAGGCAATGCGGCTACTGAAATCAGGGAAGGGTAATGAGGCTGAGGAACTACTGGGAAAAGCAATTGAGGAATGTGGTTATTCTGAGTCTGATTACTATTTGTGTAGCATCCCGTGAGTTTAAAAAAAAAAAAAAAATTTACAGGTACTTGAGACGTCTTTCTCATGCTTTGGACCCTTTGGGGTTTGGGGCGTGACAGTTATGGTATCAGAGCTTAGGTTATGATTCTATAGACTTTGAAAATAGGAATTAATTTTGATTTAAGTCAGAGCATTAGGGGTTTGATGAATTCTTTATTTTGTTCCTTTGTTTCAGCTTCCACCTGCTATTCTTTTTCTTACCTATCTTTTCTATGTTAACCTTCTATGTTGCCTTGTGATTTACTTGCTTGTTTCTTGGGTATAGGTATAAGTACCTTGGTACATTATGCCTCCTAAAAAGAAAGCACGTAAAGTAAGGCATGTGGATGAGGTTACAGCTCCAGAGCATGGCCATAGGCAACGCCAAGAGCGTGAGAGATCTGTCACTCCTGATGGTGGCGAGATTGATGAGGTGGCAGACAGGATTTATGCTAGGATTGCTAGAGCAGTCCAAGGTGGTGAACATAGGAGGGGGGATTGCCTTTTTGCAGAGTTCCATAAGCAAAACCCTCCAACTTTTGATGGGGGACCTGATCCTATGGCAACAGAGAATTGGCTGTTAAAGATGGAAAAATTACTGAGAGCCCTTGAATGTACTAATGCTCAGAAGGTGTTGTATGCCACTTATGCTCTTCAGGGTTCTGCTGATAGATGGTGGTCAAGCACTGAGCCATTGTTGAGTACGGAGTTGGGAAGGGGCATTCCCATTACTTGGGAGAAGTTTAAGGAAGTTTTCAATAGGACATACTTCCCCGATGTAGTGAGGGACCGTAAGGCAAGAGAATTTTCTGATTTGGTTCAGGGGGCTATGATAGTGGAGGAGTACGTTGCTAAGTTTATTGAGCTCTCTCGCTTTGCTCCTTACTTGATTCCGGATGAGTCCAAGAAAGTGAAAAAGTTTCGGGAGGGCCTTGATGGTAGGATTCGCCCTCTCATTATAGCCTCTGGAGTGGATACTTTTACGGAGGCTGTGAAGCGGGCAATGAGTCTTGAAGAAGACTTTAAGTACAACCCCAGTTCCAAGGAGAGTGAAAAGAAGCAAGGGCCCTTTCATTCTCAACACGGTAAGGGTCAAGGGCATAAGAAAGGATTCTTTAAAAACTCGAGTAATAGAGGACAATCTTCTAGGCATAGCAAGAATGCCTATCCTCAGTCTGGTGATAAGAAATCTTGCTCTCGTTGTGGTAAACTTCATGATGGACAAAATTGTGATGGGGTCAAGATTTGCTTTACTTGTAAGCAACCCGGACACTTTGCTAGAGATTGCCCAAGTTCTAAGGGCTCGGGTTCCTCTTCCTCATCTCAAGTTGCAAAGGGTAATGACAATGGGAAGAAGGTGCAAGGTAGAGTGTATGCCTTGACTACTCAGGATGCTCAGGCCACGGATACAGTGGTGGCAGGTATACTTCCTTTGTTCTCTGCACATGCTAAAGTTCTTTTTGATCCTGGTTCTACGCATTCTTTTGTTTCTTGTGCATTTGCTAAAAATCATGACAAGAGCCCTGAACTACTTGATTTTGAGTTATCGGTTTCTACCCCTATTGGTGATACTTTAATGACTAATCTTGTGCTTAAGTCTTGTATTATTTGTATTGAGGGTAGAGAGTTATTGGCTGATTTGGTGTTGTTAGATATGCATGATTTTGATGTCATTTTGGGCATGGATTGGTTGGCTTCTTACCATGCTAGTGTGCATTGTTTTGAGAAAAAGGTGGTGTTTAGGCCTCCAGGTGAATCAGAATTTCTATTTAAGGCTTCATGTTTGAATTTTATGCCTCGTGTGATATCATGCATACAAGCAAACCGCTTGCTTAGAAAGGGATGCCAAGGATTCCTTGCTAGTGTAGTGGAGTTACAAAGTGGAGAATCGGAGATAGGAGACATTCCCATTGTGAGGGAATTTTCAGATGTTTTTCCTAATGATCTACCTGGGTTGCCCCCGGATCGTGAGATTGAGTTCTCTATTGATCTCCTTCCTGGCACTGCACCTATTTCTAAGGCACCATATAGAATGGCACCCTCAGAGTTGAAAGAACTTAAGCAGCAATTGGTAGAATTGTTGGACAAAGGGTTTATTCGCCCTAGTGCCTCGCCTTGGGGAGCTCCAGTTTTATTTGTCAAGAAAAAGGATGGGTCTATGAGATTATGTATTGATTATCGTGAGCTTAATAGAGTCACCATAAGGAATAAATATCCTTTGCCTCGTATTGATGACCTATTTGATCAGTTGCAAGGAGCACAAGTCTTTTCTAAGATTGTTCTTCGTTCTGGTTACCACCAGTTGAAGATTAAGGATGAGGATATACCAAAGACGGCCTTTCGAACTAGATATGGTCATTATGAATTTTTGGTGATGCCGTTTGGATTAACTAATGCCCCTGCTGCTTTTATGGATTTGATGAATAGGGTATTTCATGAGTACTTGGACCGATTTGTCATTGTGTTCATTGATGATATTTTGATTTATTCTAAGAGTCAAGAAGAGCATGAAGAACACTTGAGGATTGTTTTACAGATTCTAAGAGAAAGGAAGTTGTATGCTAAGTTGAAGAAGTGTGAATTCTGGTTGAATCAAGTAATGTTCTTGGGTCATGTGATATCTAAGGATGGAATTACAGTGGATCCTAATAAGATAGAAGCGGTGGTTAATTGGGATAGGCCTACAAATGTGAGTGAGGTTAGAAGTTTCTTGGGCCTTGCTGGTTACTACAGAAGATTTGTAGAGGGATTTTCCTGCATTGCAGCTCCTTTGACACAATTAACTCGAAAGAATGTTAAATTTGAGTGGACAGAAGAATGTGAGACAAGCTTCCAAGAGCTAAAGCGGAGATTGGTCACTGCTCCAGTGTTAACTATCCCTTCAGGTACAGGAGGTTTTGTCATTTACAGTGATGCTTCTCATAAGGGACTTGGTTGTGTGTTGATGCAAAATGGGAAGGTTGTGGCTTATGCCTCTCGTCAGTTGAAAAATTATGAGAAAAATTACCCCACTCATGACTTGGAGTTGGCTGCAGTTGTTTTTGCTTTGAAAATTTGGAGACATTATTTGTATGGGGAAAGATGCGAGATTTTCACTGATCATAAAAGTTTAAAGTATTTCTTTACCCAGAAGGAGTTAAATATGAGGCAACGAAGATGGTTGGAATTGGTTAAGGATTATGATTGCTCTATTAACTATCATCCTGACAAGGCTAATGTTGTAGCTGATGCTCTTAGTAGAAAGCCTTCAAGTTTTTCAGCTGCTTTGCTAACCACTCAAGAGGAAATTATTTGGGATCTTGGAAGGATGGAGATTGAGGTTGTTATGGGCCATTCTGAGGCCTACCTAGCTAGTTTGAGTGTTCAACCAACCTTGGTGGAAAGAATTATATTGTCACAGGCCGATGACCCACATTTAAAGAAAATCATGGATGAGGTGCATAGTGGAAAGAAACCTGAATTTTCTATCTCTGAGGATGGTGCTTTGAGATTTGGGAGTAGACTTTGTGTGCCAAATGATCCATTGATTAAAAAGGAGATTCTAGAGGAGGCTCACTATTCCCCATATACAATACATCCGGGTAGTACAAAGATGTATCGTGATCTTCGTGAAAACTTTTGGTGGAATAATATGAAAAGGGAGATTGCTCACTTTGTAGAGCAATGTTTGACTTGTCAGCAAGTTAAGGTGTTGCACCAACGACCCTCGGGTTTGTTGCAACCACTTCCTATTCCCCAATGGAAGTGGGAGGAAATCACTATGGATTTTGTTTCAGGATTGCCGAGATCTCCTAAGGGTCATGATGCTATTTGGGTGATTGTTGATAGAATGACAAAATCAGCTCATTTTCTCCCTATTCGGATGAACTACTCTCTTGATCAGTTAGCTCAGCTCTATGTTGATGAGATTGTGAGACTTCATGGAGTACCTGCTACTATTGTTTCAGATAGAGATCCAAGGTTTACTTCTCATTTTTGGGGTGGTGTGCAAAAGGCCTTGGGTACTAGATTGAACTTTAGCACAGCTTTCCACCCTCAGACAAATGGACAGTCTGAAAGGACTATTCAAACTCTAGAAGATATGTTGAGAGCATGTGCATTAGATCTTAAAGGGAATTGGGCTAGTCACTTACCTTTGGTGGAGTTTGCTTACAATAATAGTTACCATTCAAGTATTGAAGCAGCACCTTATGAGGCTTTGTATGGGAGAAAGTGTAGATCCCCAATTTGTTGGGAGGAGGTTGGAGAACGAAAACTCTTGGGGCCAGAGATTATCCAGAGGACTTGTGAAAAGGTAAATATGATCCGTGATCGACTACGAGCAGCCCAAAGTAGACAAAAGAGCTATTTTGACATTAAAAGGAAGGCTTTGGAACTTGAAATTGGAGATAAAGTTTTCCTACGGGTTGCGCCTATGAAAGGGGTAATGAGATTTGGCAAAAATGGTAAGTTAAGCCCTAGGTTTGTAGGGCCTTTTGAGGTCTTGGAAAGAGTGGGCGAGGTTGCATATAGAATTGCCTTACCACCGGCCCTGTCAGGAATTCATAATGTTTTCCATGAGTCTATGTGGAGGAAATACATTCCTGACCCTTCACATGTTTTGAGCTTTGAGCCTCTTCAGATTAGAGATGATTTATCATATGAAGAAGTTTCGGTAGAGATTTTGGACCGTAAAGAGCAAGTGTTACGCAATAGAACAATACCTTGGGTAAAGGTGCTTTGGAAGAATCATTCGGCGAAAGAGGCATCTTGGGAGCGTGAGGATGATATGTTGTCAAGATACCCAAGCCTTTTTCAAGATCAAGGTACGTAAAATTTCGAGGACGAAATTTTTTAAGAGGGGAAGATTGTAGCATCCCGTGAGTTTAAAAATAAAAAATAAAAAAATAAAAAAAAAAAGTCAGAATTTTGTGGACCACAAGTGCCCCCACCTAACCCCACTACCCATCATTCTCATCCACTCAATTTCACCCACATCTCTCTCTTTTGGCCGGCTCTCTCCTTTCTTTCTTTCTTTCATTTTCTCTCTTTTCTTTTCATTTTGCTGAAACACATACACACTCACCCGCCAACCTCCACTCCAAAATACACTATCTCACCATCATTTTTCCGGCAAGATCACCGGAAAAATACTTAGGAACTCCAAAGCATCTTCATTATTTTATTTGAGGTAAAAGTTCAAATCTTTTTTTGATGAGTATTATGTTCTTGTTTGAGGTTATTTTACTCAAGCTTTAATAATGTTATTCATGTGATTTAAGAGCTTTGGAAATGATATTCATGTGTTTATATGTATGGATTTTGGTCTTGGTGGATGTATTTGATGAGTGAGTTCATGACTTTTAAAATGATGGTTATCTAAGGCTTGTTGTGGTGAAAATTTAGAGGTTTTGAGTTATGATATGTGATAGATGATGAATATAATTTTTATTGATTATTTGGAGCTAGTTAAAGATTTAAATTGTTTGTCTTGGAGAAAATTATGATTTTGGTGTCATGGGTCACTTGATGATGTTATAAAAATCTTGTGGGAAGCACTTGTAAAGTGTGGAGGTTTTGATGTTAGATATGACACCTTGAAAGATTTATGAGTATAAATGGGAGTCTATGCCTTGCAAATTAAAGTGTTTTGAGAAATTTTGGAAGTAGAATACATTACATGTGAGGTTGAATACTAGGCTTGCCTAATTGAGTTCTTACTTGGCAATTCCTAATTTGTAGTTAGATACAATTTCAAGCTTTGTGCTCATTGTGATAGATTTGCTTGACATTGTTTAGGTTCTAGCTAATCTCCCCTTGGAGCTTGGAGAATTAGGATTTTGCAGTTGCGAGGTAAGTAGCTTTTTAATGGGTATTTTTGAAAAATAACCATATCTTATAAACATTGTTTTTGAGTCAAACACATTTTGGAAAATGATATATATGAATATATGCTTTCTTAAAAGTATTGTGTTGTGACCCTTACTATAAATGAAAAATGTATCATATTTGATATTACATTTGGGGAAATGCATGAATTGTTGATATGGAAAAATAAGCATCTTTTATTTAATCTTTGATAAGAAAATCATTGATTTTATGGTGTATTGAAAAGTTAAAGATGCTTATCTTGTCTTGTATTATTTGAGAAATTGTTAGAAAATCTTTTGACAAGAATGAAGTTTGAAAACCTTACAAATTTTGTAGAAGTTAGATTATTTAAGGTTTTCTGAAACTATTTGGATATGAACTATGTGTTTCAAAGTAAGGTAACCTGTGAGTTTATGTGATTTTAGCCCTATGCCATGTGTGATTTCCCGGTGATCACCCGATTTGATTTCCGTAGTCTTTGTGACAATGGAATCAAATTTAGATCAGTGCCCTTTCACTTTGGATGACGCGTTCTTCCCTGCTGTCCATGGGGGGAAGAGGTTCCTTGATTGTGTGTGGGTGAGGCTGCTGTCCATGGGGCCAAGAGACCACATAGAAGAGAGGTCCTATTTGACGCGCTCTCTCTGCTGCCCATGGGGGGAGAGAAAAACCTTGAGGGTATGGGTGAGGCTGCTGTCCATGGGGCCAAGAGTCTGCATACCAGAGAGGATAATATCATGCCAGTTGTGAATGGGTGGATCCCCTGACCGGTCTATGTGGTAGTGTGGTAGATTTGTGATAATTTATCTTATGTTAGATATTATGGTTTTAGAAATTATATTATTGATACTCACAGATTATGGTATATAGTTTCAAGGTATTTACTCTGAGAAACTTTGTGCTTCATTATGTAATCATTCTTGTCATATTATTATTATTGAAGATGAAACTTACATTTCCCCCACCCCTATTATTGTGCTACTTACTGGGTTTTATCTCATTCCATTATTTTTATAAACTTTTCAGAGTAGGCAACAATCTTTTGGGACAGCTTTTTTTTGGTGGCTAATAGTAGTTAGACTAACTACTGATGGAGGCTGAATTTTTGTAATGGATATATTAGATGGTGTACATCTTAGACTAGGCTTGACTCATTCTTTTGTATATTATAGTGGTTATGACTGTATTTCCACTAATGGGACAAGCTGTTGTTATGTAATAGTTTTATTCAGACCTCTATTCTTTTGTGGCCTATGGTCCTTGTAATTAATGCTTAGAGCTCTGACTTACTCTGAAAGTATATTCTATGAGATTATTATGATAATTCTTGTTGTTGGCACTTGATAAAAATTTGGTGGATTGAATTGTCAAAAAGGAAAAAAATTTACAGGTACTTGAGACGTCTTTCTCATGCTTTGGACCCTTTGGGGTTTGGGGCGTGACAATTTGGCTATAATATTAGCAGAAATTCTCATCTTTAAGGTATGTCACTCCCTTCTGACCCCTGGTGAAGACAAAAGCTTCTCAACACTGCAAATTTGAAACATACTGATTCCATATACTATTCTTCAACTGCTCAAACTCAGCAACAACTTTTTGTTGGGGAATGAAGGGTAAACAATGAAAGAAACAAGTAAAATTTAATGAACAAAAAATTAGGAGACTTTAGTGAATTAGAGGCACAATGAAATCACTATCCTTAGACAATATATACCCCCATACAAGCGTTGATAACAAGTTACTGTAAATTTGTCCAAAGATACAATTAAGTCTATTGGGTTCTACAAAAGTCCGGGGGACCTTGATATTATGAAATCATCTTCTGCTCTGACTACCCACAATGTTCTGCACCTCCATCTCCCAAGTCCCAACATTCAATTAGAATAAATATGCGGAATTTAGCATCTTATCAAAGTATCTTCCTTTCATGCTCGAATGGATTCTCAACAGATAAGCTGAAATTAGCATTATAGATTTGGCCTAGCAACTCTTATCAGTATTTTGAATGTGATCTAAATTATCTAACTCCATTCACGGGGGTTTATACTGCCTTTCACATTGACTAGCAAATCACTTTGATATGCTTCCTTCTTCGGGGCATATTGGATCTCAAAATGATTGTATGTGATCCTTGAGGGCTCAGCATACTTCAGCAGCTACATCCTCTAAGTAAAAATATTTGTCCAAATTTAGCTTTAGTTAGTTCGATTTTGTTTTGGCTGAGTTGTAACTTGCAATTATAACAAAAGATAAGGCGCTGCTCAACTGAATCCAACCTAGTGATGGGAAATAAGTTAAAAGCATTAAAAATAAAATAAAAAATGTTCCAGCACTCGAGCAGGACAGATTAGACAGATTCAGCATTTTTTGTTCTCTTATTTTAATTTTTTCTTTCTTAACTTCATCATTTATATTAAAGTTTAAGGTAAATTACAAATTACACCCCTAAAATTTAGAAATATTTGAATTTTATGCTCCGAAGTTTGGGTGAGTTTTTTTATACCATACTATTTCAAAATTTAGATTTTACCCTTAAAGTTTAAAGACTTTTGAATTTTACACCTCCAATATTTATGGAGTAAAATTCTAACACCCCTAAAATTTAGGATATAAGATCTAAATTTTGAAACTTAAGGGTGTAAAATTTAAATACCTCCAAACTTTAAAAAATAAAATCAAATTCTAAAATTTTAGGATATAAAATCTCTACACTCCCAAACTTTAGGGGTGTAATTTGTAATTTGCCCTAAAGTTTATTATTTATATTAAATATTTGTGTTAATATATGCTAATACAGGGAAACTATCAACAAGCTCATAAATGTCTCGAGGATCATCAACTCCCATCAGATGCTCGATATGCTCTTTACAAGGTTGATTGTGGTCCATACTCCATATTTCTTAAGTTCAACTTGCAAGTTGCAACGATATTTTAGAATGAAAAAGAATCTTCATAAACTCTAAAATTTTCAAAATCACTCTTTGTTCGAAAGTTTAAGTTATGGTGGTGAGATTATAAGAAGATTTAGTGAATTATCAATAACATTTTTTTTTTAATCTGAGATAAAAATTTCTATTTTAGCATAATCTAAGTGTATATTTGTATAAAACTCCCTTATGAAGATTTATTCCCCCTCCCCCCACCTCACAAGAATTTGTATTTGTAAAACAACCATCACGCTAAAAATGCACTATGGTAATTTTCAATAATACTGGACAATGAAAAGTATGACTACAATTATTGTTAGGTTTACCAAGCTGACAACCCGATTAATGATCAGACAATAACATAGTAGATAAAATACTAGTTTTCTTATTAAGAGCCTTTACTTTCTCCACACACACACACACAACAAACAAACAAATTTATCTCCAAAAAAAAAAAAAAAAAAATGATTTGATTTCTCTTTATGACGGTTCTTTTGACTTTTGCAGGCTATTGTATGTACCATGTTGGATAAGATGGACGAGGCAGAGAAGTGGTGGGAAAGTTTCACTGAAGGAAGATCTGATTCTGTTATACCTAATCACCCGGAACACCAAGGCTAGGGGCACCCCCTGGATTTTTAAATATTATACCTATAAATAAAATTTTTAAACTGAAATTAAAATTAATTATATTTGGCCTCCTAAAAATTAAAAATTTGTTACAAAAGCCAATAAACATTGTGGGCATCTCGTTCTAGTGACTTTACACTATGAGATCAAGTGTATCTATGCGATATGCATGTGTATTATTATTATTTTTTCTTTTTGTAAATTAAAAAACATATTTATAATTTTTTTTTAATGCAAATGACTTGTGTTGTTATTTGTTAATGCTAAATAAATACTAATCTGCAATTTTATTTTTTTTTTTAATTTTGTTTACTTGGGCTCCCCAAAGTAAAGTTCTAACTCCAACCCTTCTATAATTTGATGTTTTACAGGACAAGTAATATTGAATCATTGCCAGTGCAGATTTGATTGGTGCAATAAAATTGTTACAATATACATAATCTCCACAATTATCTCTAAGTTCAGATTTAAATTTTGAACTTGAATTATAATTAATGTAATGCATTTTTTTTTTTTTGGGGGGGGGGGGGGGGGAGAGAGAGAGAGAGAGAGAGAGAGAAAATAATGTTTTGAAGCTGTGTCAATTAAAAAAACCCATATCAATTTGGCCCACTGGGCTGATCATGTAATCTGGTGGGGACCATATCTATGTCTTCTCTGTCGAACCTCCTTTCGCCTCTTTTGTTGGAGATGGGCAAAGCCCAAAAATGAGATATTTCAATCAACAACCAAAGAAAATAAAAACATTCCAAAAATCTTACAAGCTATCATCATATCAATAAAATCTCTATAAAAATCCTAAATGGTTGTAGACAGGTGATTTTGAGCTGGAATCATACCTCTAACATACAGATATTTAAAAATGAAAGGAAAAATTGCACTTCCTCACCTAATTATTAAATCAAATATCCCCCAATTTTGCCTATTTTCTTTAATATTTTTTTTCAGTTGTATAAAAGCTTTGTATACACTAGATTTATAGTTAAATAATAAATTCACAATTTTTTAGTAGTTTAAACTTTTGGCATAATTTGTAATTTATCATTATATCAAAGCAGGTGATCCTAAGTTCAAAAAGTTAAAAGTCTCACTTGGTAAGTTCTATTTATTGAGGGAAAGTTTTGGCCACAAGTGAGGAGAAGTGGTAGATTTATGGTTAAATAATTAAATTCAGTTTTCCTCATAGCTAAAACATTTGGAACAATCGGTAATTTATCAGTTTTATCCGAAGTCATAATTTTTCTTCTTAATTCTTTCACTTGAAACTAAACTTATGGGTTAATTAGACTAAATTGCAATTTTCACCTTTCAAGTTTGGGGTATCTCTTTTGCCCCCTAGAGTTTCAAAATTTAAATCCATACCCCTAATGACTAACATTATGCATATACTGTGATAAGGTGCCTATTAAATGCTAACTAAGCTCAAAATGGTGTAGTTTTTTTTTTAATCAAAATTATGTCATTTCAAACCCTATTACAGCCATGTTAGTTAATATTTCAACTAAAATGCAATTTACATCCTTCTAGTTTGGGGTAATTTGGATTATGCCTCTTAAAATTTTTAATTTTTAATCTATAAAACTATGTCATTTTGAGTTTAGGTGGCACTTAACAAACATCTCATCACAATGCATCAATGGAAGGGTATACAAACGATATGTAACTTTAGGGATACATATAGATGGAGTATTTAACATAACTCATGAACATAATACAAACACGACAAGAAGTTAGCCAGTTAGGCTTTAGGTCTATGTCAAATTTAGGTTAACACGAAATGATTCATTTTATAAATATGTTTGAATTTGATACATGAAACCCATTTGAACCCGTCAAACTTGTTTAATTAAATGTCAATTTTACCAATTTATCTTCAAAATTATGGTTTTAATTATATTTTAATTATTGGCAACTTCATTTGAAATCAAGTTATGTACTTATACATTTTGTAAAATATGAGAATTGATAACAAGTTATTCATGTTAGGTAAACAGTTAACTTGACTACATGACCTATTTATCAAATGAGTAATGTTAAGCCTAACACAATTCGTTTCTTAAACAGGTTAAGCAAGTTGTGTTGTGTCAACCTATTTAATAAATAAGTCATCTTAGAAGCAAGATGGATCTTAACAAGATTAATAAACATGTCATGTTCATGTTGACCTATATAGTCGAATACTCATGAGTTGATATGACATATGAACATGAATTATCATCCTTATAACATGTGGAAATTTAAATTTGAGGTAAGGTGGTGACAGAGGATTGAATCCATACCTTGAACTTTGATACTATGTTAAATTATCAATTCATTCCAAAATTTTATACTGTTAAGACTTAGAAGATTGTGAATTTATTCATTTAATCTAACAATCTGAAACTTTAAGTCATCGTTTGGGAGGAAGGAACGGAATGGAAAAAAATGAAAAGAATAATTTTAAAATATTCTTATCTTCCCTTGTTTGGGAATTTTAATAAAGGAAATGGAAAGTTCATTCTCTTGTTTTGGAGTTTAAGTGAAAGGGAATGAAATGAATAAAAGGGAACACTTATTTTTCTTTATTCTTTAAAATCTCAAATTTTCATTCTTCTTAAATTTAATAAATTTTTTACTAAAACTTTAAAAATACCCCTATATATTCAGCCATTTATTTTAAAATATGAATCTAATAGTAATATTGTCATAAAATGATTTCATTCATTTCCCTCTATATTTTTTCCAAACAAGATTACTCACATTCCATTCATTTGTATTACTTTTCATTTATTTATTTTAAAACATCCAAGTAAGGTTACTTAACTTCATTACATTCTTTTCTTTTTTATTCACTTCCTTTGCTTAAATACATTTCATTCAATTCCATTCCTTTCATTTCCATTCTTTTATAATCATTTTATTCTATTCCATTTCTTTATGAACTCCCAAACGAAGCTTAAGGGTGTAGATAGTAAATTTAGTTTTCTAGATATGTTAGTACTTTTTAACAAGCTATTATTGAGAATCGAACCGCCATGGCCATGCCTACCCCACCCCACCTGACTCTTTGGCGACCTAATTGAAGGCATCTAGAGCTACAATTCATATGAATTGAAGTTGTGGGCCGGCGACCTCAGAAGACCTTGACTTCCTACAAGGTACCAAAACAGGGTTTGGCAGAAGAACTACTCAGATATTTATGGTATTAAGGATTGACGACAACTTATCTTATCCTATCACAACCAACTATCTATCTGCTAGGCTTTATATGCAGTTCCGCGTGCTTTGGCAATCTCATTCTCTCTATCTCAGGATCCCCACGTGTCTGCATGTCTTTGCCGACAGAGAACTATTAAGGAACCAACAGACAACTTTGATGGCTGTACAACCCATTAGGGTGCAATTCATTGTCGACGCCAATGTCCCCATGCACGTGATGTCCCGTTATCTCCAGCGGGGTTTACTATATATGAACTGAACTCACTCACACGCCCAAACAAAATTCAATCTTTGTTGGTTATGTTCAAAGGAGATGCTTTGCTTTTCGTGGATGTCTTTTTCCCAATCTTAATCAGTGTGGTTCAAAAAAAGAGAGAAGGGACTTCTTTTATTTATATCTAATATAATAAAATTTTCAGTCTTCATATGACACATGATTTAACATATAATACAAAATCGATCTACGAAATGATTTACCTTTTCAAAACTTTTTATATGCTTTTGTGAATATTTATGATATTCTTCTCATTTTGATTGTGATGGATGTTGTTTGTCTAGTTATTGTGGTACCAAAGACGAATTGTCCTCTCGTCCTAATATTTGAGAGGATCTTCTATCCCCAACTGCATAGCTACTAGATAGAGAGCGTAGAGTTGGTGAGGTAAAAAGGGTTGGAATTACCTCCCATGAGTACAATCACCAAAACCAACATGTCATAAATTTTTTTATTTTTTGGGTAATTAAAAAATGGTTAGAAGGCGACCAGTGCGGCTTTCCTATTTAAACGTAACTATAATATAGCACCCTAACCACTCTTGAAGAGCACTAACATACAATTAGTTGTTTGAAACTCGAATCCAAGTCCTGTGACTTATTGTTACTGTTTCTTACCAAATAAGTCACCCAAATGTTGATAAGATGTCATAGAACCGCATCTACATTTTTTACCCTTGAAGTTCTGATATTCGTCCATCTTGTGAAGATTACAACTAAGAATGGGAGTTAATTGATGGGTATGGTTAGACTACTTATTCCGTTATTCGTGTCTTAGACATTTGAGTCGGCAACACGCCCAAGATGTAGTATTTGACTTTTAACCCCCAATTCCACAGCGCAGGGTTGGCTTAATACATTTTTAGCCTTTTTAATAAATATCAGTTAAATACTATTTATATAACTTTCTATTTTATATAATTTTTTTTTTTGTATTAAGACTGTTATTATTTTTGAGAGGTAAAATTATTGATATATAATTAAGCTTTTGTATTTAGGTGCAAGTGAACCGGCACTGACACAGCAAAATTAGGACATGTACAGTTGGCAAGGTCCCTTGAACCCCAATAAATGTCAATATTCAGTAAGAATGACCATTTATATTCTTTTCCATGTGAAAATGCTGAGCCAATGTCGTTATAATTTTATTCTCATAAAATGTACGATCCATCAAGTTACATGCCATCTTTCTCGTATCTTTTGATCTTAATAACTTTTCCCTACTATCAAAAATATGACATGAAGACTGATGTAACATATTCAATTAGAATTATGCTAGGCACATAACTTTTGGTATAATTTTGTGCCACAACTTGTCATATGACGAGTTGTAATTGGTAAAGGTATGTCAGTGGGTCATGTGGAAACACACTCTTACCAATCACAAATCGCCATGTGATGAGTTGTGGTACAAAATTGTGTCAAAAGTTGTGTCCCTAACATAATTCATTCAATTATTCTGTCCTGTGATTTGGCAAAAAAAAAATTCTGTCTTGTGAAAAATCATGGATGGACTCCACCTATTCTGAATTAAGATTCTAGATTCAATTTCAAACTCAAATCACGATTCACGAATAATAATAATAATAATAATAAAAAATAAATAAATAAATAAAAAGCCATGTCACTCATTGGATGGGCATAAATCTAGAGAGAGACGTGCACTTTCTTAATCGTTGATCCAGCACTAATCCAAAATGACATCCAATAGTGACATGGCCACTACAAGGACCCTAGCTTCTTATTATCGTCAATTTAAATCCCAAAATTGACTTTTGGTTTTTTTTTTTTTTGGTAAAGGAAAAAGTTTAGCCACAAACTTGAAAACTCTACTAAATATCTTTATAATAGCTAATGAGACCAACAAACCCTTTGTCACAGACGAGATAATCAAATATCCCTGTCAATGAGTCCACATCACTGACGAAGATAAAGAAGCCATTCAATGCAGCCAATAATGCCTCGGACGGATGCAAGACCAACTGTATAGACCATTGAAGGCCCATCAAAGCATATATTACTCAGCGTGAAGTGTTACCAAGATAGGTTTTAAAACCACAGTAATAGCCACAACAACTAAGAGGAGTGGAAACATATATAAACCCCTCATAACACCAACGCAAGATATATATACACACCTAAAAGTACTCATAAGTGAATCTGATATTCTTTGTATTCTCTAAAGGCTTTCTTGTACTGACTTTGGCATCGGAAACATTGTAGCAGACACCACACTGGTGACCACTTTGAAGGAGCCCTCTATCGTATTTGCAAAAACACAAATGAGGACTCAGCTCCATCTGGACACACTCATAAAGACTGACGATTTGCACTTCATCAATAGCTACATATTTTGACCATTAGATTGAATGTTCTTTATATTCTTAAAATGTATATCAAATTTTGTGCAAATAAGATGTTATTTGTTGTTTGATCATGAAACTTATTTTTTATGCATAATTTTAAACTACAAAATGTAAAACTTAAACATTTGCAGATAAAAAAAATTAAGAAGAAAATATAATAGAATGGTGAATTTTTCAAAATTTTCATCTAATAAAAACATATTAAGTGAAATTGTAATCACTTACTACAACCACATTGCTATAACAAAATTTATAGTTAAACTTTGTCCTATAATATAATAAACAGCTTTTTCTTCTTCCTTTTTTTTTTTTTTTTTTTTTTTTAAAGAGTTTTAAGAGTAAAATAGAGATTTGAGAGCTTAAGATTAATTGGAGAGACTTGTTGCCAACCTGGAAAGGATACCATGAACGACTGCACCTAACAAAAGAATCATTCGACCAACAAGGAAAGCAACGAATGAGGGATAGCCACGTCAATACCATTAACAATTTTAATCATATATATCCACGTGCCAGAAGCAGGCATTGGATCAAGCAGAGAAGAGGGCTTGAAATCTTAGCACGTGTGCGGACTGCCCTGCTAAATTGGGACTCAGAGAAAAGGAAGGTAATCTAAGGGGTGTGTCCTGGCAATCTAGCATTATTGTTTTTGTTCCCAAAATGAATCGGGAAAGGCAGTGCATGCAGCTAGCTAGATTGACATTATAGGTTGTCATATCGTACCTGGTACGGTGGTACCCATGCGTGCACCTTTAAATGATTCCCCTATTTTCTTGTAGAAGAATAAAAGAATTGACTTTGCTAAAAAAAAAAAAAAAAAAAAAAACCTTTTCTTTTTCACCTGTGGAATTTTGGTTTAAGGGTGTGTTTGGTTAAACCTATTTTTACTATCATTTTTTTTTTACCATCTATATTAAATAAAAGGTTTAATGAGAGCTGTGAGACTGTAAACAGAAGGTTTATATGTTTCGACTTTGTTAAAAATATCAAGTTCAATCTTACTTGGTGTGCGAGTAAAGTATTCTAGTATAAGTCTAGCAACTATGATTTAGTGTATAATTAGTATAAGATTTTGTTGTGTGTATTGGGTGAATTAATCTGTTAATACAAGGTTAAAGAAGAGAGAGAAGAAAATATGACATAAGGAATTTACGTTGTTCAGTAATATACCTATGTCCACTGGAGACGATAGAATATAATTTCACTATAACTGTGAAGATTACAACAATTGCTTGAAGACACTCTTACATAAACCCAAAGTCCAAATACACTCTTGGTTCTCTCACAAATAAATAAAGAACAACCTATTGTATTTAGGCAAAAGTCGCAAGACACTAACTTCCTACACTCTGGTGCACACACATAGAAGAAGTTATTTTGCTATCTCCGTAGCTCACATACATAGCTCTCATTTGCTCCACCTCTATTTATAGCCAAACCTTCAATCGAAATATCACCAACATCAAACATATCAAGTCAACAAAAATGGCTAGCATTTATTGCCAATGAAGTCATATATTTCGGCTAGCATGTATTTGGTAACTTCAGGTGTAGCTCCTTGCCCTTTCTTGACAATTCATGAATGCCAATGGAGTCATGCATTTCAGCCAAAAGGTGAGGCATGTATGCATGTCAATAATGCAAGACTTCTATCAACAAAGAAGTCAATAAATTCGGCCATGTGTCCATGCAACATTTAATGCAACTCCTTGCATTTCTTCACGTAAGGAATCATGCAGTTTCCTGATGGTTTGTTGGCTAATGTCAAGCCACCAATTTTGACAATTCAAGCCATTCCAACAGATTTAGATCTTTATAAATACTCTACACCAAATTCATTGTAAGTTGTAAAATATAATTATGTATAATGAAAATGTAATCGTTAAGGGAATTCCTCTATGAATATAGATCATTAGATTAAAACACGTAATCTTTGTGTTTGCTCTTTAACTCAACTCTTAATCTTTGTTTTAAATTTCTAACAGGATATTAGAGTCATAGCGTTAACTATCTAGTGTTTAAGAGAAGCCTTGTCTTCCATGGCGTTCTTCCACTGCTTTTGTCAACTTCTTTGGTCTACCACTCTTGCCCACAATCAAAACTTTCCGACCTCTCTTCACTATCAACAAACGTTTTCAGTGTCACCCACCGTTGCCAAGCCACTAGCTTACTCAAAACCACCATCTCAGAGGCTCTAATCAGTAATCACCACACTGCCACTACCATGCGAAAGAATTCGATCAATAAAACGTCCCATGTGTCATCATGCGCCATCAGAAGGTTCTGACAATGATTTCAGACACTAGTATGCGTTGGCAGCCTCCTTCCAAGCACCAGCGACTCCACATGCAAGCCCTCTGACCACCCTCGCCTACAACAACAACAACAAAAAAAACATACATACACTTGCCAAAAAAATACTATACGCTAAACTAACATATTATGATCAATCTAATAAAAATGTTGAACACGTTGACTTAAAAATCACAAAAATTTGGGTTCAACAAAGATGAGAGTAATACTACATTCACAACAATTTCACAATAAATCCAATGTGGTAAACTGTTACTGATTCTAATTTGGGTCAAATACTGATATTATTTTTTTACCCATCAATAATAACTTTTGTCTAACATTCATTGCAAAAATGTTATGGACATATCATTATTACAAAATTAATTCTACCCCAAAACATAATTTTTAATCCCTTATATATATATATATATATATATATAAACTTAAATAACAATAATAAATATTAGCCTAAATAACAACAAATATAAATCAAACAAAAACAAGACAAGACCAAACAACAAGAAGTGAACAAATTAATCAACAAAAAACCTATTAAAAAAAAAGAAGATAAAAATCGTTAATCATTCAAATTTAAAGCTTGTTCAACCTATTCAATAAAAATAATCTCTAAATTCATTTTTCTTTAAAAAATGGTACCAAGAAATATATAGTAGTTGTAAGTTCTTCTTGATAATAATGACAGTTATACTCTTTTTTGACTTTGCAATCTCAACAATTTTTTCTCTTCTTAGTAACTCAACTCGCAATTATAACAAATATTCAAATTATCATTTTATTAAATTATATATAATTTAAATTTCTTAATGATTATCCTAAAATCATCTTTACTTCCAAGTGAACCACGCATCCCACGCGCTGGCCATCTATGCATTCTTTCACGTGTCAACATTGAGTCTTGCCACATCAGCCCTAAGCCCACACCAATAGCACGTCACCAGGTGAGTACCATCATGTCACTTAGGCCCCTATGTCACTTCATAGCCAACATGCCACGCAAACTCTTTCTTAGGAGTTGGGACAGGTTGACCCAAATCTCTAATCTTACCCAAGTCCGAACCAAAACTAGTAATCCAATTATATGATAACAATATTAATATCAACAACCACAAATTATCAAGTGGGCAAATCATAAACCAAAAAACAAAAACGAAAAAGAACAGTTATCACACGATATGGTTACAAAGTGAAAACTGATGGAAAAGTCAATAAAGAAAAAACCACTGCAAGAGTAACTCACCCCAACTAAAATACACCAATAAACGGAATTTGATTACAATTAAATGTCAAGGAATGAGTCAATACTAAAAAAATAATAGGATCAAATAGCTAATCCACGTGAATAATGGCCATGTTTAGTTTCAAAAAGTGGTGTATCTATTTTTAGTTTCACATTTGGTAGTATTTGATAAGTTATTTGGAATATATAATTTTGAAATAGAATACATCATACTCAAGTTTGGTCATTGTTTTCTATTTAAAAAGCAAAATGTAACTTTTCTCACTCGCACACATCATCAGTGAAAAAAAAAGTAACTTTGTGTTTTCACAATATTTATGAATATACTACTATATTCGTATTCATAAAAAACAAAAACGCTAAAAAGTTGTATTCATTTTTTATATTCAAATCCAACTCTTAAGATATTAAAAATGAAAACTACATACAAATGCTAAAACTAAACCAGTTTTTTAATGGTGGGACTCACTAAAATTGAAAATGAAAACAAAAAACAGTGTATTTTTCAGCTAACCAAACAAACCCTAATTGTTTAATTACACAGTCCATTAATACCATGTGCCAAACTTAGTGTTTTTAGTTGTTTTTGTTAGATGAACTTTGTGATTTACCCTTGATGCCTTAGCACAAAACATACTGGAAGTTATTTCTTTTCTTCTTCTTCTTTTCTTTTTCTTTTTTTCTTTTTTTTGGATGAAATTAAGGCATACTGGAGGAGGTTCTTTGCATGGCAATTTTTAACATTTTGTCAAATTTTATTTTAGTAGCAAAACCATCTCTGCTTCCTTCTTT
Organism: Quercus robur; assembly: GCF_932294415.1. NCBI lineage: Eukaryota > Viridiplantae > Streptophyta > Magnoliopsida > Fagales > Fagaceae > Quercus > Quercus robur. Next base: position 59,408,986 of record NC_065538.1, on the reverse strand, counting down.
ATGTGGTGGATCTGAGATTGTGGCTAATTCTTGAAAAATCAAGATGATTCTAATTAAACCTGCAAATGGTGGTGGTTTATAAGTATTTAAACTTTTTAGCCAATAGATTTATTCTCGCCCAAGACTATTAAGCCAACAAAAATAAATAAATAACAAAACAAACAAAAACAAAAACAACCAGCTGGTCAAGTTTCATTTGTTATATATTTCATAGATAAGAGCAGTTGTACAACGACCCCTAATTATACTTTGGTAAAATCACTAGTACGGCTTGCATTTCCAACCCTTTTTGCACCAAGGCTTGTTAAATTAAGCCTTAATAGACACAACTACAACGATTAAAGTATGTCTTTCTTTCTTTTCTCTAAGAATGACAGCTGATGTTGCGATACATTATTTTGATATTCCCTACCGTCAATCATACAAGAATAAGACTTAGACATGGTCCATCATCTATGGACAGCTCCACCAGGACCACCACCGGTTCCCAAAAGAGATTGGAAAGTATATGAAAGTTGAAGAGGTCTATATCAGAGCCAGAGTCAATGTTACACACAATTCGTATTAACTACTCAATTTAATATAGGGCACCTCTTGATTTAATATATGTAGCAATTATTTGCAATAGTTAATGGCAGTATTCAGCCAAAAAAAAGTTGTAAATAGTGATTAAACCTCTTTTACAATGGAGAGAAAATCTGGGAATTAATCTCTTTTACATCATAAGGTTCCATGTCTTATCTTTATAAAAATAAAAATAAATAAAAAGAAACTTTTTAGGTAAGGTCTACATTCCCACTCACTCAAAATGAGTTCTTTTCTTTTCTTTTTTTGATTAAAAAAAAAAAAAAAAAGAGTTTTTGTAATCAAGTCGTTCAACATAAAAACGATAATTGCTCGGTACAATAAAATCATCTTGGAGATAGAGCTACAGACTAACCGCACATAAAATCAAAGAACTAAACATATTTCAAGGGGCATCTTCTTTGCTTCTTATCAAGGGCATGTAAACTTTCTATTGTACTCGTTTTGTAAAGAATATACTTTACAAAAGGTGTACTACAGAAAGTTTGAGAACTCTATTGGTATGTTTTATAAATAATTTACTTTTGTGATTATGCAAACAAGAACAATATACACATATCTAATCACAAACAATAATACAAATAGATTCAACATATAAGAACAATATACAGAAGAAATCTGTAAAATAATTAAACAACTCACATACCAGATGCATGAATAATGAATGATGTACAATTGATCAAGCCTTGTGTTAGACAATTAGTGGTGCTTAGAGACTCACAAACATCTGCCTCACAGGATAAAATGAACAATAGTATGGAGAAAAAGTGATGTTGCGGAAACCTGAGGAAAGCACACATGATGCTCTCTTGATGGAACAGAAACAAACTATTAGCTCTTAGTAGTAAACCTCGTATCCACGAGGAGTTTTCTTAAATCCATAAGGAGATAAACTGGAATCCACCAGAAAAAGAATTTGACAAATGTATCTGTTTATTGATTATAGTCTAATTTGCCTTTGACAGCGACAAAACATATAAATACTGAGAAAAACATCTGAAAACCGAATTCGCACTAATTATGCGATTAGATGACAAAATACCAAAATTTACTAAAAATGGCAAAATTGAGTTAAATGCATAATCATAAACTATTGACCTTAAGGTTTGTCCCAAACAAGCGGGACATTATTCTGATTTTTGAGTAAAAAGTTATTAAGGAAACAAAAATTACTATAAACGGCAAAATTGCAGTTTTCGGCCCTAAATGAAGGAATTCGTCATTTTCAGGGGGTACCTTGTGGCAAAGCAACAATTATTGCTCAAAAGGCCTTTTTGCTTCAGCTTGCCAAATTTCATGCGATTTCGACTCCGAGAGCATGATTTCTACTAGTGCCTTTTTACCTTGCGCAATGATTTCAGGCGCACGTGAGAGTCCAAGAAGGCCATAGCGGACTGTTCTACACCAAAAGCGCTACAAATTCCGTGCTCAACAAACTAAACAATGTCTCTTACTCTCACATCGACTCTATGCAGATGTATGCAAAAAAATATTTTCTCTTGAAAAGTTTTTCTGTCAAAAAATAGTTTTTTATGGATGAAAGACTATGAATATGTATGTTAGTGAACATAAAAACTATTCAGGAATATTTATTGTGCATAGGCTTATTGACTCAAAATATAAAATAATAAAATATTATTATTTGGAAAAAGAGCTTAGTCCACAAATGCCTAAGTTGAATGCCTAGCTCATGTGCATAAAAACCCATATATTAAATATTATTTCTTCCATTTCCCTCTTTTTTTTTCTTTTTTTTTTTTTAAGATTCAGTTTTTCTTCCATTTCCTATGTAGGGATCAAGGATTTTCACCACTTTAATACTATGTTCAAGTGGACAAATTAGAAGTCAATTTCTTAACATGTTTCTAACAAACCCCTCCCCCACCCCACTCCTAAAAAAAATCAAACTACCCAAAATGCCAAAAATCCAACTAAAAAAAGAAACTGCTAAATTGTAGATCAAACCCTTGATGGCCATGAACAGATGCTTTTGTGGGGTCAATGTTATCCTATTCCTCTCTCAACAACGTTGTGCAATTTGTTAAGAGAAAGTGATTTTTCCCCCCCTGAAACAAGGAGTTTTGCCAAAGGAATTATTTCCTTTATTAATTTATTTTATGCCTTTATAATCTATATATAATTATGTATCAGTTTACATTTGTATATAATATAATAGAGTAGTGTTTATTACACTCTGTTACGCATGCATTTAGACACATGAAAAAGCAATTGAAATTCTAACTTGAAGTCACAATTTTCAAGTTGAATTTCTTCCGAATTAACTTGAAAGAAAAATTATAAATATTATGTATATAATTGTCTTAAATTTTGTAGTCCAAGTAGTAGCAGTTAATACATCAAGAGCTTAAATACATTAATAGACCAAAAATCGATATAAAAAAGAAGTATATTATTTTTTTGTTCTCATTAGAAATATTTACCATTGTTATGTTTGCACTCTTGTTGTTGTAATTAATTATGTTTAAACATATGTTCAATGGAATATATGAATGAATCAACCGGGTGCCGGAATGAATTGGTCAAAACAAAATTATCCTTATTTGGAAAAAAATGTATGATTTTGGAGACCTATTTCAACTCCAAATTATTTTTTTTGTCAAAAATACTCTTTATAATTTTAATCAAAATATTGACAATGAAAATTTTTACATGGCAGAAGAACATATATGGTATGATGTGGGTTGCCCCAGTAGAAATGGGATTGTCAACTTGGTAATTCTAGTGCTTCTTATAATAATATGTTTTCCTACCCTCTCCATTTCCTTGTTACTTTGTAGGGAAATATACCAATTTAAACATCAAGGATGGAGGTGTAGCAGTAGCAATGAAGAAATTGTTGCAAGCTTCATTAAAAATTCTTTGTTCTTAACCCTAATTGAGAAAATCAATTCATGGAGAAAGTTGCATTATATAGGTGTTTTATATTATTCTGTCCCCTACAAATATGCCAGCCTAATGTATTCTAAGACAAAATCTCTCACTTTTAAGGGGTAGTATTAATCAGACAACATCCTCGAGACTGAAAAGGGCAAAGATAGATTAGATTCCTTGTTTCTCTCTCTCAAAATAATTATGTTTTGAATTTGTTCCAAGCATAAAAGAAAAATATATTTTTCAATTTAGAAAAAATTGAATTGAGGTGTATTAAAAATAGAGCAGAAATGGTTTCTTTAGTTGTGCCATTTTTTAATGAATTAAACCTTATTACTAGTATAAAATTAAAAATTAAAAAAAAAATTAAGAAGATTATAAGCAGATTTCTGCATCAATTAGGAAATATAAAAAATTATGGAAAGCAATCAAACCACTGAGTTCATGAACTTGTAAAAAATGATTTGGAAAATTTCATACTTGATACTTTTCTCTTTAATGGTAGGAATGAGTGACCTGTTATATAGATATAATTTAAGTATGACAGCTTCCAACCCCCACAGCCTCCTTTAATTGAAGTTTAAAAGACAAGGAAAATTGAAGCATGCTTGCTTCATGCCTATTCATATATATAACAATAACGAGTATAAACAGATTTCCAAGCTATCTAAAACATATTTCTACACATATATTGTAACAATAACTTATACAAACATAATAAATTTATCTTCAATCTCTAATTGGTATCCAACATCATAAAAAAATATTTTCAAATGAGAATATGATTCATTTTAATATTATGTCTATACATATGTTTATGTTAAAATATAATCTAATTCTTCCTTCAAGTATTAGTGGAATTTATGAGAATGTTTTATACATTTTGATTTCTTCCCTTCAGTTTTCTTGATAAAAGAATTAGTAACTCATTATTTATTAGAATAAAGCTTTAAAAATTTGTAACTAAATTATTTTCGAACCTCCTCACTTGTGTATAGAACCTGCTTTTATATCCCTAAACTCATGAGTATGTTACATATACGTGTATTTAGAAATTATGTTTTAAATTCAAAATAGATTTACAAATGATAAAGTATAAGTTGCTACTTTTATTTATTTAAATTTATCCATATGTGGAGTATAATTCAAAATTCATACATTTGAGTATTTAAGTTTAAATAGTCATTCTTTGATTGTCAAAATCCAAAATTATTAACAATCTTTGCAAGTTCAGCAACGTCTGTGTATGGATTTTTGAATTAGGATACAAAATTTTGCCATTGGAGTTCTAAATTGGGTTTTTATAAAAAATAAAAAAAATAAAACTTTTTAAAAATTTTTGGAATTTTGATATTTTTTTTAATTATATTTTAAATTTTTTTCAAAAAATAATTTTTAATTAATTTTATAAATTCTTATAATGTAAGAATTTTTTTTTAAATGGTTTTAGATGCTTAATGGTGATCATCTAACGGTATTGAATAAAGTTAAAGTACTAAATTGAACAAAATTAAAGTTATAAAACTGAATTGAATTGAATTTTAGGCAAAATTAGAGAGTCTAATTTTAATTTATCCTATAAAACTTTACTGTATATGTTGATGTTTATTAAATTTTTTATTAAATATAATATTCAAAACAAATGGTTCTTAATTTTCTACATCATATCCTTTTAGGTTTTTTAAAATGGTATATGAAAAGTAAACATAATGTCCATCTTATTAAAAAGGGAAAAAAGAAAATAAAAATTAAATATTGAAAAATAGAAAGTCATTGGCATGATTGTCAAAATCACGATCTGGATCGTAGGATCGCACAATTTTATAATCCCACTTCACCAAAATGTTTAGGATCGCACTAGAATCGTGTAGGATCGTATGAGATCTTACCGATCCTACTGATCCTGCCAAAAATATATAATTTTTTTGTTTTGTTGAACCTATAAGGGTTTTTATTTTTTCATGTTGTGATGATATGACTTTTTTTTTTTTTTAATAAAATTATGTTAACCTAAGCAAATGTTTTCTATTTTTTAGTTCATTTGTAATCAAAATGAAAGAATACTTCATCATTTTTAAATGAAGAATTTGATGTTGGCTTTATTGCCTTTTAACCTATAATGTTATGAAATTTGTTTAATCAATATACTAATTTGTGTTCTAATATTACTACAATTTTTTTTTTATGCATATATAATTTTATCAGTTATGCTTGTATTTGTATATTGATTGATTAAATTTTTTTTTTCAAGCATGCTTTTTAATTGTTGCTGAGTGATATAACTTGAATAGTTGAGTGTGGAATTGTATCTTAATGTCTTTTTCAACTCTAGTATACAAATATATAATATTTATATAGATAATGAAATGGATGATGATGATTAGGAATTTAGAACGGTTGTTATAAGAACCTTAAAATGAGAATAATTAAATGGTCACTTCACCTTAATATTCATCTTACTTTTGGATTTCTTATTGCAGTTAGCTAGTTTCCATTTGCTAACTTATTTTGAATTTCAAACTTGGAACTTATAGAACTTGGAAAATATTTTCCATATGTTTTGATAAATATTTTGGTATTTGGTTGCTAATTAAACATTTATTGAACTTTTTTGATATATTGGATCAAAACGTAAATATATTTGTTTCGTTAGTATAGACTTAGAGATATATGACATGCAAATTACATCATATGATGCAAATCTTAGTTTTTTTATAGATGAATTTATAATTTACGTAATTATTCAACATACAAAGTCATAATCAATGTGTTTTTTACTTTAAATATGAAAATATGTAGGATCTTACGATTTACGATCGGATCCTATAATCTACGATCTCACCTATTTTCAATGATCCTACGTAGGATCTTGATTTTGACAACCTTGGTCATTGGGCACTTGTATACTTGAGGTGTATGTTAAGTTTTTCTTTATCATAAGTGGTTGGGTTCTAAGCAAATTTTTATATTTGAAAATCATATTTTGCTTTATCTAATGTTATTTTATTTCAATATTTTGCTTATTTCTGCTACTTGAACTACATAACGACCCATTTATCACTGTTATTTATTTTTATTTTTATTTTTATTTTGGCTGAAGGCATACGGGAGGCTCTTTGCATGGCAATTTTTAACATTTTATCAAATTTTCTTTTAGTAGCAAAAGCACCTCTGCTTCCTTCTTTATGTGGTGGATCTGAGATTGTGGCTAATTCTTGAAAAATCAAGATGATTCTAATTAAACCTGCAAATGCTAGTGGTTTATAAGTATTTTAACTTTAAAATCCACAAAACTTTTTAGCCAATAGATTTATTCTTGCCCAAGAGTACTAAGCCAACAAAAATAAATAAATAATTTAATAAGTTTCATTTGTTATATAGGCTAATTTTGCCAAATAGCATGATTTTAGGAAAATTTTAGTAGAAACACATCCAGTCAAACTTATTTAATTATATAGCACCTTTTTTGAAACTCAAGTTTGTTAAACTTGACTTCCAAGTGAAATTCTGAGTTTATAAACTCGAGTTCCAAGCATTATGTGCCACTTAAACTTGGAACTCGAGTTCCAAAAAAGTATTATATAACTAAATTTAAAATTTGATAAGATGCATTTCTCTTAAATTTTTCCTAAAATGTTGCTATTTGGCAAAAAATAAAAATAAAAAAACAAAACAAAACCAACTCATTTTGCACCAAAGCTTGTCAAATTAAGCCTTAATAGACACAGCTACAACGATTGAAGCATGTCTAACTTTCTTTTCTAGAAGAATGACAGCTGATGTTGCACTACACTATTATTTTTGATATTCTCTACCGTCAATCATATAAGAATAGAATTAGACATGGTCCATCATCCATGGACAGCTCCACTACACGTACCCCAAAGAAGTCGGAAAGTATTTGAAAGTTGAAGAGGTCTATATCAGAACCACTCAATCTTACACACAATCCGTATCAACCACTCAATTTAGTTTCTATCGCTATTACCTCAAGGAAGGGTTATGCACCAATAATATAGGGCACTTCTTGATTCAATAAATGTAGCAATTATTTGCAATAGTTAATGGCAGTATTAGCAACCAAAAAAAAAGGGTTGTAAATGGTGATTAAACCTCTTTTACAATGGAGACAAATTCTGGGCATTTATCTTTCTTTTATAACATCATAAGTTTCCATGTCTTTTATAATAAAAATATATATAAAGAAAATAAAAAATAAAAAAAGAGGGAAAATTTTAAGGTGAGGTCTAAATTCCCATTCGCTCAAAATGAGTCCTACTTTCGATCAAGTCATACAGCATTATCTTCTAAAAAAAGGGGGTCATACAGCATTACAAACCATAATTGCTAATCGGAAAAATAAAATCATATTGGACATAGAGGTAAGACTAACCACACATAAAGTCAAATAACTAAACCAATTTCAAGGGGCACCTTCTTTGCTTTTTATCAAGGGCACGTAAACTTTCTCTTATACTCGTGTAGTAAAGAATGCCTGGATAGATAATTTCAAACTAACCAAATAAAAATTGTATACCCTGTTGGGTATATTTTATAAACAATTTGCTTTTTTGATTATGCAAAAAAGAACAATATACACATATCTAATCAAAAACAATAATACAAATATTCAACAGATAAAAACAATAAATAGAAGAAATCTGTAAAATAATTAAACTAACATGCAGATGTGTGAATAATGAATGATGCAGAACTGATCAAGTTTTGTATTTGACACAATCTCCTTAAAGCAAATTTTGTCCATTATACAATCAATGGTGTTTAAAGACTCACGAACATCTGTCTTCCAGGAATAAATGAATTTAGAACGGAGAAGAAGCACTACAAACTCCATGTTCAGAAAACTAAACTATATCTCTTACTCTCACTTTGACTCTGCAGATGTATGCACAAACATATTTTACTTGGAAAGTACCTCTGTCAACAAATAGTTTTTTTTATGAATGACAAACTATGAATATGCATGTTAGTGAACATACAAACTATTCAAGAAAAACTGTTGTATGTAGACTTATTGACTCAAAAAATAATATAATAAAATATTATTATTTGGAAAAAGGGCTCAGTCGACAGATGCCTAAGCCCAATAACCAACTCATGAGCATATAAACTCATATATTAAATACTATTTCTTCCATTTCCAATGTAGGGATCAAGGTTTTCACTACTTTAATACCATGTTTAAGTGGACACATTAGAAGTAAATTTCGTATTTAGTACTTAGCATGTTTCTAACAAACCCCTCCCCCGCCCCTCTCCCAAAAAAACAAAAAACAAAAAAATCATACTACCCAGAATGCCGAAAATCCAACTAAAAAAAGAAACTGCTGAGTTGTAGACCTGACCCTTGATGGCCATGAACATATGCTTTTGTGGGCTCAGTGCTATCCTATTCCTCTCTCAACAACTTTGTGCAATTTGTTCAAAGAAGGGATTTTCTATTTTTCTACCTGAAACGATGAGTTTTGGCAAATGAACTATTTTCTATATAATTATATGTTGGTGCAAACACAATAATAATGGAGAAAATACAAAGAGAAAACTGAATAATACTTCTGAATATTATTTATTTGGAGATAAAAATGCACAACACTGTTTGAACTGAGGCGTGACACTCACTCTCTTTAAGGAGTTTTTCAAGTCTTTAGTTGGCTAATCTTTATAACCGGTGCAGGCTTTCTCTGACTTGTCTCCCCCAAGATATAACAGCCCAACAAATGTCATATGGCTAAAACAAACTCTGCACAAAGTGTTCAAACCCAAAACTCACCAAAAAGAATACCCTTGCTTGCCAAGAATCTCTCAATATTTTTAGTGCATACAATGCTTGTAATTGCTGTATTATTTGGTGTTGTAACGCTATAACTTATATTGAGTCTAAATGAGTATATTTATAAGCTCAATGAGCCTCACGAAATTATTACCCAAATTAATCTAATTAGTTAGGTCCACAATTCTAATGTAGTGGATATTATAAGAATAATTGCTAAATATAATACTGATGGGCTGGAGTTATGCAATTAATGGATCAGATTAGGCCTATCCATAGGTCGGTCCGAGTCGAGTTTGTGCCTAACCCGGAACCGACCCGATCAATTCGAGTCTCTCATTTCTAGACCCGTCACCGATCGGTGAAGGGAGTCGACTCGGGTGGTCGGACCTCGTCAAATACTGGTCGGTCCTCGGTCGGAGTTGAAACTTTCCAAACTATGCCAGATTTTGCCAAAATCCACTAAATTTGGTCAAGATTGGGCCGAATCTGCCAATATCTGGTTGGATCTCGAAGAGATTAGACTGAATCTCGACGAGATCTTGCCAGATCTCAACGAGATCTTGATGGATCACGAAGAGATAAGGCTAGATCTCGACTAATCAAACCAAAACACCGGCGAAACACACCCATCGGTGGAGAACAACTACTTTTTCGGTGTAAATACGGTCGGATCGATTGAAAATTAGTTTTTTGTGCTCAAACTCGTCATCTGACCCGCCAGTATCGAATTTTGGGGACGAAGACCCATCGCTAACCGTCACCGTTGTTGGGTCAGCTGGTTTTCAAGCCAAGTCGGCCAGGTCAGGCAAGTTAGTCGGGTATCAGGTCTGGTTGGACACCCCTAGATTAGAAAAGGAGTTTCTGAAGAATAAATAGGCTTAAACAACTAGTCTATTAAGTGGGTGAATGACTCTTCATTTTCCATAATAAAAATGTCATTTACTTATCCATGGATATGGAAATTATTCTGAATGTATCTGGCTTAATATTTGCTCCAATACATATTAGCTCATTAATCACCACAAAAGAAAATTAAAAAAAAAAAAAGTCTCTCTCATTTCCAATGTGAGATTAAACATTCCACTAACTCCTTATTTTCCAAATGAACTCTCATATTATTACATTTAAGTTGTCATATTAGTCCATTTTAATTATATAATCTTAAAATGCTCCAACAATCCCCCACTCATTTTAATATTAAATTTTTTAGTTAAAGAGAGATTATCAACAAAGATTGGTCACTATGCATTATAAAGGTGTGCTCTGCATTGAACCTTCACTTAGTAAACAGCGATCTCAACTCTAAAGTCATAGTAGTCTCTGACTTGAACTATGACTACTTTGGGGAAATTAAGCATCACTGTTTACACATAACAACGCAAGTGTTGGCATAAGCTTTTATTGCTAGCACTTTATGGCCGTGTGTTGATCCCAGTTTCATAATTGTATTTAAGATTAAATCTAAATCTCATAGGGAGCGGCCCCACCCCTACACTCACATAAGTGAAATTTTGACAAGAGTGCTCCTATAATTATGACATCCTACTCATACGAGCTACAAATTTCATTAAGAGTTTTTTACTTAACCTCTCCAATATTATAGAATAAATGAACTTACATCATAGGGATGAACAATCAAAAAATTATTTACAAAATAAATAATCGAAAAAATAAATAGTGCATTTCTTATGACCATCATATAATTCGTTTTTCCCATTGAACCAAATTCTCAGGATCTCCTTGGGTTAGGTATCCTCATACATGACTCATGAATCTATGGACTTTATGCTCATCCATCTTGATGTATTCTAGACCCTATCTTTTGCCAATGCCTTGATAAATGGACAAGCAAGATTATCATTAGATTTAACATAATCCACAGTTATGATGCTACTATTCAAATAAGATTGCACGGTACTATGCTTTCTTCTTAAAGGCTGTTGATACCCATTTTTGATAAAAGGGGCCCAACAACAGAAAAACCCAATAACCAGCAAAAAAGGATGCAAGAAGAGATTAGTAAGTAATGGCAGAAACAAAGGGCCGTAAAAGCCTGAAAGGAAAGAGAGAAAGAAATAAGGCCCAACAAGCTAGCCCCGACAGGAAATAGTAGCAGTCAGGCCCATAGGCCCAAGAAGAGGCAAAAGTGGGGCAAACCCAATAAGTCCATGCCATCCTCTATAAAAGATAAGGACGAGCAAAGAGGACGCAAGAGTAAAACGAGACACAGTTAAGCAGCAATGGAAGAAATAGCGTGGGAAAGAAAGAAAACAAAAACAGAAAGTAGTGGAATAACTACGCTATAGCCGGAGCACCACCAACCTATACCCAGCCAATGCAAGGAAGGTAGGCCCACAGTCAAGAGATTTACAGAGGGTGTGGTTTGGTGGAGGGGGCAAAATGGCCTATTTTCGATATCTAGCCATGGCCTCTTTTGGGAGATGCTTTACTAGGATGACATCTTTGCCCAAAATAGGTAGTAGATGGTTAGGACCACTTGATGCATGCCAAAGAAGTAGGTAGAGAGAGATCCAAAGTCTTATCCATCCAAGCAAGAGGCAAAGGCTCATGGTAGAACCAAATAAACCAAGATTTGTCGTGGAATGGATAGTGGAAGAGAGAGAACGTACTGGGCATGCCCAGGTGTAATGGAGGCTAAGCGGCCAATAGGTTAGTGAGCAGCTCTGAAGAGGTGCTCATAGCAGACAAAAATGGTTGGTAAGCAACAGGGGTAAAAAAGAGAGAAATCTCATAGGATTAGCTCAGTATAAATAGGAACAGTAGCCATAAATGGAATGGGGATAACTACTATGGCAAAAAACAGAAAGTATTGAAAGAGAAACAACATAGAAAAGAGAAAGAGTGAAGTAAAATAAAATAGAGTAAATACGGCAGAAAAGACATGCTTCAATAGGCTATCTTTTCCCTCCCTCTTATAGTAAACCCACTCTTTATAACTCCAACAGAACAGAAAGTAGCTATCTAGACCCGTTCTCCAAAATGCACAACTTTGATGGCTTAGCCCAATAGCAAGGCTGTCTAAGTAGGGTTTAGGCTCTCTTTAGTTCACTTCCTACAGAAAAACTTATCATTTTATATTCTGTTGTATTAGTTAGGATAGATTGTTTGACTAACCCTTTTATTACAACTAACCTTTCTGCTATAAGATATTTGCTCTTAAATCTATAAGCATATACTGATATTTGTGGATTAAGATACAGGTGTTTGTTAATGCTTGTTGTCTTTATCTTGGATGCTGGGTTTGTGTAAAAACTGGCCCTTTAGCAAAGTCCTGCTAGGATAGTAGGACAAGCCCAACTCTCAAACCCATAATCAAATGGGCCCTAGCCCAGCAGACGGGCTTTAGCCTGTTAGCACAAAAAGGGCACATAGAAAGGTCTGGATTTATAGTTATAATAACGGTTTTAACTTTACCAATTGTGGCAGTGCTATCACAATGAATTAATGTAGGTGGAATTGGCTTTTCTCAAAGTGGGATTTCATATAACAAATCTCTAAGCCAATTTGCCTCTTCACTAGCTGAAGCTAATGCTATTAATTTAGTTTCCATTGTTGAATTAGCAATTATTGTTTGTTTTTTAGATTTCCAACAAGGAGCGCCACTACTTAAGGTAAAAATATAACTAGTAGAAGAGAGAGAATCACTTGACAAAGTATTCCAATCGGCGTCACTAAAAGCTTCAATAATAGCAAAGTACTTTCTATAAAATATGTCAGCATTTGGTACCAATTAATTATCTCATGACTTGCTTAATAGCTAGCCAATGGTCTTTACTAAGCTTGCTAGTAAATCTACTAAGTACTCCTACATCATATACAATGTCAGGTCTAGTACAATCAGAAGCATAGCACAAACTACCAATGATTCTAGCATAATCCTTTAGATTAAAAATCTTATCATCACTATTCATAGGAAATAAATGAACACTAAAATCAAAAGGAGTAGCTACACTTTTGTGATCATGAAAATTATATTTTCTCAAAATTTTCTCAACATAATGTTATTGATCAAGACATATTTCATCACATGTTTTTGAAATTTTCATGCCCAAAATAAAATTAGCCTCATCAAGATCTTTCTAATCAAAATGGTTTTTAAGCATATTTTTTTGTCCCATTTATAACACATATTTAAGCCAAAAATCAACATATCATCCACATAGAGGCTAATAATAAATGCATTTTTCAGATTCATTTGGTTTATAATCATTCTCAATCATGCAAGAATTAAACTTTCCATGTCGCTGTTTAGGTGCATGTTTTAAGCCATATAGGGTTTTAGCGAGCTTACATACCTTGCTTTCTTGTCCAGGCTCTACAAAGCCTTTAGTTTGATCCATATAAATCACTTCCTCTAGGTCCCCATTTAAAAAAAACTATTTTTATATTCATTTGATAAATTTTCAAATAAAAAATTGCAACAGTAACAATTAACAATCTAATAGATGTAATTCTTGTTACTGTAGAAAATGTATCAAAGAAATCAAAATCAGCTTTTTGTCTAAAGCCTTTTACAACAAGTCTAGCTTTAAACTTATCTATTGATCCATTTGGTTTTAACTTTTTTCTAAGGACCCATTTACAACCTGGTGGAAGGTCTACTAATTTCTAAGTTATATTAGAAATTAAAGACTCTATTTCATCATTTACAACCTCTTTCCAAAATAAAGCATTAGTTGATGTTAAAACCTCTTTTAAATTTTGGGGATTTTTCCCAATATTAAAAGCATAATAATCAGGTCCAAAATCCTTTTCAACTCTAGCTCTTTTACTTCTTCTAGGTTCTATTTCAAAATTTTCTTGATTTTGTAAATGAGAAGTAGAAGAACTAAGTTGTGACAAAATATTTGCTTCACCCCCCACTATTTTTCAATTTAAAAGTAAAATTTTCTTCATGAAAAATTGCATCACCGAACTCAAATTATTTTGTTTTCAAAATTAAAAAATTTGTAGATTGAACCATTAATTGCATAACCAAGAAAAGTACAAGTAGTAGCTTTTATACCTAACTTAGGTATTTTAGAGTCAGTAAGCCTTACATAAGCAAAGCAACATCTCAAAAGGTGTGGAATGCATTTTTTTTTTTTTTTCTTATGTGGCGCCCTATTCAAAACATTACATGTGGTTAAAATAGCTTCAGCCCAAAAATGTAAAAGTTCACAAAATTCAATTAACATAGCATTTGTTAACTTAATTAGAGTTTTATTTTTCCTTTCAACCACACCATTAGAAGCAAGCGAATATGGTGGAGTAGTTTCATGGATAATTCACAGAGATTGAACAAATAAGATGAATGCACCGGATTCATACTCACAGCCCTTATCACTTCTTATTCTTTTTATTTTTCTACTGAATTGATTTTCAACTTCTTTTAAAAAATCTTGAAAATTTTCAAAAGCATCACTTTTTTTTTATCAACAAATAAACAATTGTATATTTTGAAAATCATTAATAAAAGTGATAATATATCTATTTCCTTTACGAGTTAAAATTCCCTCAAATTCACATAAATCATGATGAATTAACTCAAGCAATCTGATATTTCTTACAACACTTTTATGAGGCCTTTTTTGTAATCTTAGCTTGATTACAAGTTTCACATTTTTCAAAATCTTTTGACAATCTTGGAATTAATCCTAAACTACTCATGATTCCCACATACATACTATTTATATGACACAAACGAGCCTGCCAAAAATTAATAGAAGAAAGCATATAAACTGAACTAATAAATGCTTTATTATTCTCAACATTTAATTTAAACATTCCATCATAAGAATAACCCTTGCCAACAAATAATCCCTTTTTAGTGATTACATAATTATTAGATTTTATAGTCTGTTTGAAGCCAGCCTTATTAAGCAAAAAACATGACATAAAATTCTTCCTCATGGATGGAGTATAGAGCACATCTTTCAATGTTAGCACACGTCTAGAGGTGAATTTCAATTTAACCTCACCACTCCCAAGAACCTTGGTTTCTAGAGTCACCAAGCATATAGTTTTCTTCTTCTTTAAAGGGAGTGTACACCTTGAACCAATCTTTGTCATAAAAGATATACCTATTAGAACTAGAGTTTGCCCGCCACCCTTCAACATATTGCACCATATTGATATTTTTACTCATAGTCATTAAAGGCTCTTCAGTACATTAGCCTGCGGATCAAATTCACATTTCCAAAATTTGCAAAATCAAGAAATATGCCCACTATTGCCATAGACAAAACAAGATCTATTAAATTGATCTTGTGAAAGGGGTCCTTGGTTCTTATTATTATTTTTATTTGGGTTTCCCCTTTTTTGAGGTCTACTATTATTTTTGAAAACTTTCTTTTTAGGCTTCAATTGACTATTTCTAGCAAAAGTATTTTTGGGCATATAAGATTTGGTGGAAATAAGGTTTATCTTTGTGGTGGAATTACCATTGCTCTCTTGGGTCATGAGTGCATCTTGTCCTTTAGCCTCCTCCTCCACACATGATCAAAGTCAACAAGGATGTCTTCTTTTGTTTGTGCCGCAAAGTCTTTTGGAACTCCCTCCAAAATTGTGGTAGTTTATCAACTATGCCAGCTACCACCAAATTATCTCAATCTTTATACCTTCGGATCTCAATTCTACCACAATCATCTAGAAGTCTTGTGCTTGATCCAACATTGATTTTCCATCTACCATTTGGTAATGAAAAAATCTATTCACAACGTACTTCTTTGCACCAGCCTCCTCAGTATTGTACTTGCTTTGTAAAACTTTCCAAATCTTTTTAGCTGAATTATAAGTTGTATCATAATAATCATAGAAATGATCGGCAAGGCAATTCAAAAGATAAGAGCGCCAATTGTATTCATCTTTTGTATACTTATCTATTTTAGCTTGATGGAGTAAAAGTTCTTCATCACTCATCTCATCGGTGGAAGCCTTGGAAGGATTCTTGTCATTGAGGATGTAGGCAACCTTGAGAAGACTCAAATAGAAGAGGACATTTCCTTTCCACCTCTTGAAGTGGGCTCCCTTGAAGTGGAATGGTTTGTTGAGATCTCCAACAGTATTATTTGGTTTCTTATGTTTAGGCTCCATGTGTTGAATCTCCTTAAAATTGTTGTTGCAAACACAATAATAATGGAAAAAACACAAAGAGAAAACTGAATAATACTTCTTAAAATTATTTATTTGGGGATAAAAATACATAAAACTATTTGAACTGAGGCGCGACACTCACTCTCTTCAAGGAGATTCGAGCACTTGGTTGGCTAATCTTTATAACCAATGCAGGCCTCCTTTGACTTGTCTCCCACAGGATACAACAGCCCAACAAATGTTGTATGACAAGAACAACCTCTGCACAAAGTATTCAAGCCTAAAACTCCACCAAAAACACACCCTTCCTTGCCAAGAATCTCACAAATTATTTTAGTGTATAGAATGCTTTCCAATTATTTTAGTGTATAGAATGCTTGGAATTGCTGTATTATTTGGTGTTTAACATTGTAACTATTATTAGGTTCGAATGAGTCTATTTATAGGTTCAGTCTGCCTTACGAAATTACTACCCAAATACATCTGATTAATTTGGTCCACAATTCTGATGTAATGAGTGTTATAAGATTAATTGCTGAATATAATGCTGATGGGCTAGATTTACACAATTAAAGGATCAAATAAGGAGTTTCTGAAAAATAAATAGGCTCAAATAGCTAGTCTATTAAGTGGGTGAATGACTCATTATTTTCCATCATAAAAAGGTCATTTACTCACCAATTGATATGAAAATTATTCTGAATGTATCCAGCTTAATATTTGCTCCAATACATATCAGTCCATTAATCACCTCAATTAAAAAGAATAAAAGAGTCTCTCTCCTTTTCAATGTGGGATTAAACATTCCACTAACTCCTTCTCTTTAATATTGACTCCCATATTATTATATTTAAGTTGTCTTATTAACCCATTTTAATTATGTAATATTAAAATGCTCCAACATTATATAACATTTTACATTTGCATATGTTCTAATGGAGTATTTTTTATTACACACTCTATTATGCATGCATTTAGACACTTATGAAAAAGCAACTGAAATTCTAACTTGAAGTCACAATTTTCAAGTCGAATTCCTTCCAAATTAACTTGAAAGAAAAGTTATAAATCATCTTAGATTTTGTAGTCTCAATAGAAGTGGTTAATACATCAAGAGCCAAAATACATTAATAGACCAAAAATCAATATAAAAAAGAAGTTTATTAATTTTTTTATTCTCATGAAAAATATTTTTACCATAGTTATGTTTGCAATCTTGTTGTTGTTGTTATGTTTAAACATATGTTCAATGGAACATTTGAATGAATCAGATTCTTATTTGGAAAAAAAAAAATGTATGATATTGGAAACCTATTTCAACTCCAAATTATTTTTTCTCAAATATACTCTTTATAATTTTAAACAATATATTAACAATGAAAATATCTATACGGCAAAAGAACGTGTATGGTATAATGTGGGTTACCCCAATAGAAATGGGATTGTCGACTTGGTAATTCTAGGGCTTTTTATAATAATATGTTTTCCTACCCTTAGCTCCATTTCCTTATTATTTTATAGGGAAATATATTGATTTAAACATCAAGGATGGAGGTGGAATAGCAACAATGAAGAAATGGTTGTAAACTTCATTAAGAATTCTTTAATCTTAACCCTGATTGAGAAAATCAATTCATGGGTCATTTGCATTGTATTGGTGTTTTATATTATTTTTCTCCTGCAAATATATCTACTTAATGTGTTCATGAAATATAATCTCTCACACTTGAATAGTAGTCTATACAAAAACAAAGATGACACTTATACACAAGAAATTATCTAACATTGTAAAGCGCATGCACGCACGTATATTGTCTCTCTCTCTCTCTCAAAACAATAATGTTTTGGATTTGTTCCAAGCATAAAAGAAAAACTTATTTTTAAATTTAGAAACTATTGAATTGATATGGATTAAAAATAGAGTAGAAATGGATTACATAGTCATGCCATTTTTTAATGAATTAAACCTTATTACTAATATAATAATATATAATTTTTTATATCTTTTTCAAATGATTATGAGCAGTTTCTGCTTCAATTAGGAAACATAAAATGATGGAAAGCAATAAAACCACCAGGTTCATGAACTTTTTTAAAATAATTTGGAAACTTCAATGTTAGGAATGAGTGACCTATTATATGGATATCATTCAAGTATGACCGCTTCCAACCCCGCAACCCCTCCTTTAATTGAAGTTTTAGAGAAAAGGAAAATTGATGCATTTTTGCTTCATGCCGGTTCATATATAATAACGAGTATAAACATATTTCTAAACTATCTAAAACATATTTCCACACATATATTGCAACAATAACTAGTATAAACATAACAAATTTATCTTCAATCTCTGATAGGTATCCACAATCATAAAAACAATATTTTCAAATGAGAATATGATTCATTTTAATATTATGTCTAAATATATTTTATGTTAAAATCTAATTTAAATTCGTAATTCAAGTGTTAGTGGAATTTATGAGAATATTTTATACGTTTTGATTCCTTCCCTTTAGTTTTCTTGACAAAAGAATTAGAAACTCATTGTTTATTACAATAAAGCTTTAAAAATTTGTAAGTAAATTATTTTTTTAAACCTCCTCACTTGTGCATAGAGCCTACTTTTATATCCCTAAACTCATGAGTATGTTCAAATATATGTTTTTATAGAAATTATGTTTTAAATTCAAAATAGATTTACAAGCGATAAAAATATAAGTTTCTATTTAAAAATTTTATGAATTTAATAATTTTATATTTTTTTAATTTTAAAAAAAATAATTTTAATTAATTTTATGAATTCTTATAATGTAAGAAAATTTAAAAAAAAAAAATATATATATATATATATATATATATGTGTGTGTGTGTGTGTGTGTGGTTTTAGATGCTTAATGGTGATCATCTAACGATATTGAATAAAGTTAAAGGACTAAATTGAACAAAATTAAAGTTACAAAACTAAATTGAATTGAATTTTAGGCAAAGTTAGAGAGTGTAATTTTAATTTATCCTATAAAAATATGTTTATGTTTATTAATTTTTTTTAAATATTGTATTAAAAAATGGTTCATAATTTTCTGCAGCATATCCTTTTAAGGTTTTTTAAAATCGTGTATGAAAAGTAAACATGATGTCCATTTTATTGAAAAGGCAAAAAAGAAAAAAAATTGAAAGTTCAATTAGTGTGTAAAACACTAATAAATGTTTAGACCTCCCCCTCCCCCCCCCCCCCCCAATTTTAACAATACCAACACAAGCTTATACACAAATAATATATGTGCGGAATGATGTATAAAAGCTATAACCAAATAGGTAAAACACTCTAAACCATAATTAATCACAAACACAACAACAATTAAAAGGTAAAGAGTAAGGGAAGAGAGATGCAAACACAAAGACAATACCGGCACATGTTATCAAAGAGGAAACCGAAGAACTCGACGAAAAACCTCTATGCCACCCTCCAAGCGGTCAAATGATCCACTAAAGAATACAGTTGGGATACATGAATAGCAGAAGACTCTTCAAGCCTAATCTACTTAATGCACCTAAGCCCTCCAAGCTTCTTGCTCCAACAGGGTTACGCCTAACCTTGTCTTCTTTAACTTCCCAGATCCCGCAATTAGCCCATTGCATCAACCAAGTAAATTGGTCATCTCTGAACTACTTCCCAAGCATCCAAATACCTCCTCACAAATATGGGTATGGTGAGATAAGGATTTGGCAAAATGTACCTCTCAAGGATATGTCAATGGAGAGGGTGAGAGTAGAGGAATTTGGAAAATCAAATGATGAAGATTTTGGATGAGTCAATCTTGTTTTTCTCTAGGGTTTCTCTTTCAAAATTCTCTCTGGAAGCTCTCTACATTTAGTGGGTATAAGGGTATTTATAGTAGTGTATATAAGGAATGTGAAAAGCCAGGTTTCATTCAAACAGGGCATTCTAGTGATTCAGCCTCACAACTGGAATGAGTCATGAGCTAACTGCTTGGCCAGACTGTATATTTTTGTCCTATAGTGTTCCAGATTTCGTGACCCTTCAGTTCCCTGCATGCTTCACACATGTGCCACTTTGGCGACTTGCCAATCACGAGTCAGTCGCGAGACTCCTTTGATTGCACACATCTTAAGTTTTCTTTACACTCTCTCACACACAACCCTTACATAATTCTCACCTAAATACAGGATATCTAACTGCTAAAATACAAGCAAATTTGGTACAGAATAAAGCCAACACATGATTGAATAAATTCAACCTTACAAAATTAAATATTGAAATATAAAAATTCATTGGGCACATATATACTTGAGGTGTATGTTAAGTTTTCTTTATCATTTGTTTTGAGTGTTGGGTTCTAAGCAAATTTTTATATTTGAAATTTTGAAGATCATATTTTGCTTATTTGTGTCTAATCTAATGTTATCTTATTTCAATATTTTGCTTATTTCTGCTACTTGAACTACATAACTTGATTAATAAATGGTAACTTCTCTTAGAAATATGGTCATAAATGTAAAATAAAAATTTTCATTTTGAATTCAAAAAGGAAACTCCTAAAATTTAGTATATTTTCCCTTCACGTTCATCTTTTATTCCTTGAAATTTAGTTTTTTTTAATTCATTTTTTATCAGAGTAAAAGTAAAACACCCCCAATTTATTAAAAAACAAAAAATTAAGAGAACTCATAAAATTTAGCATTCTTTCCCCTCACGTTTTTCCTACCTAAACTTTTCTCTATATCATTACATCACTTTCAAATACACGATCAAAAAAGAAATTACAGATATTTCTTATCTCTAAAGTTTATTCTTTTTATATGTTTGAAAAATAAAAATATGTTTCCAAATTATAATAGATGCAAATTATTAACTTTTACCCCAAAAAAATAGAAATACCTAAACACGCATGCTTAAAGGGGTGTGTGTGTAGGGTTGAAAGGCATACCGGAGGTTCTTTGCATATCAATTTTTAACATTTTGTCAAATTTGCTTTTAGTTGCAAAACCTCCTCTGCTTCCTTCTTTATGTGGTGGATCTTTTTTTTCTTTTCTTTTCTTTTTTTTTTTTTTTTTTTTTTTTTTTTTTTGAGAATCTTATGTGATGGATCTGAGACTGGCTAATTCTTGAAAAATCAAGATGATTCTAATTAAACTTGCAAATGCTAGTGGTATATAAACATTTAAACTGTAAAATCCACAAAAACTTTGCCAATAGATTTATTCTTGTCCAACAGTATTAAGCCAACAAAATAAATAAATAATTAAATAAGTTTCATTTGTTATAGAGGGTAATTTTGCTAAATAGTAATCCCTCCGTTCCACTTTGTTTGTCCTCTATTCCATTTTGGGATGTCCCAAAATATTGTCCTATTTCTAAAAATAAAAGTCATTAATTTACTAATGTTCCTATTATACTCCTATTAATTTACTAATTCAATTTTTTGATAAATTTATTTAAGGGTAGTTTTGGAAACTTATACATTTTTAAAAAGTAGACAAAATAATAAATAATGTTTCCTTAAAAAGTTTGACTTTTCAAACAGAACAAACAAAGTGGGACGGAGGAAGTATGATTTTAGGAAAAAATTAAGAAAAACACATCCAGCCAAATTTATTTAATTATATAGCACCTTTTTTGAAACTTGAGTTTGTTAAACTTGACTTCCAAGTGAAACTCTAATTTTACTAAACTCGAGTTCTAAGCATTATGTGTCACTCACGTTTGACAAATTCAAGTTTCAAAAAAGTTCTACATAACTAAATAAGTTCGGTCAGATGCATTTCTTCTAAATTTTTTTTATAAATTATGCAATTTGGCAGAAAAAGCCTATTGTAGATTTCATAGACATGAGCAATTGTACAATGTCCCCTAACAATGCTTTGGTAAAATCACTAGTATGGCTTGCATTTACCAAACCTTTTTGCACCAAAGCTTGTTAAATTAAGCCTTAATAGACACAAGTGCAACAATTGAAGCATGTCTAACTTTCTTTTCTAGAAGAATGACAGTTGATGTTGCACTACATTATTATTTTTTATATTCCCTGTCGTCAGTCAATCATATAAGAATAAAACTTAGACATGGTCCATCATCTATGGACAGCTCCCCTAGTACACGTACCCCAAAGCGATCGGAAAGTATATGAAAGTTGAAAGTTACCAGAGCCAGAGTCAATCTTACGCACAATTCGTATCAACCACTCAATTTACTTTCTATCGCTATTACCTCAAGGAAGGGTATGGACCAATAATATAGGGCACCTATTGATTTAACATATGTAGCAATTATTTGCGATAGTCAATGGCAGTATTTTTACGATTTATGTAAAAGAAAAAGTTGTAAATTGTGATTAAATCTCTTTTACAATGGAGACAAATTATGGACATTAATCTCTTTTACATCATGGGTTTCCATGTCTTGTCTAAAAAAAAAAAAAAAAAGAAGAAACTTTTAAGGTAAGGTCTACATTCCCACTCACTCAAAATGAGTTCTTCAACTTTCGATCAAGTCATACAGCATTACAAACCATAATTGCTAATCGGCACAATAAAATCATAGAGGTACAGACTAACTGCACATAAAATCAAAGAAGTAAACCTATTTCAAGGGGCACCTTCTTTGCTTCTTATCAAGGGCATGTAAACTTTCTATTGTAATGGATAGAATGTTTTAGTGTAAGATAGATAATTTCAAACTACCCAAAACAAAAATTGTAAACCCAGAAATTCAAACTACCCAAAATGCCAAAAATCCAACTAAAAAAAAAAAAAACTGCTAAGTTGTAGATTGACCCTTGATGGCCATGAACAGAGGCTTTTGTGGGGTTAGTGCTATCCTATTCCTCTCTCAACGATTCTGCAAAATTTGTTAGGAGAAGGGATTTCCTATTTTTTCTCCATGAAAAAGGTGAGCTCATTTGAAACCTTTCCTCCTCTTGAACAGAGGCTTTTGCGGGGTCTGTGCTATCCTATTCCTCTGCCTCTATAACCATTTACATTTGCATATAATCTAATAGAGGAGTTAGAAGTGTTTATGTCTATCCAAAAAAAAAAAAAAGAGGGTGAAATTATAACTTGAAGTCACGACTTTCAAGTACTAAAAGTGTTTTTTTTTTTTTTAATAATTCAATATGTAAGGTTGAATTTAATCAACCATCTTGTTGACTTTATTCCGTGCCAAATTTATTTGTATTTCAGCAATTAGTAACCCTGTATTTAGGTGGGCTTGTTGTAAGGGTAGTGAGTGAGATAGAGTGTTGAATGCTCAAGGGTGTGCAAGAAAACAGAGTCTCGCGGCTGGATCTCGCGGGTGACTCGCGGCTTCAAGTCGCCAGAAGCAGTACACGTGCCAAGCATGCCAAAAGTTGAAGCGTCATATTAGCTGGAGCACTACATGACAAAATAGGGCAACTGGACATTCTGTTATCACGCGGCTAGATCTCGCGACTTAGTCAAGCCACGAGCCACCCCTGTTTTGAAAAACCTGAAGTTTCACATTTTTTTCTCACCCCAGTATAAATACCCCTTATACCCACAAAAGGAGTGCTTCTAGAGAGAATTTTGAAAGAGAAACCCTAGAGTAAAACAAAATTGATTCATCTACAATCTTTACATAAGAGTCTCTTCAAATTCCTCAACTCTCTTCCCCTCTATTGTTAAACCCTTGAGAGGCATTTTACCAAAACCTTTTCTTACAATATCCATTACTGTGAGAGGGCTGTTTGGTGTTCTGGGAAGCAGTTAGGAAGGAACTAATTTACATTGGTTGATGCTATGATCAAGTAGCGGAATCCGGGAAGCTAGAAAAGAAATAGGTTCGGTGCAACCTCGTTGGAGCAAGAAACTTGGAGGGCTTAGGTGCACTGGGTAGATTAGGCTTGGAGGGTCTATTGTTGTCCATGTATCCCAACTACATTTTCTAGTGGATTACTTATCGCTTGGAGGGCGGCGGAGAGGTTTTACGGCGAGGGCTTCGGTTTCCTCTTCGATAACACATCACGTGTTGTCCTTGGGTTTGCATCTTCCTTCTCTTTTATCTTTGCCTTTTATTATCTGCTGTGGGTTGTGATTTTAAATTGGCTTAGATTGTTTTCCAATTCTGTTTTATAGCTTTTGTTCATTTTCCACACACTAGTTGTTTGACATAAAACTTGAATTGGTTAATTTGTAAATTGGGGGTCTAAACGTTCAAGGGTGTTTTTACACTATTTGAACTTTCACAATAGGTACAACGAGGGGAGAGAATTCGAACCTTAGATGTTTTGAAAACATCAAGAGATATGTCAACTAATTAAGTTACAAGTTTTTTGCTTTTTTTTTTTTTTTTTTACTTTATTTTATTTTAGAATCAGGTTCTTGGCTTTAATATAGGTAAGATGATGGTGAGTTTGTCTTTTTAGAAATCTACTATTTAATTTCTTCTTTTAGAAATCATAATGTGCTAATTTTATAATACTTGTGAACAAAATTGTAAAATTTTTGTGTCTCTAAATTTATTAATTATCTTAATATCAGTGTGTAGTCTCACGCATATGCATGAATACAATTAAAAATAATCACAATTATACAATTCAAATTATACATTTTTTTGAGAAAATGTTCAAATATATATATATATATATATATATATATTAATAGGTAAAGTTTAGAGAAAATCCAATTAGATTCTACAATTGAAGTCTAAATTTGCGCTATGTATCCTAAATTATTTATTTTTAGAAAGAGTTTTATTTCTTAATTTTGGAGTCAAATGTGCAATTACATAATAAATATCCATCCAAGTGAGTTATTGTCTACAAACACCAAAGAGTCTAGAATTAATGAACATAAAAAAAATTTAAAAAAATGGACAATTTACATTTTCTATCTAATAATATTCTTACAAGACTTTTTGAAGAGTTAAAAATATATATAAGAATGAGTATCAATAATATTTAAATTATATATGTACAAATTATACTATGCATCTTAATATATATATATATATATATATATTAAGTATATCCATGCATATGCATGGGGTTACAAGCTAGTTATATATAGCATTAGCTTACACTTTTTTTAAACCATACATTTTTAAAATATGTAATGGTTTCTCATTAATTATATATATAATTTAGAATTTAATTAGATTTAGACTTTTCGGTTTTTGTACCCAATAATTCACTTGCCACAAAAATTAAAAAAATAGATAGACATGTGGCGAACAATTGGACTTCAATTGAAATCCAATTTAGAATCTAATTGGATTTGGACTCTTTGACTTTTACACTTAACTAGCATGTAATCTATGCAAATGCATGGATGCATTTAAAATTAAACTCAATTTTTATTATAAAAATATAAATAATTAGTCAAATTATTATTTTTTTAAAAAAAATAACATGTAACACATGCATACATATGGATACATTTAAAATTAAACACAATTTTTGTGAAAAAAAAAAAATTAAACACAATTTTTTTCATAAAATTATAAATAATTGGTCAAATTATTTTTTTTGAAAAAGTAAACATAATTAGTCACATATTAAAATTCTTATCTAAATTTAATACTACTTATGATCATTTTTTTTTCTAATTTTTAATAAGATAAAATGTGTGGTAATCTTTGTTGGGTAGTGGTTTTTATTAAGCATATGTGATTGGTTTTTTATTTTATTTTATTTTATAAATTTTATAGCTCATTAATATTAGATTCTTAGTATTTTGCACTTATTAATTCACTTGGCACAAAAATAAAAAAAATAAAAAATAAATAAAAAAATAAAAAACCTTAATTTATACATGATACAAACTTAAGTGGATAGTTATGGTGTAAATACATGACACAAAATTGGATTCTAATTGAACTTTCTCTTAGTTTTATCTATTAATATATATATATATATATATATAGATAATTCACCTGACACAAAATTAAAATTAAATGGAATACTTGGCGTAAAATTGAAAATTCAATTAAAATCTAATTGGATTTTTTCTAAGTTATATATATATATATATATATATATATATATATATATATTTATTATAGATTCGTAATGGAGCAATCCTCCCCCACACACACCCATCTAAATTATAAATGAGTTTTAAATACATTATTTTTCCAACATTACTAGCATATAGTAGGAAACAATGTTATCAAGGCTGTATTGGATTGTTTATATTAAATAAATAAAAACAAGGGTGTGTTGTATTGCATTACTTCAAGTAAGGTTGTCCAATCTACCCGCCCATACCCGACCCACCGCCACTTGATCCGATAGCTCCAATGGTGGGACACAGGTCTTGAGCTCCAAAACCCCACTCCAACGAGTCAATTGTGAGTCCCCTCCTTCAAAACCTATGAAACCCGACCCACCTGAAGACCATTAGATTATGGCGAACTCTCAAGCTTCCTGGCAAGTTTTTCAGCTTGATTTGAAGGATTTTGGTGACCAAAATAGTCAAATCCGACAAAGATACACCAGATCTGACGATTCTTGGCATGATTTGGCGGAAAAATCAACGGATCCGATGAAACCTCAGCCAAATCCAAGACTAGATTTCGAACAGATCGGGTGAAATCTCGCCACTTTTCGGCCTTTTTCGATGGTTTCCATCGATTTTTGACTTCACCTAAAACTGATGCCCATCCAATGAAAAATCGACTCGTGAAACCCAACCCTCTTATGGGTCGATTGCGGGTTGGGAAGCTGGCTACCCTATTTGTTATGGGTCAGTTGCGGGCCAGGCACAAACCCAACCTGCCTAACCTGTGGACAACCCTAACTTCAAGTAGCATTTTACAAAGCATAAATTATACCCATAATGTATTATTTCCCAGGAGGAAAAATCCTGAACTCATGACCCATTTTCACTCTATAAATCTAAGTAATGTGATTGACAAGGCAGTCTCTAAAGTTCTTACTAACAAACTTTGGCAAATACTGAAGTCCTTCAACTTTGACTGACAGAGTACCTTTGTCCCTAGTCTACTAATCATGGATAATATATTAGTGGCATTTGAGATGTTACACTACATGAAGACTAATCAGCGAGGAAACAGTCGTCATGTGGCTTTTAATTTAGCTAGACATGAATAAGGCTCATGTGGCTTTTAATTTAGCTAGACATGAATAAGGCTTATGACCAAATGGAGCAGAAATATTTACAAGATTTATACTGAAGATATAAGCATGGAAGCACCTATGATAGAGCATGGCTATTCGGAAACAAGACACAATTAGCTATACTCCGTGTTCCTCAAAGTTTGTATAGCAACTCTTGCTCAGCCTAGTATGGACCGAAAAATGGAAACCTCCAAGCTCAACATCATTGTTGAAGATCAATATAGTAAAAATAATCCAATGTTACTCAAAACAAAGGTAATATGTTCGAATCCATAGTCAATGTCACCTTCTTCTGTGCTAAATCTGTAAACGGGCAAACTCCTATATTGGTATTGACTATTGATAACCGAATAAATTTCGAAGATGCATTAATCAATGCCATCTACCGACTATTTGATTGTCGGAGTCCAAGATTATCCACAATGTTTACAAGTTCGAAAAAGTATGTGGATGGAAGGGCAATGAAAAGACAAATTCATTATATTTATTAAGTAAGCCAATGAACGCAAATCTAGCATACAAGTTAAGTAATTATTTAAGCTAAAATACTAAAATGTATGAATTTTAAATTATACTCCAAAAATGTATACTATTAGGTTCTAAAGTTTAGGATTTTATGTATTTAGAACTCTAATGTGTATTGTTGGCAAACCATGATCAAAAAAATGTGTTTAGAAGTGTTTAAAGCTAGCTCAAAGTTGTATGATAATGTAAAGTTGGAATCGAGTTTAAAGCAGGAAGCACTGTGGCTTTCGGCCTGGCTCGATCGATCGAAGCTTAGACTCGACCGATCGAAGCTCGGGCAGATTGCTTTTTTGCAGATTCGTCCAACTCAGCCCTATTTGTTTTAAAACGTTTTTAGGGTTTCTTATTTGTCCTAAGTATAAAAGGCAAACCCTAGCCACATTTTAGTGTTGCTCATTGTCTTATTTATTTTCCGCTACTTTGCATGATTTGATCTTTTATATTGTGATAACCTAGACTTATTTAATTGGACTAAGTAACAACTTGGCTAATTACCTAGGTTTAATCAATTGTTTAAGGGATCTAAAAAATGTCAAGTGGTATCAGAGCGGGTTACTCTTTTGTTTTAGATCTTTTGATCTAAGAGCTGATCCTTGACCCTTGTTATCGTGGATAATTTGAAGTGTCTTTCTGATCATGTTTCTGCTTATGTTTCTGTTGATTTTATTGATGCTTGTGAAACTCTTCGTAAGGAATTATTGAAATCTATGAAAATTGCTAAGAAATTCAAGGAAGAGTTAAAATTGGCTAATCTTGAAAAAGAGGAATTGATTGTTAGATTAGATGAATCTAATAAAAAGAATGAATTTTTGAGAAATCAAATTTCCTCTCAAGATGAGAAGATGAAAAGCTTGGAACAAGAGTTAGTTGAATTTAAAGTTAAAATTGAAAATTTGACTAGTGCCAAGTCTGCTGTTGATAACAGAAGTGTTTCTGTTTCTCTTAAGCTTAAAACTGAAAAAGTTTATATCCCTCCTTTTAAGAGGGATAATAAAGAAAATGCTTATTTTGATAGGTTAGACAAAGGTAAAAGTTCTAATGTAGACGCTGAAGTTTCTAAACCTAAGTCTAAACCTACTGTTAGAGAGTATAATAAATCTGTTTTTGTGTCTACCTGTCACCTTTGTGGTGTTGTTGGTCATATTAGACCAAATTGTTCTTTGTTGAGGCAAAAACCAAAATCTGAGACTAGATTTGTTGTTAGGAATACTGATGTTCCTAAATCTGTTCCCGTTTGTCACTTTTGTGGTGTCCGTGGTCACGTTCGTCCTAATTGTCATAAATTGAAATTTAAGCATTCAGTGTTTCAATCTAGGATATGTGATGATATTTCCCCTGCCATAAGTCCATATAAATTGTTTCATATCATTTTGAAAAATTTAAGCTTGTTGGCTTGTGAAAGGAATTTGCAGGATTTTAGTCTTTCTCAGAAGATTGGTGTAATCCCTCAAATACACTCTACTTCACATGGATTTTCACCTACAAAGCCGAAGAATTGTGCTAGATGGGTGAGAAAAGATTCTCTAAGGTGAGTGTTGCTGACATGCCCTTGATTTAATTATTTCAATTATTAGTGGACATGTTTTGTTTTTGTTTTTGGTTGTTTTTGTTTTTGTTTTTTTTTTTTTAAGTTTTTTTTTTAAAATAAAAAATCCAAAAACATTGAAAATTTTCAAAAAGACAAAAATATTTTATTCTGTGTCTAGTTTTATTTCTTTTTGAGGATTACATGAATTATGATATCTCTCTCTTGATTTAGAACATGCTTGACATTGTGGAGGAACTTGAATAGTATGTGTTATACAAGTGCTAAGCTTTTTCTGATTTTGTGTGAGTATGTACTAGTTTGTACATGTACTCAAGGGTTAATTAAGAAATTGATATTTCTTGTTTGTGTACCCTCTATAGCTTAGTTAAGCACTGTTATGCATTGCATTTGCATTGTTCATTTAGCATAATGTGTGTTTTTTGTTTTTTGTCATAAATTTTTTTAAAACCAAAAAGTTTTTTGTATTTTGTATTTCACATCTTGGATTTATAATCAAATATTGGCCATATTATCTTTACATAACAAGTTTATGTACCTTGTTTAGCTTTGATGAGGTTACTTATTACACTTTACTAATTGAAGTTTTGTAGTGCATGTTGTGTGGGAAAGATGTTTATGGTTTTGATCACTTTGTCTTGATCTTGAAGTCATATGTCTTTGACTGTCGGACTTGAACCTTTAGAGAAAGGCATAAATAACCATCTCACCACTGCTCACTAGCCAATCATGAACACCTTAGTGCATATCGTAAGATTTCGTGCTCAAGAAAGTGTAGCAAATGCACAAAAAGAACATAAGGTGTAGCCTCGGTTTAATTGCTAAAATTGGTGTGTACATTATTGGACTTAATGTTAAAACAATCAAATAAAATTGGTGTGTATATTATGAGGCAAAATTCAAGAAACTTGCATGATTGCAAGCTTATGATCTAGGAAATGTGGGAGTTATATGATGTAACTCTTTTGGTGATAGTCTCTTTCAAATTCTATGTGATGAATTTTGTAGACTTTGTGTTTGATTTTTATTCACATATCACCTCACATGTATCTCAAGCTTTTGCTAGTTACACACACTACACAAGTTACTTTTTGCTAAACTTGGTACATTATATTGTGTGTGATCTTGTTGTGGTCATCCAAGATAAAAAGTTCCTTGATTTTAATGCAAAATGTGTTTAATGTTTTGCGCTTTGAGGACAAATTGATTGAAAATCTCGATTTTGGAAGATCTGGGTTGAATTCAAGTGTTTTTGAAAAAAATTTCGTCTCATACTCATGCATTTTTTTTATAAAACAATGTGCTTTGAGGAGTTTTTGCATTAAATTGTTCTGTTTTTTTAAAAAATTTGATTTTTCCATGCATCATTTATGTTTAGGATTCACATGAATTGCATTGATTTTTTTTGTATCCATCTTGCAGTTTTGCAGTCATATCTCTCATTGTTTTCACATATAACATGCATACACTTTGCTACATTAAGTACTCAACTTGATCAAAAAATTGATTGATTAATTTTTGAGCTATGTACTTTCTAGTATATGCTATTTTTATGTGTGAACTGTAGAAAATATTTTTCTTAAGAGATATGATGGATAATCAATGTGCAAATATTTTCTCTACTCATGCAACTGTTTATGGGTCATGTACGGCACCGAGCTCCCAAAGTCCATACTTCCCTTGGGCCCAGATCCGTCTGGGCCCCGGGCCCAAGCCCATACCGACCCTGGATGCAGGCCCGGCGCCGAGCTTCCAAAGCCCGTACTGTCCTTGGGCCCGGACCCTTCTTGAAACTGCCTTAAGGTAAAAACAGGTTTTGAGCACAATGTTCCCGGAGTTTTTCCGGTTATTCCTTCCCGGAAGAGCGCTTGAGTCATGCCCGGGAAGGACACGATATGAACGGGGACGCGAGTTGCCGAACATAATCGGCGCAAGTGGAAACAAGTTCCAAGATCATAAATGCTGCACCGCCCTTCCACCTAAACGGCCACTTTAACCAGATGATACTGGACCCTTAGTAGCACTAACGGTGATTGTAATCATGATCTCCCCACTAGCCTTGACTATAAATAGAAGAAAGTTGGGAGAAGAGGGGGTTCAGAAAAATGGAGAGAAAATAGTCAAGGAGAGAGCTTTTCAACTGAATGCTGCTTTGAGTCTCTCTGCCGAGAACGACCCATTGTAGGAAATCCTTAAACCCACTACAAATAAATTGTGAGCCCAAGGGATCTAAGGCCCAGAGTTCTTGTACTTGGTTCTTACAATTGGCGCCCACCGTGGGGCCATCCTACGAAGCTGTGGTTCGAGTGAGACTCAAGCAAAGAAGATGTCTGAGGAGCGTTCAAGAGGGCACGTTCCGAGCAATTCCGCAGGATCTTCCCGGGGATCGACGTGGAGGGAGAGAAGGCAGAAGCGGCTGGAGGATAGGGAGCATTCAAGAGGAGAGGAAGGGTCCGGACTGGGAGAAGGATCGGACCAAACGCACCGGACGATTTCAAACGTCTCAGCACATCGGCAACCTGATGATAGAGACCGGAAGCTGGAGCGGTTGCGCAGATTGGTAATGGACTTGGAGCTGGAGGCAAGGGGTCGGCGCCAGGAAAGGTACCACAACCCCCAACATAGGAGGAACCGTGGCGAGGAAGGTTCCAGCCGACCTGTCACGCAACAACGCCGAGACCGATCCCATTCTCAAGAGTCACGTCGTCACCCCCGGGATATTCGTCGTAGACGGGACCGTTCCCGGTCACATGGGTATGATAACCAAGGGTCAGAGTCGCCAGAGGAGCAGCAGCCCCACAACGCCGCAATGGATGCCATGAGCAAGGCCTTGCGGATGGCGGCCCGGTCTCCATTCTCGGATGAGATTGAACGGGCACCCATGCCGAGCAGATTCGCGCGCCCACCATTCAATTCCTATGAGGGGAGGACAGACCCCGTGGAGCATGTCAGTCATTACATTCACATGATGTCGTTGCATGCGCACAACGACGCATTGATGTGTAAAGTATTCCCTTCCAGTCTCGGCTCTACCGCACTGAGGTGGTTCAATGGGTTGCGGAAAGGTTCTATACACAGCTTCGCCGAACTGATTCAGGAGTTCGGCAGCAGGTTCGTAACATGCAGCCGAGTGCAACAACCGGTCGACGCGTTGCTTTCCATGAAAATGAGGGTCGGGGAAACCCTTCGGAGTTATGCCAGCCGATACTGGGAACTCTACAATGAGATTGGTGGGGGAAACGAGAAGATTGCGGCTAGCACCTTCAGGATGGGGCTCCCCGAGGATTCTGAACTACGGGAGTCGTTGACAAGAAGACCCCCGGAGAACATGAGGCAACTGATGAGACGCATAGAGGAGTACAAACGCTTGGAGGATGACCGGCTGCAAAGCAGGGGGAAAGCTCCTTTTTCGGGGAGATCTCGGCAAAACATCTTGCCGCCAAAGCCGAAAAGGGACTTCAGAATGCAGGAACCAGAGGTGCAGTTCGAAGGGGTTAATGTGTTATTTAAAGAGCCCGTGCACAAGATACTGGAACGAATAAGGAACGAGCCATTCTTCAGATGGCCGAACAAAATGGGGGGCGATCCATCTCGGAGGAACCAAAGCCTGTACTGCACTTATCACAGAGACAAGGGGCACACCACCGAGCAGTGTAGGGTATTGAGAGATCATCTCGGGCAGTTAGTGAAGGCAGGGCACCTGAAAGAGTTTGTAGCAGATTCCACTGACCGGGAGACCGAGCAGGGCGTCCCACAGAGAAGGAATCCCCCTCCACCACCCCGGGGAGTGATCAACGTCATTCATGCCGCACCGAGAGGGACAGCAGCGGCGAAGATGGTGATGACAGTGGCTTGCGCGGGGGGAGAATCATCCAAGAAGCAAAAGAGAGTTGGACGACCGGACATCTCGTTCGGAGAAGATGATTTCGAAGGAACCATCCAACCTCACGACGACGCTTTGGTGGTCACAGCCCGGATAAGCGGATTCTTGGTGAAGAGGGTGATGATTGATCAAGGTAGCGGGGCTGACGTCATGTACCCGGACCTCTTCGAAGGGCTCGGGTTAAAAACCCAGGATTTGGCGACGTATAACACGCCATTGGTCTCGTTTGACGGGAGAATTGTGATTCCCGAGGGGCAAATCTCACTCCCAGTGGACATGGAGGGCAAGGAAGTTGTAGTTACGTTCATAGTAGTCCGATCATTCGCACCCTACACCGCGATCCTGGGGAGGCCGTGGATTCACGCCATGGGGGCTGTTCCGTCCACCCTTCACGTAAAAGTAAAATTTCCTACTGAGTACGGGGTTGCGGAGGTAAGGGGGAGTCAGAAGGTGGCGAAGCAATGCCTCGTAGCCGCGGTCCAGTAGGAAAAGGAACAGCTCGGCCAAGCTGAGCACGCCGAGAAGGAGAC
Source organism: Quercus robur (assembly GCF_932294415.1). Lineage (NCBI taxonomy): Eukaryota > Viridiplantae > Streptophyta > Magnoliopsida > Fagales > Fagaceae > Quercus > Quercus robur. The sequence goes on along the minus strand of NC_065538.1, from coordinate 59,375,021 downwards.
AGCATAGCAATTACAGATACCCCCGGAAAAGGGGGCGGACGTTGCCGAGGAGGTGCTGAAGGTAAGAATTCTCCCAGATAGTGACAAATTCTTCCAGATAGGTACAAGCATGGGTGACCGGGAAAGGGTAGAGGTGTTGTTGTTCCTGTTGCAGAACATAGATGTCTTCGCGTGGAACCCGTATGAAGTTCCCGGCGTAGACCCCGAGTTCATTGTTCACAAACTCAATGTGGACCCATCATTTCCTCCGAAAAAGCAGAAGCCGAGAAGAGCATCAAAGGAGCACGTCGATGCAGTAAACCTGGAGGTCCAGCGACTGAAAGAAGCCAGGGTCATAAAAGAAATATTCTTCCCAAGATGGCTAGCAAACACTGTCGTAGTAAAGAAGAAGAGCGGTAAATGGAGAGTCTGTGTGGACTTCACCGATTTAAACAGAGCATGTCCCAAGGATCCGTTCCCGATGCCCAAGATTGATCAGTTGGTGGATGCCACGTACGGGCACCCGAGAATGAGTTTCCTGGACGCCTTTCAAGGGTATCACCAGATTGCCTTAGCACCCGAGGACCGAGAGAAGACAGCATTTATATCTCCGAACGCGAACTATCACTATGAGGTCATGCCGTTTGGATTGAAGAATGCCGGGGCCACCTACCAGCGTATGATGACAAGGATGTTCCGGGAAAAAATTGGCTGCACGGTTGAGGTTTATATCGACGACATGGTAGTAAAGAGCAGAAAAGAGTCGCAGCATACTGAAGACCTTCGGGGAATATTCGAGATACTACGACGACACAGGCTGCGCCTCAATGCCGAAAAGTGCACTTTCGGCGTGGGGGCTGGCAAGTTCCTAGGCTATCTGATCTCCACTCGGGGAATAGAGGCTAACCCCGATCAAATAGAGGCAATCAATCGCCTGAAACCCCCGAGCAACCCTAAGGAGGTGCAGGTGCTAACCGGGATGTTGGCCGCCCTGAACCGGTTCATCTCCAAATTTGCCGATCGCTGCCGGCCATTCTATCAACTTTTGAAGAAGTGGAAGGGGTTTCAGTGGGACGAGAGCTGCAATGAAGCTTTTCGAGAACTAAAGGAGTATTTGGCAAAGGCGCCGAGGTTGACGGCCCCAGAGCCCGGGGAGGATCTGTTTATGTACCTTGCAGTAACCAATCATGCCGTAAGCGCTGTATTACTAAGGGACCGGGGAGTGCAAATACCGGTGTATTACGTAAGCAAAACTTTGGTCGATGCCGAGACAAGGTACCTGCCGCTTGAAAAGTTGGTTTTGGCCTTGGTACACGCCACGAGGAAGTTACCACACTACTTCCAGGCACACACAGTGTTCGTCCTCACCGAGTATCCATTACAATCACTGTTGAAGAGGTCCGATTTCACAGGACGGATTGCTAAATGGGGAACTCGGTTGGGATCGTTCGACATAAGATACCGACCTAGAAGCTCGGTGAAAGGGCAGATTCTCGCTGATTTCATCGCGGAATTTACACCTAAGAACGAAGGCCAGGTAATCTGTAGTGCGGAGATTCGCCCATGGAGGTTATTTGTGGACGGCGCAGCAAACGCTATGGGGGCCGGGGCCGGTATTGTCATAATCACCCCTGAGGGTATGCGACTGGAACATTCCTTCAGATTGGGGTTCAAAGCCTCGAACAACGAAGCCGAATATGAGGCCTTGTTGGCCGGACTAAGGGCAGTATTGCATCTGGGCACCAGGGACGTGGAAGTCTACTCGGACTCTCGGCTGGTTGTTTATCAGATCACTGGTGACTTCGAGGCTCGGGATCCCCGGATGAAAGCTTATCTGAGTACGGCAAAGCAGATTATCGGTCAGTTTGGAACGGTAAAAATATCCCAGGTAGCCCGGTCGCAAAACAAGCATGCCGACTCTCTTGCCACGTTAGCCTCATCGGCTACCGAGGACACACCAAGGCTTATCACGATTGAACTGGTAAGGGAACCAAGCATCTGTGTGAAGACTGCCCTCGACCGGGCTGGGGTAGAGGTTGCGCAAGTGGCGGTGCCCGGATCATGCTGGATGAACCCAATCATAGACTTTCTTTCCGAAGATAAAGTTCCAGAGGATGAGGCCGAGGCCAATAAGATTCGACGAATGGCTCCCAGGTATTGGTTGTCTTCGGACCGAAAGTTGTACAGAAGGTCCTTCGCTGGCCCTTACCTCTTGTGCCTGCATCCTGAAAAAATCCAGGAACTTCTAACCGAGCTGCATGAAGGAGTATGCGGCGGGCATGCCGGGGGACGATCTTTAGCACACAGAGCAATGACGCAGGGCTTTTGGTGGCCACAGATGCAGAAGGACGCCGCCGAATATGTTCAAAGTTGCGAACAATGTCAAAGGCACGCCCCAATGATCCATCAGCCTGCCGGACATCTAAACCCTGTCAGCAGTCCGTGGCCATTTGCACAATGGGGGCTCGACATCCTCGGGCCATTCCCCCGAGCAACGGGGAACCGCCGTTTCGTTCTGGTGGCCGTGGATTACTTCACAAAGTGGGCTGAAGCTGAAGCCTTAGCCAATATCCGGGATACCGACGTGAAAAAATTTGTGTGGAAAAACATAGTTACAAGGTTTGGGGTGCCGAATTCCCTAGTGACAGACAACGGGCTACAGTTCGACAGCAACGCTTTTCGGACATTTTGCAGCGAGCTCGGCATCAAGAACAAGTATTCGACCCCGGCATACCCCCAGAGCAACGGCCAAGCTGAAGCAGTGAACAAGACTATTTTGAACGGGCTCAAGAGAAGGTTGGATGGAGCGAAAGGAAGGTGGGCAGAAGAGCTACCCAGTGTTTTGTGGGCCTACCGAACGACCCCCAGGAGATCCACGGGGGAAACCCCATTTTCTCTGGCATACGGAGCAGAAGCGGTAATACCAACCGAGGTGAGCTTGTGCAGCGCGCGGGTTGCCGGGTTCGACCCCGTGCAGAACGCCGACCTTATGATGGAGCAGTTGGATTGGCTAGAAGAATGCAGGGAGGCCGCGACCGTACGTCTTGCCGAGTATCAACAGAAGCTGGCGCAAAGGTACAACCGAAATGTGAGGACCAGGGAATTCAGCGCTGGGGAATTGGTGTTAAGAAGGGTAGTAGGGAACATGCGGGACGTGGCTGCAGGGAAGCTTGCTCAGAGTTGGGAGGGACCATACAGAGTCACAGCCATCGCAGGGGCAGGAGCTTACTACTTGGAGGACCTGGACGAGAGGCCGCTCCCCCGACCATGGAACGCCAACAACCTGAAGAAATTCTACGCGTAACCCTCGATGTAAGTCAAAACTTGTATTCTGTGAAGATTAAGAGTATGATGAACCTTTTTGTCATTGCTGTTTTTGAACCAGTAGCCGCGCATTAAGAGAATCGCCGAGCATGTGAAAACCGAACAAGATCCTAAGGACAGAAACCTGACACTCGGCTCGATCAATATCGCCGAGCAGGTGAAAACCTTACAAACAAAATCCTAAGGACAGAAACCTGACACTCGGCTCGATCAATATCGCCGAGCAGGTGAAAACCTTACAAACAAAATCCTAAGGACAGAAACCTGACACTCGGCTCAATCAATATCGCCGAGCAGGTGAAAACCTTACAAACAAGATACTAAGGACAGAAACCTGACACTCGGCTCGATCAATATCGCCGAGCAGGTGAAAACCTTACAAACAAAATCCTAAGGACAGAAACCTGACACTCGGCTCGATCAATATCGCCGAGCAGGTGAAAACCTTGCAAACAAAATCCTAAGGACAGAAACCTGACTCTCGGCTCGGTCAATATCGCCGAGCAGGTGAAAACCTTGCAAACAAAATCCTAAGGACAGAAACCTGACTCTCGGCTCGGTCAATATCGCCGAGCAGTTGAAAACCTTACGAACAAGATCCTAAGGACAGAAACCTGACACTCGGCTCGATCAATATCGCCGAGCAGGTGAAAACCTTACAAACAAAATCCTAAGGACAGAAACCTGACACTCGGCTCGATCAATATCGCCGAGCAGGTGAAAACCTTACAAACAAGATACTAAGGACAGAAACCTGACACTCGGCTCGATCAATATCGCCGAGCAGGTGAAAACCTTACAAACAAAATCCTAAAGACAGAAACCTGACACTTGGCTCGATCAATATCGCCGAGCAGGTGAAAACCTTGCAAACAAAATCCTAAGGACAGAAACCTGACTCTCGGCTCGGTCAATATCGCCGAGCAGTTGAAAACCTTACGAACAAGATCCTAAGAACAGAAACCTGACTCTCGGCTAGATCAATATCGCCGAGCATGTGAAAACCTGACGAATAAATCTTAAGGGCATACACCTGACCCTCGGCCCAGTCAAAATCACCGAGCATGTGTGAAACTTGCAAATTAAATATACGAAACTAGTTCCCGGTTAAAATCGAATACTCGGACAAATGAAGACCTTGAAAACAAATGCTCGGATAACGAAAACTCCATTCTCGGTCAAACCAAAACCTAATAAAAACCTATGCCTTTTTACAAAAATTAAGTCCAAATAGCGCTCTCAAAACTACAGGTTCTCCGGGGTAACATTCTGTCAAAAGGCCATAGCACAGGTATAATTCAAGCAAAGCACAAACGGAAGTAATTTCACTCAACAAATTGAAACAGGAAAAGGGAACGGACTACCAATTAAACAAGTAAAAACAAATTGTTCAATCACCACATCCCGGTGACATGGGCAAATAAAACCAATAAAATAGTGCAACGGTTCAGTCACCACATCCCGGTGACATAGGCAAATAAAAATGAAATAAAAAGAAAATAAAGTCAACTAGGGGGTTGAGTCGGCGGGGGCACTTCCTGCTGGACGGTCAGGGTGAGAGGCTGGGCCTCGTCAAGAAGTTCCTGCACGGTAGGTATGCTCGTCGCCTCTAGTTCCTCGGGCTCAGCATGGGAGTCGATTTGTTCAACCAACTCCCTCATACTAGCCGTCTCCTCCTCGTCAAGAGCGGCCGGGGCGTCCTGGCCGGCAGGTTCAGGGTTCGGGAATGGGACTTGGCTGGGGTCCCTCAGCGGTGAATCCTCAGGAACTCCCATTGCCTGAAGAGCAGCAAACCATCCGGCCTCAAAACCCATACGCCGAGCCCCAGTAACCACCGGCTCTGCAGAGTTCTCGGCATCTGCGAAACCGACATCGTACCACTTCTGCTCCGCGGCCGCCAAGCCGGCCCTGAGATCGGCTATCTCGTCAGCATGAGAAGTGTTGAGGCTGAGGGCCTCGGCCAGCTTAAGTTCTGTCTCATTTTGCCGGGCCAGGAGTTCGGCAAACCTTTTTTCAGCCGATGCTCGGAACTTCTCCGTGGCTGCAGCCTTCTTCTCGGCAGAATCAGCAATCTTCGCCTTTTCCTTAGCAGTTTTCATTGCTGCCTCCCGCGCCTCCTTCTCGCGCTCATTCTCCTCATCAAGCTCCCGAGCCCGGGCAGCCACGATATGAGCCAGTTGAGCGGCCTAGCAAGCACGGGGGTTAACAAGGGAATCCGGGGAAATCTATATATATATATGCGAAAGTGAAGAGATAAAAGAATTACCGCAATGGCGTGCCACTCTAACCGGCGCCCCACAGACTCCTCGGACCCATCCTCGAAAGCATGCACGTCCTCGGGGAGTTGGAGAGCTCCAGCCAAAGTCTGGGCGATACGACCGCCCTCGCCCTTATCCCACATCCGGATGGAAGCGGTTGAGGGCAATGGCTTGCCGTCCAAAAGGAACTTAGGCTCCCACGCTGGAGCCACTTGGGAGGAAGACGCGCCCCCCGTGCCAGCCTCGGTTGGCGGCTCGCGGATAACGATCCCGCCGGTTGGACGGGGAGGAGTCTGAACTACGGCGTCCCCCGGACCCGTGGAATGTTGCTCGGTAACTTTCTGTTTCTTCCGGGCACGTCCGGACTGCGAGGGGGGAGGAGGTTGAGAAACTGGACCCCGACCCTGAGTAGGCGGGGGCTGGTTGGTCGGCCGGGCACCAGGCACGAACCTGTCAAGGGTCATTGCTCTCCTTGCCACCATTCTTACTCCGGGCTGGATCGCTTCAGCTAGCAGGTTAGCCGCGTCTGTCACTTACTGTTGGTGCTCGGCAGGTCGATCCTCGGGATGGGGCTGCTCTTGGGCTTGGTCCCCTTGTTGTATGGCTTCGTGAGCTCTCTCTCTAAGGCGCCGGGATACCCGTTCCGCGGAATCGTCTCGTAGGGGGGCTAGTTCGTCCGCGGTAGTGAACTGCCGACCAAATTCCCTCGCTTCCCCGGTTGTAAGCTTCGGCGGCAAGAAGTTCACGTACCGGACGTCTATGTACGATAGCAGGGGGCTGTCTACTATCAACGCCTGCTTGAAAGGCTGCCAGGTAGAGTAAACCGGTTCCACGCCGAGGATCAGGTGGGAGGCCCGGAGTTGCCCGTCCCAATGCACAAAGATCTCGGAACGAAGGACGAAGTTTAGGTCCCTGACGTGGACTGCTCTGAGATCCTGAGCAAAAACTTTGCCGTCTGCGAAAGAACAGATAACGCGTTAGCCTTTAACAAACAAAATTTTTTTTTTCTTTTACTCAAACAACTATAAGAAGGGGAGGGTACGAACCCACTTCACGGCGTGTGAGAGGGCAAGGGATCTCCCCGGCAAACCAATTGCCGCGCACCCTGACGAACTCCCCGGCGGAGTTCCTGTTCGAATCGGGTAGGCAAGATATCAGCCGTACCCGAGCATCCCTCGTCTTTAAATAATAATTTGTGGACTTGCTCCCACAGAGGCTGTACATTTGGTTAATATCATGTTGGTCTAATTGTAAGTTAAAGGTTCGGTTCAATTGGCTAACACAACTAACTACCCGGTAAAAATTGGGGGGCAGTTGGTCGGGGCACAACCCATAGTAGATGAGTGTGTTTATCAGGAGGGGATCTACCGGGAACCTAACCCCACCTTCTAAGATGGACATCAAAGGAAAGAAGGCTATACCCTGCCCTCGGTGGAATTCCATATCACTCTCGTGACAGTAGGCCACGTCCACGTCACTGGGAATGCTAAATTTACTCCTAAAGGTGGCCAACGCAGCCGGGGTATCTAGGAGGTAAGAATAACCCATCTATAAAGCCTAAAACTATAAGAATAAACTCAAAGAAGCAAAGCTGAAGGAAAAGGAAGGGGAAGGAAGACTTACTGTGGGTTCTAAGGAGGAAAAGAGCGCTGAGCGAGCAAGCACACAGAACTATGGTCGGCAGAGAGTAAACGCTAAAGATCAGAGGCGAAGGAAAAATGGAATGATGTGTGGAGAAGGACTATTTATAGAGCCAAAAGAAACGGGGGGAGAGGAAACGCTTTATCAAGCAATAAATGGGCACAGCCTACGAGCGACCCAACGAATGCCAAGCGTAACTGATGTGCGCGCCGCTTCGGTTTGCGAACCGTCAGGCAATAATGATGACTGAGCCTGGCGCCGCGAAACAGCGCGTCTTTTGAGATGAATGTTAATTAGAAGTGACAGCCAGAAGCCCAAGGCTAGAAGACTCCTGGGATCAAAAGGCCCTAAACAGCACCTTGATTCTCCTCGGCAACCGAGTATGAATCAAGGGGGGGCTATTGTACGGCACCGAGCTCCCAAAGTCCATACTTCCCTTGGGCCCAGATCCGTCTGGGCCCCGGGCCCAAGCCCATACCGGCCCTGGATGCAGGCCCGGCGCCGAGCTTCCAAAGCCCGTACTGTCCTTGGGCCCGGACCCTTCTTGAAACTGCCTTAAGGTAAAAACAGGTTTTGAGCACAATGTTCCCGGAGTTTTTCCGGTTATTCCTTCCCGGAAGAGCGCTTGAGTCATGCCCGGGAAGGACACGATATGAACGGGGACGCGAGTTGCCGAACATAATCGGCGCAAGTGGAAACAAGTTCCAAGATCATAAATGCTGCACCGCCCTTCCACCTAAACGGCCACTTTAACCAGATGATACTGGACCCTTAGTAGCACTAACGGTGATTGTAATCATGATCTCCCCACTAGCCTTGACTATAAATAGAAGAAAGTTGGGAGAAGAGGGGGTTCAGAAAAATGGAGAGAAAATAGTCAAGGAGAGAGCTTTTCAACTGAATGCTGCTTTGAGTCTCTCTGCCGAGAACGACCCATTGTAGGAAATCCTTAAACCCACTACAAATAAATTGTGAGCCCAAGGGATCTAAGGCCCAGAGTTCTTGTACTTGGTTCTTACAGGTCACATAGTGTCATGTTTGCATTTTATTGAAAGAGAGAATATTTTTTCTTCATGTATATTCTCAACTTAGTTTTTTTTTAAAACTTGGTTTGTGTCTTTTTATTTATCCCCACCCCCTTTATTTTTCCCTAAAACTGTTTTTCCCAAAACTTGTTTTGTTTTTCCTATTTTTATAGGGAGAGAAGCTTGTTTTTACCCTTTGTTGTTCATAGGGGGAGTTGTCTCTATTTCCTATAGAGTTGAATTGTTTTGTGTTCCCTTCTTTCTCTATTTTCTCTTACTCTGTTGCGTATGTTTTCTGTCAACTCTTTGTTTGAGTTGTCTTTGTCAATGCTTGACAAAAAGGGGGAGAGATTTAGATGAAATGTGTGGAAAATACAAGAATGTTCTGTTTAGGGGGAGTTAACATTGAGTTAACATTGTTTTTGATGTATCTAACTTAGGGAGAGAGTTAGATTGCATATTTGTTGATTTACTGTTTTTTTTTTTTTCTGTCACACATGCGGTTATGCATTTTGTTTAGTGTTTCAGGAAATATACAGGTTGATTCAATTGAACTACTGTCTACACTTGCAACTGATGGATAGTAATTAGGATTGAATTTATTTATGAGCATTATTTTGTAAAGGGCTTTTCATTTTGTAAACTTTGAGTTTCTAAGTTGTGTTTTGTCACGGATTGCCAAAGGGGGAGTTTGTTAGGTTCTAAAGTTTAGGATTTTATGTATTTAGAACTCTAATGTGTATTGTTGGCAAACCATGATCAAAACAATGTGTTTAGAAGTGTTTAAAGCTAGCTCAAAGTTGTATGATAATGTAAAGTTGTATGATAATGTAAAGTTGGAATCGAGTTTAAAGCAGGAAGCACTGTGGCTTTCGGCCTAACTCGATCGATCGAAGCTTAGGCTCGACCGATCGAAGCTCGGGCAGATTACTTTTCTGCAGATTCGTCCAACTCAGCCCTATTTGTTTTAAAACGTTTTTAGGGTTTCTTATTTGTCCTAAGTATAAAAGGCAAACCCTAGCAACGTTTTAGTGTTGCTCATATTGCGGTTTGTGTAAATCTCTTGTGAGATCTAGAGGAGCTATTTACACAAACTTAGGGTTTTCAAGGAGGAGATATTTTCTACACCTTGATGATCAATTTAGTTGCTGTCATTAAAGCTTAAAGACTACACAAGCAGGTGTGCTTGTAGCTGGTGGGAATCCAAGAAAGAAGGAGTCCGTGGATTCGGAGCTTGCACGTGGTCGTGTCAATTAGTTCTACTGGTTGGTAGCATTAGGAAGTCAAGCGGGGGTGTTTGTAAGTCCTTTTGTATGAACTTCGATTCTTTCAAGATAGTGGATTCAGGTTTACCTTAAGGATAACTAGATCAAATCCTCCCTAGATTTTTACCGATTTGGTTTCCTGGGTGATCATATCATTGTCTTATTTATTTTCCGCTGCTTTGCATGATTTGATCTTTTATATTGTGATAACCTAGACTTGTTTAATTGGACTAAATACCAACTTGGCTAATTACCTAGATTTAATCAATTGTTTAAGGGGTTTAAAAACTGTCATATACTTATATGGATAAATTTAAGTAAATAAATTAACAACCCACACTTTATTATTTGTAAATCTCTATTGAATTCAAAACATAATATCTAACATAAACATATATTTAGACATAATATTTGAATAAATAATATTCTCATTTAAAAAGAAATTTCATAATCATGGATTCTTAATTATTAGAGAATAAAAACAAAAAACAACAAAATTTTTTAGTTGCATATATGTCTGGAAATATGTTTATAGGATAGTTTTGGAGGGCGAAAATCATTTTTTACAACTATACTCCATATAACTTTGGATCTACCATCTATGAAGGGGTGCAGTTTGAATCAAAATATAGTATGAAGTACTGTTCATATAAATAAATATTTTTTCTTATAAATTTATAAACTTAGTTAGGATTTTATATGTATATAAATATGTTTAATAAGGTACTCGTAAATTATTAGAGCATTGCAATGAATAGAAAGATTAAGCTTTCAGTTGAAGGTGTTGTTTGATTATTATTTTTCCAAAAATTTGAAAATAGCACCTTTAATTAGATAGTTGCAACAATGAAATAATGAAATATAGTGTCGTTCGTTAGCTTATCATTTTGCGGGACAAAATGGGCTTCTGCCCTTTTTGGGCAAATTAATTAGCCTTTTACCCTTCTTCCCAAACTAAATAGGGAAATGCCCCTCTTTTGAAAATCGAGTTAAAAAAAAAAAAAAAAAAAAAAATTTCTGAAGTCCTATAGTGACGTTTTTAAGGACCTATAGTGACATTTTAAGAACCTATAGTGACGTTTTATAACTTGATATCCATGAAATCGAGTTATAGGCAATTTTATTGCCTATAACTCGATTTCATGGATATCAAGTTACAAAACGCCACTATAGGTCTTTATAAACATCACTATAGGTCCTTGAAAATGTCACTATAGGGATTAAATCGATTTTCAAAAACTTGATTTTCAAAAGAGGGACATTTCCCTATTTAGTTGGAGAAGAAGGGTAAAAGACTAATTAATTTGCCCAAAAAGGACAAAAGCCCATTTTGTCCTCATTTTGCGTAGTGTAGGATATGAAGTGCCCTGGTATAATTTGTTTTATGAGATGGACTTGGTTTGAAATCCATTTATGAGCAGTGAATTACTTAATTTGATTAGTAGCTAAAGTGATCAATAATATGATACAATACAAATATTAAAAATCCAAAAAGTAGTGGTAAAGCAGTTAAAATGTAAGCAAAATTACTATTCATAGGGTGCAATCATATTGTTAATCTACCCTCGTGGGGTGCAATTATACTATTCGTTCCAGAAACAATTCTCTCTCTCTCTCTCTCTCAATAATTATGTTAGGATTTGTTCCAAACAAAAATGATTTTTCAATTCAAAAAATTTTGAATTGAGATAGATGAAAAATAGAGCGGAAATGAATTAAACCTTATTACTAATATGTGGATTTTTTTTTTTTTTTTTTCAAAATATTGTGGGCAGTTTTCTGCTTCAATTAGACAACATAAAATAGTGGGAAGCAATTGAACCACTGGGTTCACAAACTTTATGATTTGGAAAATTCTATACTTGTTACTTTTCCTTCAACTTCAAGAATATTGGTGACCTGTTATATGGAAAATTCTTTGGTATGATTTCTAACACACACCCCCACCCCCACCACCCCCCCCCCCCCCCCCCTCTTCTTTTATTTGCCTATTCATATATACAACTATAACGAGTACAAACATATATCCAAAACTATCTAAAACATATTTCCACACATATATTGCTAGAAAAACGGGTAAAAACATAACAAATTTTTCCTTCAATCTATAATAAGTATCCAACATAATAAAAATTCTTTTCCAATGAGAATATGATTCATTTAAATATTATGTCTAGATATATGTTTATGTTAGAATATAATTTAAAATTCGTACTCCAAATATTAGTTGAATTCATGAGAACATTTTAGAGGTTTCTAATATCCTCTCTTTAGTTTTCTTGATAAAATAATTAGTAACTCATTGTGTATCAGAATAAAACTTTACAAATATGTAATTAAATGATTTTTGAACCTCTTCACTTGTATAAAGCCAACTTAATTTTATATCTTAAAATTTCATGAATATGTTTAAATATATATTTGTCATAGAAATTATGTTTTAAATTCAATAGAGATTTAGAAATGATAAATTATAAGTTGCTCCTTTTATTTATTTATATTTATCCATATAAGTTTCCATTTATGGTTTATAATTCAAAATTCAAAATTGTAGGGACTTGAAAAACTAGCAGCCCAAGCCCCACTTAAAATAGCGGCTGGATCAGTCTAACCATGGCCTAAAACAATAAATTTGTAAGAGAGGGAAACAAACAACTAAATGGGGGTTCCACCCGAGAAGAAAAATAAGTAAGAAAAGACAGATATTATTGTATGGATCAACCAATTTCTCAATACAAGCTGGCCCGAGGAGGTCACATTTACATAAGAAATGTTACTGTTCACTCTCTTTTCTCTAAGTGTTCTTCTCGTTTCTTCTCTATATCTTGGTACTTATGTCTCTCTTTTTTCTCTGTAAACCCTCCTTTTCTTTTATACTTCTCCTTCTCTCATATCTCAACCATCCATCCTTACCTAACAAGCCTCCTCTTATGACACTTGTCTCTTTTTACATTTGAAGAAGGTGACGGAAGGAATTTGTTTAGCTGTGACTTACACTGTTCAAGTCACTTCCTTATCAATGCAGCTGATAAAGTTGTTGCCCACCATTTAATGTGGAGTCAACAGGCTACTCCAAACTAGAAACTTCTCCTATGATCACTGATTCTCTCTCTTCACATCCTTCTTTCCACCTGGAATGCCTCAGAGTCCTTTGACTCATCCCTTCCTCTCCTTGGGTGACTTCCCTCCTCGAGCCTGTGGACTGCAGCATTCCCATACTTATATTGCAACTCTTCAACTCCATCCTTGATCCTTGGGCACTCACAAAAATATTTTAAAAATTACAAAAAATAAATAAATTTTTTTATGAATTTAATAATTTAATTATATTTTAAAAAAATAAAAATTTTATTAATTTTATGAATTTTTATAGTGCAAGAAATTTTAAGACAAAATTCGTGGTTTTAGGCATTGAATGGTGATCATCTAATGGGAATGAATAAAATTAAAAGTTAAAGGATTAAATTGAACAAAATTAAAATTATAGAACTAAATTGAATTTTAGGCAAAATTAGAGGATGTAATTTTAATTTAGCCTAAAAAAATTTAATGTATCTGTATATGTTAATGAAAATTTTATTAAATAATGTATTCAAATCAAGTGGTTCTTAATTTTCTACAGGATTTTTAAAATGGTTGCATGAAAAGTAAACATGATATATTAGAAATAAGTATTTTATGAAAAAACGTAAAATCAAAATTTTTAAATATTGAAACAAAAAGTCATTGCGCACGCACACATATATATATAGAGAGGTATATGTTGCGTTTTTCTTTAACATTTGTTTGAAGTGTTTGTGTGGGGGGTAATAGACCAAGAAGCCCATACCAAGGAAGAACCCCTCCTTGGCCATGGGAAGAACCCCTCCTCAGCCAGATATAGACGAGGACAAAGGGAACGGCCTATCACTGAGAGTGGCACTCCGGGTCATTCCTTGGAATAGGAAAAGTATTAAGACAGAAAAGAACAACAGAAAGAATGGAAATATCTAAGGGAAAGTTGTCATTATTGCATTCAGTGCTCTGTACCTGACAGGGCCATGCTTTTCTGCCTTTACAAGCACTCCCAACAACTTTGGGAATGGGCTAATGGGACAAGTATCAGCACTATGAATTTGAATCGAAAAGAAGGAAACTGATACAAAAGGGGGGTAATGAGAGGCAATCAAGGAGGGACGCTGGAACCCCTACCACTCAACGTATACTAGAAAAAGCTCATCGGATTGTGCTGAGGACCAGCCTTCCTAGATAAACTCAGTTCATCTTTGTCTGACTGTCATGAACACCATATTAACTGTTATTCATGCACTGAGGCCTAGCTATTCGACCCATTCTCTACAAATTTATTGTACAGGGCTCACAGGTCCAAGATTCCATACATCTTGGGTTTGGGCTGCAAAACGTGCCCCTATAGTTTGGGTTCTAAGAAAGTTTATATATTCAAAGATAATATATATATTTTTTGTCTCATTTAATGTTATCTTATTTGAAATATTTTGCATATTTGTGCTAGTTGAATTACATGATCCTCCGTTTATCTGTTTATCGTGAACATAAAGTATACCCAATGTTACCTGATGCTTCAAACAAGAAAATTAGATGGGAGTAATATTCTTTTTCATTTATTTATTAATTGATAAACCATTTAGCAGGTATCTCTAAATTAATTTATAGTAAACATTATTAATGGCAGTTAAAGGGGATTATCAAGATATATATCTTTGGTAACGAAGAACAGATTCTGGACCTTTGGTGCCGTTCATTTATTATAAACAAAGCTACAGTGATGCTTTGAAAAGAAAAGGTCAATTTCTTTTCTTCTTTTCTTCTTTTTTTTCCTTCAAAAATAAAATAAAATAAAAGGGTCAACCAAAAAAGAAGGAGAAGTATTTTTTTTTTCTTTTTTCATTTTATATATAGCTGAGCAGTTTATTCTCCATTATTCAAAAAACATTCTCATTCTTTAAGGGAATTACATGTGAGATTTGAGTTCTTTTCTTCTTTTTCTTTTTTTCTTCAAAAATAAAATAAAATAAAAGGTCAACCAAAAAAGAAGGAGAAGTTTTTTTTTTTTTTTTTCTTTTTTCATTTTATATATAGCTGAGCAGTTTATTCTCCATTATCCAAAGAACATTCTCATTCTTTGAGGGAAATACATGTGAGATTTGAGCTTATAGCATATCCTTTGCAAAACGAATTAACTTCGAAGCAGGTTCCATATTCCAGAAATTCTTCCATGCAAGTACAGTTTAGATTAATATGCAATAATAATAATAATAATTAAACATAAGCATTCAGCCAAAAGTTGTCAATTTGATCAAACACTGAATTATGAGAATTGGAATCCTTCTCTATCTGATTATCATTTACACATCTTACGAATATAAAGTTTAATATGAAGTGTCACAACATTAATGTCATTTCATGAATGTATGCATAATTGTTGAGCTACGCCTGTATTTTCAACAGTTATAGTTTGAAAGTTGACCATAACTTTTCAAAAGTGCCACTCAACAAGCCATTATGTCTGTTTCTTAGTTGGGAAAGTAACCCTATACGATTAGAGATCACCCTAGTATATCACTGTCATTGGTTACTTCTTGAAAAAATTATTAAGAAAGTGACCAAACACATTAATTCCATTAGTCTTAATATGATCTTATGAACCCCCCCCCCCCCCCCCCCCAAAAAAAAAAAAAAAAAAAATCTTATGCGTCACTAGCACGTTCAACAGTAGAGGTCTTATGTTTTGAACAGCTATAAATTTTTGAAAAAGGAACATATTATTAATTAGCAAAAAAAAATTGTCAAAAAAAAATAATTAAGGAGATTGATATAAGAATATGATCTTTTGCAGGTTCACCTGTAAAGGAAATGGTTAGTGATATGAATTCAGATCCGTTGTAATAGCTAGGGCTAGTTTGCATAGTAAATCAATAATTGAGATTAAAAGTTCAAAATTTTTCACTTTTAATCTTAGTCATTGGATCAGAAAATTTTTAAACTTTTCAACCGTAAAATTTTTACTTTTTAAACTTTTACATCACACCAAACAATAATTACATGGTGCAATAATTGCACTAAATTCAAATCCCTACTAATATGATCTTATACATGATCAGGATAAAATAACTAGCACCTCACCTATAAAGCAACAAGGAATATGATCTTATCATGCACCACTAGCACACTTCCCTTATATATAATGTGTTGAAGTATATAAAAGAAGTTGGGTTTGGTTTACCTACAGTACTTTTTTAACTGGAGGTTTCATTTTATTTTAAATACATAATAACAAGTGGTGATGGGTTTTAATCTCCACATTTTATTTAGTTAGTGGGTGATGTGACAGTTTTTCATTAAAAGAAAAAAAAAATTCCAGTTAAAAAAGTATTTGAGGTAAGCCAAACCCAAAAAAGTTATACCTCGAATCATGATATAAAAGAATTATTAACTTTTTGCTAAATAGTTGTTTGAGAATTTAATTTTAATAAGTTTGATGTGATTATAGGTGGTTCAATGTATTTCTCCAAAAAAAAAAAAAAAAAAAAAAAAAAAAAAAGGTGGTTCAATCTCTGTGGTTCGTCAAGTTTCGATTTGATTGATTATGAACTTTGATAAATTATTTGACTTCGTATTTAAGGGAATGAGGTTCAATACTACCTCAATAAAGAGGACTTTAGATTCTAAACTCTAGTAACAATGAGCTATGAAAAGCAAATAAATTCTAAAATAACAAGTACGAACTATTATTTTACCCACACATAAAAAAAAAGTACCAGACCTAAACTTAAGTGAGATTTAATGCTATCAGTACCCGGGAGCTACATAATTCGAGTTATACTAAGTGTGAGTTTAGATAGCACATTTTGTGCTATCCAGTGCGTCTGCATTTCAATTTTGTGGGTCTATGGGTACTATTTATGGGACCCGTAACTTGAGAAAAATGTAAATTTAACTTTAAAACTGGGTCTCACAGTACTATTCACACATTTAAAAATTATTTTACTACAATGTTTTTAGTTTTTAGTTTTCAGTAATAAACGGTATCCAAACAAACCCTAAGTACCACAACAAGTAAATCAATTTGATGCCTAAACAGTATATATGCAATAATTAGACCAAAGCCTAAAAAAATAAAACATCAAATCATATCAAGGATCGACAATGCATTCCAGATCAAAATAGGATTAACGAGGATTAACTTAAATCTTGTATAAACAAGATTAAACAAAGTGACAAATTACAGGGAAATGAACTTACTAGCATAAACATCTTCTAAAACCCTATAAACTAAGAGAACTTCCAAAGAAACTATAATTATTAATTACAAGGCAATGAATATGAACAAATTTATCAGTGGAAAGTAGTTTCATTTTTTTGAGAATGAGTCCTCTATTTATACTTAAGGTATTCAATGGTTCTAACAATAGTAACTCACACGTGTCTTTCTCTTCTTGAGCTTGAATGACAAATATTATTATTTTTTTTTTTTTACCAAATGACAATTGTTATTGTGTTTAATGTTGTTTGTAACTTCTTTGATGTCACTTTTTTTTTGAGACGAGGTCTCACTTATCTTCATTGAATGCACTAATATCTACTATCGGAACTGCCACATCTACTTTCCCATATTGCTTTCCATATTCAGGTTCCTTGACAAGTGTAACCTCTCTGATTTGCCACTTGTCACATTTGTGGCAACTTAGAAAATCTTAATTTAATACCAACATTAGTTGCAACGATGGAGATTGAAGAGTGAACGAGATTGTTCTCTTGAGATGATTTACACCCTCACATTAAAGTTGCGATTGGGGTAGCTTATATTGGGCAGTTTTTTTTACAAACTCAATTTTTATTATTAAAAAAAATCCTAGTCAATTCAAAGAAAATTTAAAATGTTATTTAAAGTTCAAAAAAAAAACAAAACAAAACAAAAAATCAAGCTCAATTATTCCCCCTTCCCAACCATTTTGTAGTGAAGTCACAAAGGATTGCTTTAACAATACAAGTGCTCTTGGGACATTTGTTAATAGACTATTTTAAGAAAAATTTTATATTACTTTTATAGGAAATATAAAAAAAATGTCAAAAAAATCTATTGTTTTTTTTTTTTTTCCTAATAAAATGTTTTTAAAAATGCTTTATCATAAACCAATGTCCTTAAGGCATTTGTTAACTTTTCCCTTACTTTAATTAGGTGATGGCCTATACCTCATAGAATAAGTTTTACCAAATCATATAAGAAATTTTAAAATTTAATCAAGTTGCTCCACAAAGAATAGAAGCCAAAAAGCTTCTTTTTAAAATAATAATAATAATAACACAAAAGGATTCAAAATTTTATGAAATTCGCTCTATAATAATTATTCTTTATGACTATTTCAAGATACCAACTGATTTTTTGTGTATTCTTAAATTTTAAAATTAGTTTTAATTTGGACTAAGATTTAGCATATTAATACAATTAATTTTCCATGAGTAGACATTAGAAATGACTAAATTAACAGAATTAATTTTGTAAAAATCAAAATAAAATTTTCCCTAAACATTTAGAATTAAAGAGTACATATTACCAAAATAGAATAAATTAGTATGCTTTGGTAGATCACAAAATGAGGTTCTAAATTCTAAGAACTTCTTTAACTCAAGAATCAAAATTTTAATTTTTAATTTTAATTAAATAGTAATCTTCTCAATACACAGGAAAGTTTAAGAAAATATATATATTAAAAAAAATTTAATATATATATATATATAAATAATTTTTTTTACCTTACATATTAAATTTATAATTATGCCAATTATTAATAGGCATTTACTATGATCATATATTTTTTTTTTTTGGAAGAATACTATGATCATATTTGTATATGGAACTATCAATTATTCCATTTAAATATAATATAATATGACAATATTCTAATGGATGGTTTAATAGAATCTAAGTCAATTATAATATATATATATATATATATATATGTATGTATGTATGTATGTGTGGGGCCCAATAATTTATGGGCCCGGCCCGCTTGCTCATGGGGAGTCCACAGGCCCAAGCCGAAGAAGGCCATGGCCCAAGCTCAAAATAAGAAGCACAAAATGGCCCGGAGATACAGCCGAGGACAGCTTAGTCCTCGGCAGAGCCAAAGTCTCATTGATGAAAGTGGTATACGAGCAAACTTTAAGGATCAGAAAATATCTCAGGGAAGTTGTCCTTAATACCCTTCACTGATAAGACTCTACACCTGACAGAACCTGATTCTTAGGCTTTATTAACCATCCCCAGCAATTCCGGGATTAGACTGACGGGACAAATATCAGTCCTGGAAAAGTAGACCCTACACGTGGACGAGGGACAGCAAACGTAAGCTAGTATAAAAGAGAAGATAAACTAATCAGAAAGAGGATCCCATCTCACTTCCTGGGAAAAACTCCAGGGATGAGAATGCCCAGACAATATATGTACACCACCACGAAAAACCCACCGCCGGGTAACCGGAGAAAGACATTAGTGCTCCTCGGACATTGTAAGGTTGAATTTATTCAACCATCTAATTGGCTTTATTCCGTGCCAAATTTGCTTGTAATTCAGCATTTAGTAACCCTGTATTTAGGTGGGTTTGTTGTAAGGGTAGTGAGTGAGATAGAGTGAAGATTGCTCAAGAGTGTGCAAGAAAACAGAGTGTCGCGGCTGGGACTCGCGGGTGGACTCGCGGCTGCAAGCCGCCAGAAGCTGCACACGTGCCAAGCATGCTGGAAGATGAACAGTCATGCTAGCTGGAGCACTACAGGACAAAACAGGACAACTGGCCATACGGTTAACTCGCGACTGGATCTCGCGACTTGGTCAAGCCGCGAGGTCAAACCGCGAGCCACCCCTGTTTTGGAAAAACCTGACGTTTCACATTCCTCTCCTCTCCAGTATAAATACCCCTTTAACCCACGATTGAAAGAGGGCTTCCAGAGAGAATTTTGAGAGAGAAACCCTAAAGAAAAACAAGATTGTTTCATACACAATCCCTACCTTAGAGTCTCATCAAAATCCCTCACTCTCTTCCTCTCCATTGTCAAAACCTTGAGAGGCATTATACCAAACCTGGTTCTCACCATTATCATCTCTGTGAGACAGTCGTTTGGAGTTCTGGGAAGCAGTTAGGAAGGAGCCAATCTTCATTGGTTGATGCTACGGTGTAGTAGTGGAATCCGGGAAGCTAGAAAAGAAAAAGGTTCGGCGCAACCTCGTTGAGCAAGAAGCTTGGAGGGCTTAGGTGCACTGGGTAGATTAGGCTTGGAGGGTCTATTGCTGTCCTTGTATCCCAACTGTATTTTCTAGTGGATTGATTACCGCTTGGAGGGCGGCGGAGAGGTTTTTCGCCGAGGTCTTCGGTTTCCTCTTCGATAACACATCGGGTGTTATCTTTGTGTTTGCATCTTCCTTCCTCTCTATCTCTGCCTTTATATTATCTGCTGTGATTTTATTATGTTATGGCTTAGATAGTTTTTATCCTATTTCACATTATAGCATATGTTAAGTTTCCGCACACTTGTTGTTTAACATATTGCTTGTGTTGGTTAAGTTAATTTTTGGGGGTCTAAACGTTCAAAAGTGTTTTTGTACACGTTTTTGAACTTTCAATTGGTATCAGAGCGGGTACACTGCTGTTTGGTTTCATTACCATTGTGTGATCCTTGACTCCCTTTTTGAGATGGATAGGTCTCAATCCCTTAATGCACCTCCATATTTTGATGGTAGTAATTATGCGTTTTGGAAGGTTCGTATGAGAGCCTTTTTGTGTTCTATTGATGAATCCGTGTGGGATGCTGTTGAGATTGGTTGGACCAAACCTGAGGCAGCCAAATCCACATGGGATAAGGCAGCACTTGCTGCATCTAATGCTAACAGTAAAGCACTAAATGCTATTTTCTGTGGTGTGTCTCCAGATGAATTTCACAGGATTTCTCACATTACCATTGCCAAAGATGCATGGGAGATTCTGGAAACAACTTATGAAGGTACGAAGAAAGTGAAAGACACCAAGTTACAAATGCTGACCACTCGGTTTGAGGAGCTTAAAATGAGTGAGGATGAGTCTTTTGACTCTTTCTATGGGAAGCTAAATGAGGTGGTTGTCAGTAAGTTTAACTTGGGGGAGAAAACGGAGGACTCAAAGATTGTAAGGAAGATCCTTCGATCATTGCCGGAAAGTTTTCGTGCTAAAGTGACTGCCATTGAAGAGAGCAAGGATCTTGACGACATTAAAGTACAGGAGCTGGTTGGTTCTCTGCAGACTTATGAGATGTCGCTGCCCAATCAACGGAAGAGTAAATCCCTTGCTCTAAAGACCATTAATGAGAAGGTGGAAGATCAAGACTCATCGGGAGAAGATGTGGTTGACAAAGATGTAGCCTATCTTGTTAAAAATTTCAGAAAGTTTTTGAAATTCAAAAACAATGGAAAATTTGATGATAAGAGAAAATTCCAAAATTCTGGAAGGGAGAAGAGGGATTTCAAAAGGAAAGATGGAAAAGAATCCCAATCCACACAAGGTGTCACTTGTTTTGAATGTAACGGGCATGGACACTTTAAGAAGGAATGTCCTAATTATTTGAAATCGAAAGGCAAGGTGTATGCCACGACCTTGAGTGACTCAGATTCGTCTGACTCAGAATCTGAAGAGAGCTGTGATGGAGAGGGGAATTATTCAGCTTTTATGACTATTGCTCATGTTGAGTCGTCGGATGAGTTGAATTTGCTTGTACAAGACCTTGGAGAACATAGTGATGATGAATCACTAGGAATTGTTGAAGAATCAGAAGCTGAAGAAGAAGAAAGCACAGCAAATCTTCAAGAGAATTATAACTCACTCTTGGAGAAGTCGGGTGAATACACAAGGGTGGCCAAGGCTGCTGTGAGAAAAATGAAGAAAGCTGAGGAGGACTACAAAAGTCTCCTAATCCGGTATAGAGAGGCCAAATGCGAGATTGAAACACTGAATGGTGAGTTGTCCGAAGCTTACACTAAAGTGAGATTCCTTGAGAATGAGGTTGTGCAAGCAAATGCTAAAATAGAGAGGGTCACCACCAAGAAGCTAGATGATGTTATATCTTCTCAAAAGAGCTTTTCAGACAAATCCGGACTGGGATATACCGGAGGAAGTAGTTCATCTAGAAATGTCACTAAAGAAGTGAAGTTTGTAAAGGCCAAAGATCCAGTTGTAGCTGAACTTACTGGTGTGAAGCTCGAGGTGGAGGAGAAGAAGAATGTGGTGGACCAACGGATGCTGAATCATCGTAATCAGTCTGTGGGCAGGTCTGAATCTCGTGCCAAGTCACGTCCACGACCACAAAGAGGTCCTAGAGGAATGTATGTGTGCCATTATTGCGGACTTCAAGGGCACACTCGACCAAATTGCCAAAAGCTGAGAGCAAAGAACAGTGCAACTCCTCAAAGGTCAGGAGGACCCAGAATTGATAGGAGAACTTGGGCAGGTGATCAATCTAGAGAGCAAAATGGAGATCCCGGAATGATGAACGTGATGAAGATGATTGGTGCATTCACCAACTGCTTGGAAAGCTTCTCACGAAGGTTTGAAAGCCCTAACTCTCGTACCCAATCCTTTAAGGAAATCACCCCAAACGCAAGTGACGTGTGGGTGAAAAGGGGTACTCATGCATAAGCATTACAACATGTCCATGCATTAATACTTCCTATGCTTTGTGACTATGTTTGTTTGGTATGCTTGTTGCTTTTGATTTTGGTTGTTTGCTTATCCTCTTGTGAATATTTCTTTATTTTGTTTTATCAATCTTTTTGTTTCTTGTGTCAAAAATCCAAAAATCACATAAAAAATTAGAAAATCAAAAAGCTTGATTGACTTTGTTGGGTTTTGTCTCAAAACTTGTTTTGCCTTGTACCTTTGTGCTAATGGCTTTGTGCATTTTCGAGCATTGCTTGTTTTCATGCACTTATATCACTGTGGGAAAAATCTTGAAATCTATGTGATTGTTGTAAATAGATCTTCAAACTTGTCATGAATGATTAGTGAATGGTTATGTTGATCTTGAAACATGCATAGACTTGTGCCTATATATCTTCCCACTTTTTATTTTTGTTTTGCTAAAAAGAGCTCACCAAATGTAAATCTCCAAATGAAAAGAGATATTGAGCTGCAAAAGCCTGTCGCACATTCTAGTATTTGACTAGGAAAAAGGGTAAGCGACCTTATATTAAAAGTGAAATTTCATTCAAAAAGGGCCAAAGGCCTGTTCTTCAAAGAGAAATGTTATCTATCCCTCTCACAATGAGAGATGATTGCCTCAAAAGATCAAAAAGATCAAATGTTATGATTGTTAGTGGAGTCAAATGAAAAGCTCCAAGTTATGTTATCAAGTTGTGTGGGAGGTCATATATACATATTTCTATAATTGAGATTGGTCACATGATCTAGTGCTAATTGTGTATGCCTTGGTTGAATTGATCATTGAAGCTTCACATTAGACAAAGGACTATCTCATTGTTGATATCCACACACAACACACAAGTTTATGTTCAATAAATGCCATATTCATTTGTGTGATTGTACTTGATAAAATGTGTTTTTCACATGCTCAATCCTTGTTAATTCAAGCACAAAAAGATTTTTGAGTGTTTTAGGTGTTTTTGGAAAGTATTTTGTTTGAAAAATCTGAAAATTTCAAAAATGCAGTTTTGCCCTGTTTTGGCGGCTCAGTCGCGAGTATGTCAAGTCGCGAGACTCAGTCGCATCTTCGCTGGTCATTTTTGGCGACTTGTTCGCGAGTGGAAGGTCCAGTCGCGAGGTTCACTCAGAGATTTTCGCGGCTCAGCTCGCGACTCACTCGCGGGTAGACCTTCCAGTCGCGAAAAACACTTAGAAAAATTTTTCAAAATTTTGTTCTTGAGTGCTTTGGCGGCTTGAGCTGGCGACTGTGTGGCGACTTAATCCAGTCGCGAAAATCGCGTGTTTTGCAGAAACAGGAGCAGTTTTTAAACCTCTTTCAGTTTTCCCTCGAACTTTTGTAACTGTTCATCTTCTCTTTAAACTGTTCTTCCTCCCAAACACTTCGTGAATCCATTTTTCAAACCCCTTTGGTGCTTCGCTTCTTATCCAAATCATCAAGAAAAGGTATGGGTTTTTGCTTTCTCAATCTCAATTTCTTTTTCCTGCATATTTCTGTTACTGTTTGGACTGGTATTGTGTTCGTTATTCTTATCTCTATGTGTAATGGGTATGGAGTGTCTTGTTTAATATTGTTCTCACCTGTTTTCATGCTGAGCAGTCACAATGTGTATTTCATTGTTCTAATTTTTTGCCTATTATTGAATCTGAGAATCTTTTCTGAAATGGGTTTGGTGTCTATTTGACTTACTCATTACACTTGCCTGAATATTGATGTTAGTGTTTGGTTTTGGTCACTGAGTGGTTATGTTAACGTAATGTATGTCTCTCATCTACGTGCTTCAGTGTGGATGTTTGGTTTATTCATGATTGAAATATTTTCCCCATGTTCATGCCTCTGATGGAGTGATTTATGTTATCTGCTCTAAATGTTCAAATGCTGTATCTTATTGCATATCATGGTCATGTTAACCTGTCTCAATGACAGTTTTGTCAGTTGTGCCGTCTATCTTTGTCTTGGTGCACTTTCACCAAGTTTGATACACGTATTAGTTTGTGCTTCTGTGTATTGTTGGAAGTTTTGGTTGGGTCTGCACTATCTTCAATTTGTGTTTATATATTGAAATATTGTTTCCACTGAATCTTGTTGACAATTTTTTTGTGGGGTATTGTTGCTTGGTTCTTTTCTGTTGGCCTGTTCTCTTGCAGATGTCTCGTCGATCTTCCAGGGGTAAAGACATTGTTGCTGACGAACCGCAACACCAGTTGCTAAAAGGACTCGTCTATCATCTCAGGCATCTCAAGATCCCAATGAGGATAGATTCAGAGTTCCCCTTAACTCACACGCCTACTCAAATGTGTTTGACAAGTCAACCACTATAGTGGAACGGGTAGTAGAGTTCAACACCTTAGGGACTACTTTCATCCCTCGAATCTTTGAGAAACGAGACTGGGCAAACTTGTTTGGAAACTTTGATGATCCAATGGATGAGCTGGTCAAAGAATGCTTCTCCAATGCAACTGATCTTGGACCTAACCTCATTTTCTGGGTCAGAGGAACAGAGTTTTGTGTTACCCCAGACTCCATCGCAGATCTTCTCGGCATCACCAGACCTCAGAATGTGAATTTAACTCCCTATGATGAACGAAATCCTGAGGTTGGAGAAATTTTACAAATCCTAGGACACGATCATGAGGTATCCAGTGCAGGAACTTCCATCAGCACCGCAAAGTTTGCACCTGAGCTGACCACACTGAAGTTGATCATGTTCACCAATCTCTACCCACTGTCCAACACTACATTCATCAATCTTGGGAGAGCTATATTTCTGTGTGACCTCATTACAGGAGCCCCCATTGATATATGTGCTCACATCTACTACAACTTGAGGAAGACCGCGTGTCGATCTACAGCTCGAGGAATCATTCCATTTTGCAGTCTCGTCATGAAACTCATTCTTAGTGCTGGCATTATTCCTCCTGCAGATGGTAAAATGTTGACTCGTCAACGTCCCATTTCCTTGTTCACTCTTCAAGCGAGCAGAAATCACTCCTCTAAATCACCAAGAAGTGCTCACATCTCTCCGTTTACTCCATCTGCCCCTGACTCAGAGACACCTGCACATACCACATCTGCATCACGTGATGTTCCTGAAGCTTCACCGGCTGGTATTCCGCAAGCACAAACTGCTTCTCATACTGACAGAGTTGGCAGTGTACTTGAGCATATTCAGAAACGCGTTGATGAGCTTGTGGCACTTCTCTACTCCACAAACAACCATGTCCAAATGCGCCTCGAGACTATGGAAAATCAGCTAGATGAGATTCAACGAAAGTTAGACAAGAGTCTTTAGCTATTCGTGACAAAAAGGGGGAGAGCATTCAGTAAGGGGGAGAAAAGTTCAAAGGGAAGTGTGCATAGTGATAGGGGGAGTACACACATACTTTTGTTTTTAGTCTTATCTTCTAAACTTATGGTTTTTATGGTTTTGATACACTGTGTTTTGGTGTATAGCTGTTTCTAACTCATTTCATATACTCTTGGTTTAAACTTTAATATATGTTGATGATGTTATTCAGGAAGCTTTTGGGTTTGTACCCATATGCTTTTGTAAGCTTTTAGGGTTAATGTTTTTTGCATAGTTTGTAGGCTTTATGGTATGTACCTTGCTTAAGTGCAGCCTTTATGCTATGTTGAAATCAGTACTTTAATCTAAACATATGCTTTTGTAAGCTTTTAGGGTTAATGTTTTTTGCATAGTTTGTAGGCTTTATGGTATGTACCTTGCTTAAGTGCAGCCTTTATGCTATGTTGAAATCAGTACTTTAATCTAAATGTTCTGCATTTTGGTTTGTGTACTGTCACTCTTGTGCCCTTGTAGGATTGTTCCTAGATGCATATGCCTTGTGTGCTATGCATTGGTTGAGTGTTGAGCATACAAGTGTCTTGCCTTGTGCTTGTTAACTTGTATGTCCTTGTGTTCATTCCAAGTGTGAATGACCACTGTGATCACTACCTTGTGGTGTTCACTTGGGTGATCAAGCCATGGTTTGTTTATTAACTCCATCTTTGCTTGATCTCATATTGCCTGTTTCATATGCATTTATAATTTTTTGCTTACAATGATCATGGTGTATTGTTGTGTTTCAGGAGTATTATGTTCATATGATTCAAGTGCTTCACAGCTTCTAGAGTTAGGTGTGAGTGAGTTTTGTTCAACTGTTCCCAACTCACATGTTAAGTCTAGAGTCTGTTTTAGGGTTTTGTCACGGAATAGCCAAAGGGGGAGATTGTAAGGTTGAATTTATTCAACCATCTAATTGGCTTTATTCCGTGCCAAATTTGCTTGTAATTCAGCATTTAGTAACCCTGTATTTAGGTGGGTTTGTTGTAAGGGTAGTGAGTGAGATAGAGTGAAGATTGCTCAAGAGTGTGCAAGAAAACAGAGTGTCGCGGCTGGGACTCGCGGGTGGACTCGCGGCTGCAAGCCGCCAGAAGCTGCACACGTGCCAAGCATGCTGGAAGATGAACAGTCATGCTAGCTGGAGCACTACAGGACAAAACAGGACAACTGGCCATACGGTTAACTCGCGACTGGATCTCGCGACTTGGTCAAGCCGCGAGGTCAAGCCGCGAGCCACCCCTGTTTTGGAAAAACCTGACGTTTCACATTCCTCTCCTCTCCAGTATAAATACCCCTTTAACCCACGATTGAAAGAGGGCTTCCAGAGAGAATTTTGAGAGAGAAACCCTAAAGAAAAACAAGATTGTTTCATACACAATCCCTACCTTAGAGTCTCATCAAAATCCCTCACTCTCTTCCTCTCCATTGTCAAAACCTTGAGAGGCATTATACCAAACCTGGTTCTCACCATTATCATCTCTGTGAGACAGTCGTTTGGAGTTCTGGGAAGCAGTTAGGAAGGAGCCAATCTTCATTGGTTGATGCTACGGTGTAGTAGCGGAATCCGGGAAGCTAGAAAAGAAAAAGGTTCGGCGCAACCTCGTTGGAGCAAGAAGCTTGGAGGGCTTAGGTGCACTGGGTAGATTAGGCTTGGAAGGTCTATTGCTGTCCTTGTATCCCAACTGTATTTTCTAGTGGATTGATTACCGCTTGGAGGGCGGCGGAGAGGTTTTTCGCCGAGGTCTTCGGTTTCCTCTTCGATAACACATCGGGTGTTATCTTTGTGTTTGCATCTTCCTTCCTCTCTATCTCTGCCTTTATATTATCTGCTGTGATTTTATTATGTTATGGCTTAGATAGTTTTTATCCTATTTCACATTATAGCATATGTTAAGTTTCCGCACACTTGTTGTTTAACATATTGCTTGTGTTGGTTAAGTTAATTTTTGGGGGTCTAAACATTCAAAAGTGTTTTTGTACACGTTTTTGAACTTTCAGACATGATCCGAGGAGTCCAATCCCTCGAGTTACAAAGTTGTAGAGCTTGGATATCCAGGCTGAAGTCTTTTCTTATCTGAGTTTCCCTAAAGTCCGGTTTGGATCAACGCCCCGTGACCAAACGCTAGCCTTTCAAGCCCACTCTCTACAAATCTTATTGTGAGGGATCCTTCACGTGCGAGCCCAACGTCATCATTGGGCCGTTTGAGAATCGTGTCCCTACAGTATGTATGTATGTATATATATAATCAAATTATTATGTGTAAAATTATGAGATCTCAAAAATTTTTGTGGCAAAATATTATAAAGTCAAATAAAAGTCAAACGTCTTTTGTTTATAAATATAAATACTATAGATTATAGATTATTTGTTTTTCTCTGCAATGTATAGTTTAATAAAAAATAATATTTAAAATAAAGAAAAGACTTTACAAAAACTATCCGAATTAAACAAAAAAATAGTTAATTAAAGAAAAATGAACTTAAGTTATATGATGGAAGTCTATATAAGACGAGATTTTTTCCCCAAAACTTAAAATTCTGGTAAACATTAAAGTAATTTTACATTAGATACTGAAATTTCTTTTAATTTTTTAAAACAATTTAGTAATAAAGTCTTAATCATATGAATAAAAGTGGTAAAGTCTTTTGTCGTCGAATTAGAGATCTGGGATTTGAATTCTGCCTATACCAAAAAATTGATCGATGTCTTAGGATGATAATAAGAGCAATTATCATGGAATGAACACAATAGGTTAAAACTTTATCATATCTATCCAAAAATAATAATAATAAAGTTTTAATCATATAAATAAAAATGGTAAAGTCTTTTATCGTTAAATGAGAGATCTGAGATTCAAACTTCATCTACAATAAAAAAATCGATTAGTGTCTTGACTTGATAATAATGACAATCCTCATGGAATAAATGGTATATGTGCACGCCAAAAATGAGGCTATTGGGCTGGGCCTCACTCGAACTCACAATCTATTTGTAAAGTGGGCTTGGATTTCCTACGTTGGGTTGTTCTCAGCACAGAGACTCATCAAAACTATCTTTCTCTCACTCTGGGTTACTCACCTCACTCTATTCATTGTTTCTTTGCAAGCCTTTCCAACCCCTTTTCCTCCTTTAGCTTCTCATATTCATAGCCAAGCGTTAGTGGAGGGATTATAATTGCTTTCAAAGTTAGTGCATTAGGAGGTCCAATATCGTTAATCGTAAGTGGGTGTTTAGGTAGGAGTGGGGTGTGGTGAGAGTGGCCTTGGAACTGGTTCCCACTCCAGTAGATATGCTTGGCAGTGATATTCCCCAAGGCACTGTCGGGCATACAAGGGATGGTGTATCCGAACACCTTTCTTCTTGCTCAGGAATGGTTCACCGAGCAAGGCCTAGGTGGCAAAACGAGGTGCGTGCTAATGTAAATTGTCTACTCTTCAGGCTTTTGAGCAGTATGAAACTTGGGTCCGTGGCTTTTGTGGGTTCAGGCTGGGGTCATGGGTGGAAAGAGATTCGGCCATGGGCCACACCGCTGAGTCAGAACCCAAGGCCCAAATGGGTCTAAGTACCACAGTGCCATACATTAGCCCCCCCTTGATTCATGCCTTGCCCTCAGGAAGAATCAAGGAACCCAAAAGGCACTCGCTATCCGAGAAGCTCAAGGGGTGGATATTTGAGCGGTTTCAGAAACCTATTAATATGCTTTGAAAAGGCATGTTACATCTGGCCGCTTGGTTCAGCCGTCATCATTTCTTGATGGTTCGTGAACCAAGGTGACGCGCGTGCCAGTCGGCATCGGTATCCGTAAGGTTTTTTGTTTCATTATTGCTAATTAAGCCTCATTATTGCTGATTAAATGTTGCTCACTCCCGTTTGGTTCCTATAAATAGCCCATCCCAAATCATTCTTTTGCTTTTTCACTCTCCATTCTCTAAGTTTTCTCTCTACCGTGCATTCATTTGTGCGCTTATCCATTAGTCCAAAGTCCCTTCTTTCCTATAGCCCAAAGTAAGTTCTCTACCTCTTTCTTTTACTTTAGTTTCTTCCTTCAAGTTTCTTCCTTCAATTTTTAGATTTTAAGATGGGTTATGCTTTCCTTCTGAACACTGAGGCATCCTTAGCCACTTTTAGGCAAAAATTCGACATTCCTAATGATGTGGAAGTGGCGTACTGCCACGAGAGTGAAATTGCTCTCCACAGAGGGGCAAATATTGCATTTTTCCCTTTAATGGCGATTCTGGAGGGTGGGGTTAGGTTTCCCATGGACCCTCTTTTACTCAATACCCTTAGGTACTATGGGCTGTGCCCCGACCAACTTCCCCTCAATTTTTACCGGGTAGTTAGTTATGTCAGTAGGTTGAATCAAACGTTCGGTTTGCAATTGGACCACCACGACATAAACCACATGTACAGTCTGTGTGGGAATAAGAGAACCAACTATTACTTAAAGGTTAGAGATATGAGGATACAGCTAATTTCATGCCTACTTGACTCTAATAGGAATTCTGCAAGGGAGTTCATCTGGGTGCACGGCAATTGGTTTTCTGATGAAATCCCTTACCCCCTCTTATGGGGCGAAGTGGGTTCGTACCGATTTCTAACTTGTTTGTCTTTCCACTTATGATTGTTTTGTTTATCTGAATACTGACTCATTGTATTTTTCATTGCAGACGACAAAGTGTTTACCCAGGATCTTAGGGTAGTTCATGTAAGGGATCTAAATTTTATACTTAGGTCCAAGATATTCGTTCATTGGGACGGGCAGCTCCGAGTGTCCCATCTAATTCTCGGCATCGAACCCGTGTATTCTTCCTAGCAACCATTCGGGCAGGCTCTTCTGATAGACAATCCCCTCCTCTCCTACGTCGACATACGGTACGCGAATTTTCTTCCTCCAAGGTTCACAGTAGGTGAAGCTCGAGACCTTGGTCGGCGGTATACTTGTTCGAACGAGCTTGAGCCTTTGCGGGATGAATCGGCAGAACGTGTGTCCCAACGCCTTCGAGAACAAGCTCACACGCCTATTGAAACCGAGGCTTCCATTCAAGAAGCCCCCACCCAACCCGAGGCCTCTGTTGAATCCAAGGCTTCCATTCAGGAAGCCGAGCAAGTAGCTGTAGAATTTATTAACTCCTCTGAAACCGAATCCGACCATGGTGAAGACATGGTGACCAGAAGGACCATGACAATTAATCGTTTTGTGCCCGGCGTAAGGCAAACCGTGCAGCAACAACCCCCTCAGGGCCGTGGTCAGACACCCCCTTCTCCTCCCCCTCCTCCTCCTCCCTCCGACCGAACCTAAAAAAGGCAACATACTGCCAAGCAAACTCCTACCGGTCCGAGTGATGCTCTAACCAGGACTCCCCCTCAGCCATCAAAAGGTATCATCATCCAGGAGCCGCCGACTCAAGCCAGGACGAACGTGGCGTCCTCCTCCCAAGTAGCGCTGGCATGGCAGCCCACCTACCAGCTGGACAGCAAGCCTCTTCCTGCAACTGCTAGCGTACGGGTGTGGGAGAAAGGTGAAGGGGGGCGTGTTGCTCAAAGCTTGGTGCACGGCCTACTTTTGCCTGAGGACGTGCGCGCCTTTAAGGAGGGGACAGAAGAATCCATGGGAAGGAGCCTGTAGTGGCATACTATTGCAATAATCTTTCATTTCCTGATTTTCTGTTAACACTTATATACATTCTTTTTATTGTCGTACTGATTATTGATGTTCCATCAGGCTGCTTAGCTAGCTCACATCCTTGATGGGTGATTGAAGGAACTTTCCGAGGATGCTGACTGGGAGAAGGCTGCTCAGGAGGCGGCTGCTAAGACTGCAAAGGATAAGACAAAAGCTACCGAGGCTACCGAGAAGAGAGTTGCTGCCGCAAAGAAGGCTAAGGTGTTGGCAGAGAAGAGGTCCGTAGAACTCGAGGTGAAGCAAAATGAAGCAGACTTAAAGCTGGTTGAAGCAATAAGCCTGAATGTTGCTCAAGCCGAGGGACTGGCTAACCTGAGAATGGCTTTGGAGGCTTGCAAAAAAAAGTGGTTCAATGAAGGGTTTGCTAATGCTGAGAATTTCGCGGAACCGGTCATTAAGGAGGCTCAGAGGCTAGCTTTCGAGGAGGGTTGGCTGGCTGCCCTGTAAGCCTTGGGAGTCCTTAAGGACTCTCCTCTAAGGGATCCCAGCCAGATCCCCTTCCCGAATCCTACTCCTACCGTGCAGAACCCCCTGGGGCCCATCGACGAAAAAGAGTCGCCAAGTATGAGGGAGCTAGTGAAGCAAATTGATTCTCATGTGGAGTGGATGATATAGAAGTCACCAGTAGCCCCCGTGATGGTGATCAGGTCGACGAGGACATTCTACAGACTACAACAAACCAGCAGTTGACCGAGACCATTGCCTAGACGCAACCTACAGACCCTACGATTTAATTGCCGAACCAAATCCCTACCGTTTACTTTTATTTATCTTTTACTTAGTTTCTTTCTTTCAGTTAATTTGCCTATGTCACCAGGTTGTGGTGACTAAACAATTTTTTCTTTGCCAAGTTTAACTTTTACATGGTCACTGGGTTTTGGTGACAAGACAATGGTTTCGTTTTTATGTGTTGACTTCGTTTGATTAAGGTTTATTTGCCAAACACTTGCCTTAATCATATTTATGAATGCTTAATACTATGTTGTCTTCCTCGCTGTATTCTTCTATTTTCCGCACATATATATCTTTCTAATGATCAAGTTGGGAAGATCACTTCCGGGCATGCTTGATGTCCGGGGCTGGTTTAAAGAGTAGAATAAGTTTGCCCCTCAGCAATTGGAAACCCCTCTCAGCATATATTTACTCTCTCGGGCAAGATGTATGGTATAGAAAGCCAAGACGTAGATCCCCGTCCCTAGACAATTTTTAGCTTGGTGATTTTGATTAAACTGTAAGGCAAGCTTCCATCCTTAGGTGATGTTTTGGTGGAAAGTTTCCGCCTGCCTGAGAACCAGGCTTCTGTCCTTAGGATACTTTTTTTAGTATAAGGTTTTCACCTGCTTGGTGATAATAATAGAACCGAGAAGTAGGTTTCTATCCTTTGGATATTTTTTAGTATAAGGTTTTCATCTGCTCGGTGATAATAATCGAACCGAGAAGCAGGTTTCTGTCCTTAGGATATTTTTTAGTATAAGGTTTTCACCTGCTCGGTGATAATAATTGAACCGAGAAGCAGGTTTCTGTCCTTAAAATACTTTTTAGTATAAGGTTTCCACCTACTCGATGATAATAATCGAACCGAGAAGCAGGTTTCTACCCTTAGGATATTTTTTAGTATAAGGTTTCTACCTGCTCGGTGATAATACTTGAACTGAGAAGCACGTTTCCGTCCTTAGAATAAAACAAGCTGCCTTAGTCTTTTTAACTTCTTTTATGTTTGTTGGTCGGCACCACCAAATAAGTAATAATAAAATTGAATGCACTTGCACTAATAAGTATCATCATCATATTAGCTAATAAAATGTACATATTCAAAGTTACACTTCCATGTACGGAAGATCAGTGATAAAACTTTTTAAGATTATGGACATTCCATGGCCGGGGTAGTGGTTTCTCATCTATGTCCTCCAAATAGTATGCTCCCTCGCCTGCGATGGCAGAAACTCTGTAAGGACCTTCCTAGGTCTGGGCTAACTTTTCGGCATTTGTGTCTCGCATATTCCCCATGGCTTTCCTCAATACTAAATCTCCAGCACTAAATTTCCTCGTCTTTACATTTCGGTTATAGCATTGGGCAAGTTTTTGCTAGTACTCCGCCAGTCATATGGTTTCCGATTCTCGGCACTCTTCCAACCAATTCAAATGTTCCATCATCAGCTCATTGTTTTGGGTGGGGTCAAATCCTACAACTCGTGCACTGCATAGATTCACCTTGGCTGGTATCACAACTTCTGTCCCGTATGTTAAGGAAAACGAAGTCTCCCCTGTAGACCTCCTAGGGGTTGTTCGATATGCCCACAAAACGTTAGGTAGCTCTTTAGCCCACTTACCTTTTGCACCGTCCAATCTTTTCTTCAACCCATTCACAATCGCCTTATTGGTGGCTTCAGCTTGACCATTGCTTTGTGGATACGCTGGAGTGGAATACCTGTTTTTAATGCCAAGATCACTACAAAACACGCGAAAAGCCTTATTATCAAATTACAGCCCATTATCAGATATCAGTAAGTCCGGCACCCCAAATCTTGTGACTATATTTTTCCACACAAACTTCTTAACGTCTACATCTCGGATTAGCTAAAGCCTCGGCCTTCGCCCATTTGGTGAAGTAATCAACAGCCACTAACACAAACCTGTGATTGCCTGTTGCCCGGGGAAATGGGCCAAGAATATCTAGCCCCCATTGTATGAATGGCCATGGGCTGCTGATGGGATTCAGATGACCTGCTGGCTGATGGATCAAACAGGCATGCTTTTGGCATTGTTCACACTTACACGCATACTCGGCGACATCCTTCTGCATCTGTGGCCACTAAAATCCCCGAGTCATTGCTTAGTGTGCTAATGAGTGTCCCCCTATATAACTGCCACACACCCCATCTCGCAACTCGGCCAAAAGCTCACCTACTTTCTTGGGGTGCAAGCACAAAAGGTACGGCCCCCTAAAAGACCTCCAATATAACTTGCGATCTGTCGACAACCAATACCGAGCAGCCACTTAGCGAATCTTGTTAGCCTCCTTTTTGTCATTCGTAACTTAATCCTCGACTAAGAAGTCAATGATCGAGTCCATCCAACACGGCCCGGTCGCTGAAATCATGGCAACATCAACCCCAGCAGTACCAACGCTATCGGCCACACTAATGCTTGGCTCCGCTATAAACTTCACTTTGATTAATCGAGGCACCTCCTCGGTCATTGACGATACTAACGTAGCTAGGGAGTCAGCATGTCTTTTCTGTGCCCGGCCCACTTAGGCCAGCTTCGTAATACAAAACTTGTACATGATTTGTTTTACCTCCTGCAAGTATGCTTTCATCCGAGAATCCCGGGCTTCGAAGTTGCCCTGGACTTGGTTAACAACCAGCCAAGAATCTGAGTATATCTCCACATCCTGGGCTCCCATTCCCAAAACGGCTCTCAATCTGGCGAGTAAGGCCTCGTACTCGGATTCGTTATTAGAGGCCCTAAACCTCAGCCTAAAAGAATGCTTCAACCGTATTCTTTTAGGAGTAATAATGATGATCCTGGCACCAGCCCCTAGGGCACTTGACGCTCCGTCCATAAATACCTTCCACAGGCAATTCTTTACATGACAAACCATTTCCCTGTCATTCTTAGGAGAGAACTCTGCAATGAAATTAGTAAGGACTTGGCCCTTCACTGAGCTTCACGGCCTGTACCGGATGTCAAAGGAACCTAGCCGGGTCCCCCATTTAGCTATTCAGCTCGTGAAGTCTGATCTCTTCAACAACGTCTATAAAGGATACTCGGTCAGGACATATATAGTATGAGCTTGAAACTATTGCGGCAACCTTTTCGTGGCATGCACTAGAGCTAACACCAGCTTCTCCAAGGGCAAGTACCTTATCTTGGCATCAACCAAAGTCTTACTGATGTAATACACAGGTTGCTACACTCCTTGGTCCCTTAGCAGCATGACATTCACAACATGATCGGACATTGAGAGGTACATGAATAAATCCTCCCCGGGCTCCGGGGCCATTAACATAGGCACTTACATCAAATAATCCTTCAAATCCCGAAAAGCTCTGTCACATTCCTCATTCCACTGAAATCCCTTCCACTTCTTCAGAACTTGATAGAATGGTCGGCAGCGATCAGCGAATTTGGAGATGAATCGGTTAGGGGCAACTAACATCCCGGTCAATACTTGCACTTCTTTCGGATTGCTTGGCAACTTGAGGTGCTTCATGGCTTTAATCTGATTGGGGTTGACCTCTATTCCCCGGTTAGTGATCAAATATCCTAGGAATTTACCAGCCCCCACACCAAAAGTGCACTTTTCAGCATTAAGGTGCAACTTATGCTGCCGAAGCACCTCAAACACCCCCTAAAGATCCTCTACATGTCGTACTTCCTGTTTACTTTTCACTACTATGTCATCAATTTACACTTCAACTGTACACCCTATTTTTTCCTGGAACATCCTCGTCATCATCCGTTGGTACATGGCCCCGGCATTTTTTAACCCAAAAGGCATCACAGTATAATGATAGTTGGCATCCGAGGAGATGAATGCTATCTTTTATCAGTCCTCGAGTGCCTGGGCAATCTGATGATACCCCTGAAAGGTGTTCAAAAAGCTCATACTTGGGTGTCCATACGTGACATCTACCAACCATAGTTTTCAGAACTGGACCAGACCGAGAGGTTGGATCGTGAAAACTGGGAACCGGGATGAAAACCGATTTTTTAAGTATAAAGAACCAAATTTTTTGTTAATTTCGTGAACCGCTAAAACTGGTGAGAACCGTGCGGTCCAACCCCTTAGCAATTTAAAAAAAAAAAAAAAATTTTAACACAATTTTATTCTACTTAATTAAATTATCCATCTCTTACAAGGAATAAAAAAAATTATAATTAAAATCCTTCAAAGATATTCAACTTTACTTCAAAAATTAATCATAAATTTTAATTTTTTCATGGTTATTATTTTATTTTATTAACTTTCTTATTTAATTATTAAATATATACTTGAAAATTATTAAATTTCCCTCACATATATAGATATATTGTCAATTTTGCTAGTTTTATAAATTTAATATCTATATTTAGGCTTTAATTAATTATTAAATTAATTATGGCGTCATCACGGTTCGACCTCGGTTCGACCTCAGTTCGAGCTCAAAAACCTTGAAACTCTCCCTTTTACGGTTCAATGAACGGTCCGGGTCTGAAAACCTTGCTACCAACTGGTCAATCTTCAGCATAGAAAATGGGTCTTTTGAGCATGCTCGGTTCAAATCCGTGAAATCTACACAAACCTTCTACTTACCATTCTTCTTCTTCACAACCACAGTATTTGCTAACCACTCCAAATAGAAATTTCCCTTATTGCCCCAGCCTCTTTCAGCCTTTGAACTTCCGACCTCACTGCTTCAACATGCTCCTTGGCCGATCTCCTCAGCTTCTGCTTCTTAGGAGGGAATGATGGGTCCACATTAAGCCTATGGACAATGAATTTAGGATCCACCCCAGGTACCTCATATGGACTTTATGCAAACACGTCCATGTTCTGTATAAGGAATAACAACATCTCTACCTTATCCCGGTCCTTCATGCTTTCTCCGATTTGAGAGTACTTGTCAACATCCGACAAAATCCTTACTCTCATCATTTCCTCGGCATAACCAGCCCCCTTTTCTTAGGGATCCCGTAATTGCTATAAAGGGCCCCCCAAAGGTAGGTCCTTTTACTCGACCTGCTCCTTTCGTTCGGCTTGCTCTCTTTTTGTTTGGCTTGCTCCTTCTTCCAATTGACTATGGCAACTAGGCATTGCCTAGCCACTTGTTGGCTTCCCCATACTACAGCAATGCCCTACTCGGTAGCAAACTTGACTTTTACATGCAAGGTAAACGGAACAACAACCCCCATTGCATGGATCCACGGCCTTCCTAGAATCGTCGTGTATGGAGAAAATGAAGCAACCACCATGAATGCTACTACCACCTCTTTGCCCTTCATATTCACGAGAAAGGAAATTTGCCCCTTGGGAATTACCAATTTACCATCAAATCCGACCAAGTGTGTACTAAACTTCGAAAGGTCTTCATTCTTCAATCCAAACCCCTTAAATAGGTCCGGATACATCATGTCGGCCCCGCTTCCTTGGTCTACCATTACCCTCTTCACCAAGAAGCCACTTATTCGAGCCGTGACTACTAACGTGCATCATGCGGTTGAATTGTTCCTTCCAAATCGTTGTCATCAAAAGCGATAGGCTTCCAAGCGAGCTTCATCTTCTTCTTAGATGACTGTATGCCTGAACAGCCTTCCACTGGTACTACAGTCAACACTCCTCTCCTTCTTGCTATGGTGAGACTCCCTGGGGCAGCATGGATGACCTCAATTACCCCTAAAGGGGGTGGAAGAGGGTTCCCCCTTAGCTGAATGCTCTGCCCCGCAACTCGGTCCCCTGAGTCCACCACAAATTCCTTTAAATATTCGGCCTTTACCAGCTGCTCGAGATGATCCTTCAACACTCGGCATTGCTCGGTAGTATGGCCTTTATCCCGGTGGTAAGTGCAGTACCAGTTTTGGTTCCTCCTAGGCGGGTCACCTCCCATCTTGTTCGGCCACCTGAAGTATGGCTCGTTCTTAATCCTGTCTACAATCCTATGCACTGGCTCCTTAAATATTACATTTACCTCCCCTACTTGTGCTTTTGGCTCTTGAATCCTCAAACCCCCCCCCCCCCAGGGCTTGGGCGGAAAACCACCTTGCCGAGGACGATTTATCATTGGTGCTTTACCTTTAATTTGCAGCCGGTCATCCTCCAGTCGTTTGTACTCTTCAATACGCCTTATCAGCTGCCTTATGTCCTCGGGAGGCTTTTCAGTCAACGACTCTTGTAGTTCAGAATCCTCGGGCAATCCCATTCTAAAAATGCTCGCCGCAATCTTCTCATTACCCCCATCAATCTCATTGTAAAGCTCCTAGTTCCAACTAGCATAACTGCGAAGGGTTTCTCCTACCCTTATTTTCATGGATAGCAATGCGTCTACCAGTTGTGGTACCCGGCTACAGGTTACAAACTGGACACCAAACTCCTGGATTAGCTCGGCAAAGCTGTGAATGGAAATTTCCGCAACCCATTAAACCATCTCAAAGTCGTAAGCCCTAAGCTCGAACGGAATACCTTACACATTAGCGCATCATTGTGGGTGTGCAGGGACATTATCTGAATATAATGGCTAACATGCTCAACCAGGTCCGTTTTTCCATCATAGGAGTTAAACAGTGGGCGCGTAAACCTACTTGGCATTGGGGCATGTTCAATGTTGTCGAAGAACGGTGACGGGGCGGCTCTAAGTAAGGCGTGGCTCATAGCATCCATGGTAGCATTGCGGGGTTGTTGCTCTTCGAGGGAGTCTAAATACCTATCCGCATACTCCCGTGAATGCGAGCGGTGCCAGCGTCGACGGGATTCCTAAGAACGTGAACGGTCTCGACGTTGACGAGACTCCCATGAATGTGAACAGTTCCGATGTCAGCAGGAACCGAACTGATTGGACCCAGTCTCGTAGCAATCTCCCCGACTAGCTAACCCCCCTTCTTGGTCATCTCGATCCCCTCTCTGACATCTGCCCTTTGCCTCCAATTCCAAATTCCTCACCAACTTGCGTAGCCGTTCAAGCTCCTCATCCCTCTCATCAAATTGCCTATACCCAGAAGCGCCTGACATCGTTTGGTGCGTCTGATATGAAACCCCCCCCCCCCTCGAGGCCAGATCGTTCCTCGTCTTGCTCACACTCTCTATCTTCGCATCTTTTGTGTCTCCTTTCTCGCCAAGTAGATCCCCGAGAAGACCCTAAAGAACCACTTTCAGTATAGCTCTCCGAATGTCTATCAGACATTTTCTCGGGATTGAGTCTCAATAGAACCACAGCGTTGTAGGAGATTCCCACAGACGACACAAATTGTGCGCGCCAAAAATAAGGCTATTGGGCTGGGCCTCACTCGGGCTCACAATCTATTTGTAAAGTGGGCTTGGATTTCCTACATTGGGTTGTTCTCAGTACAGAGACTCACCGAAACTATCTTTCTCTCACTCTGGGTTACTCACCTCACTCTATTCTCTGTTTCTTTGCAAGCCTTTCCAACCCCCTTTCTTCCTTTAACTTCTCATATTTATAGCCAAGTGTTAGTAAAGGGATTATAATTGCTTTTAAAAGTTAGTGCATTAGGAGGTCCAATATCGTTAATCGTAAGTGGATGTTTAGGTGGGAGTGGGGTGTGGTGAGAGTGGCCTTAGAACTGGTTTCCACTCTAGTAGATATGCTCGGCAGTGATATTCCCCAAGGTACTACCGGACATACAAGGGATGATGTATCCGAACGCTTTTCTTCTTGCTCGAGAATGGTTCGCCGAGCAAGGATCAGGTGGCAAAACGAGGTGCGTGCTAATATAGATTGTCTACTCTTTAGGCTTTTGAGCAATACGAAGCTTGAGCCCGTGACTTTTATGGGTTCGGGTTGGGGTCATGGGTAAAAAGAGATTGGGGCCATGGGCCACACCGCTGAGTTAGAACCCAAGGCCCAAATGAATTTGGGTACCACAGTGCCGTAGTATTGATTAAAATTTTATCATATCTATCCAAAAATAATAATAACTTAAGGGCAAACACATATTTTATTCTTAAAGTTTGCCACAATTTTCATATTTGATTATGGGAGTTTTAAAAGTAGTGATCAAATCTTTAAGGTTTGTGAAATAATCAAATTTGATTAGCATGCTAATCTAGACGCTGATGTGTCATGTGGTTGGATATATTTATTACCCAAAAAAAAAAAAAAAAAAAAAAACCTTGTCCATGTGAATTAAAAGTGATACTTGGCCACTATGATGGCCTAACGTTGCCATCATGGTGGCCACGTGGCACTGATGTGAAACGAAATAAATGGAATAAGATTTTTCACTTTCTGAACTCGAAATTTTATTTGAACAATTTGAGAAAATGTTGGGGAAATTATATAATGATGTGAAATAACAATTGGCATTGATGTGAAATAAGAACCCAGGCTGATTAGAGTTCAATCTTCTCACCCCCACTCCCATGAACGTGGAATGTTTCCATGTTCACACCTATGTCCGCATAAGTGTTCCACCCATGTTCTTACAAATTGTTCCTCATCGTGCTTCAAGATCCTCATCCTCCGTGCCAAACTCTTCTCAAATGCAAGCATCTTCTCCTTTTGCTCCGGTCTAATCTTCATCTTAACGCTCCATTTGAAAAAAGAGAATGGAATGAAAAGAATAATTTTATAATATTTATTGCATTCCCTTATTTAAAAGTTTGAGTGAGAATGAATGAAATGGGCATGAGGAAACTGTCATTACTCTCTTTTTTCCTTTAAACCACAAATTACAATTCTTTCAAATTTTAGAGGAATCGGAAGAAATGAAACTAGGGCTGTGTTTGGTTCGCGTAAAATCATTTCCGGAAAATATTCTATTTTCCGGAAAGGAAAACGTTTTCATGTGGCTGTCACAAAATTCATTTTACGGAAAATTAATTTTGGTGTTTGGTTCATTTCATCATTTTACCAGAAAATGCATCAAATCCGGCAAAACGCTCGTCCGACGAGCGTCCGACGAGCGGCGCTCGTCGATCGACGAGCGCGCTCGTCGGACGAACGCGCTCGTCTCTCGTCGATCGCTCGGACGAACGCGCTCGTCTCTCGTCGATCGACGAGCGCTCGTCGATTGACGAGAGACGAGCGCGATCGTACACCGCGCCGCTCGTCCGCGCGGTGCGATCGTCGGACGAGCGGCGCGATCGTCGATCGCGCTGCTCGTCGGCGCGATCGTCCCTCTCTCTCTCTGATCTGGGCTCTCTCTCTCTCTCTCTCTCTCTTTTTCCGGAAGTGAATTGAAGTGAAAATGAAGGTAGAAATGGATTTCCGTGGTCAAAGGGGAAATTTGTGGTCAACCGGAAATCATTTTCTGGAAAATAATGTTTTCCGTGACAGCCAAACGCATGCATTTTCCGGAAAATCATTTCCGGAATCACTTTGAAGTCGATTCAAACGCAGCTTAGATTTAACGAAAATTTTACTAATACTACTAAAATATCTCTATACATTCAATTTTTTAATTTAAAATATGGTTATAATAGTAATGTTGTTATTAATGATTATGTTCCATTACTTTTGATGTTACTCCCAAATAAGGTAATTACTTGTGTGTGTGTGTGTGTGTGTGTGTTTTTTTTTTTTTTTTTTAAAGAATGGGTAATTGTCTCACATTGCTTAAGAGAGTGTGTTATGTATAGTATAATTTGTCTCACCCTCTTTTAAAAATTACCATGACTTTTAAGTGGAATTTGTAATGCGTCTTTGTGTTAGAATCTCATTCTCTCTCCATATTCCATGTTTTAAAATATCCAAACAAGATTACTTAATACTATTCTATTTCTTTCTTTTCCACTACTTAAATGTATTCTATTCATTTATGGTTTACTTATTCTATTTCATTCCTTTATGAACTCCTAAACGAAGTGTGAATCTTAACATGAACCTAGATAGGTTTATCCCTTACGCAACCTAGCTGTCGCTAGGGCCAGTGGAGAGGGTGGAGCTGTGAAGGAAAAGGTGTCAAGATTAGAGAGGGAAGGTGTGGAATTTTGGAAAATAAAAAATAAAGTGACATGGAGGTAAGCAACCCATTAATTTTTTAAATATTAATGACATAACAAGTAGTGTCTTTTTCACTATTAGATGTTATGAAAATATATGGTAAAAAAATGTGTTAACTCTTATGAAGTTACAGTAAGTGTAACTTGAGCCTCTCTCTCTCTCTCTCTCTCTCTCTCTCTCTCTCTCTCTCTCTCTCAGCAGTTTAAAAAACCTATTGTGGCAGTTTCTAAAAGCGCTATTGTAGGTCTGCTATAGTGGTAGTTTTCAAAACCACCGGGAAAAAAACGCGGCTATAGAACTAGTTTTTTGTGGTGGATACTCACATGTGAGAGTTGAGAGTTTTTTTCTTTAGCTAGTGTAATACCACCATTGAATTTATGGGAGTTTTAGAATTATGAGAGTATCAAGCTTATGAGTTAATATTAAATGTGTTTTGGGGCGTAGTGGCTTTTAGGTTAGTGTGCATTTGTCAGAGGTTTTGAGTGTGTTTGTGTTTATACAAATTGTGAGTGCTTTTGTGAGAGCCTGTGAGTTCAGTTTATTGTAGTCAGTTAAGTGGTTGTAATTCATATCATTGATATTGGATGGCATTACCTATAGATGTAGGCATGAGTAGGTTAAATTACGTTAAATATTATTGTTTTGTTTTTATTTCTTATTTGTGTGAATATACTTTAATTACCTTTCAATTATAATAAACTAGCATCACGATTTATTCCCACAAAATGCTATTGATTTTAGGACCATAATAAAGGACAAGTAGCTTGATTGGTTCAAATTGAATTCATTACATGGCAGTTATCTTTAGTTGAACATGGCTAAAGAGTTTCCACTGTTACAGCAAGCTAATAGTAGAGCCCAAGGTTGATCCTATTGTAGTTTGAAATAAGGTTTAGTGCAAGTTTGTAATTAATTTGATACAAGCGTTATCGATTTTGGTTTCAGTTTTAAAAATGATGAGGCTGTTATTATTGAGTTGTCACTTGAACTTTGAAATGTTATTATGAGAATTTTATTTTGAGCAAGACTTAGGTACAGTACTGAGGTGCATTTCCTTAAGTTCTCCTCTTAAGATTCTGCTATGTGGATTTTTTCTCATGGGATGGAAGTGTGTTTTTTAGTTAAGTAGCCACATGACTGAATCTTAAGAGGAGAATTTAAGAAACAGTACCTAAAGTACTATCCTAAGTTTTATCATTTTATTTTTTTTATTTATTTCATCAAATGGTGAGATGAGTTACAACTTTCAACTTACAACACTGAACTCATCAGAGTTCCATGTTTTCAGTGAAACTCATTTCTTCAATGCTATAACTCTTCTATTGAAGATATGAGATTTAAAAAGGCTACTATATCCCAATTCCCAAATACTTTTAAAACAGTCCTAGCTATGTAGTTAGGCCAAAATTGGAAAATAAAACTGTTTGTCAAAAAATATAATTAGTAGGCACTGTTTTCTAACTATAAATATTACTAACATCTCGAGTCTTAAAGATTCAATTTAGGCCTATAAATCGAGTCTCAAAGACTTGGTTTCCATGGTCTGATCACGTCTGATGTGGTGTTTTTTCCACGTGGTGTCTACCTAGAAATCAAGTCTCTAAGACTCAATTTATAAGCCAAAAAAAAATTTAAGTCTAAGTCTCTCATGTACAAGTCATTTCCAGAAATACCAAAAAAAAAAAATTTAAGAAATATTAGAAGCACAACAATCCCAGCATAATGAAACACATTCGCTATTTATTCAACAATGAAACAATTTTTCTGGGTTTTTCTATTTTGACTAAAAATTGAACTTGAAAACCCAAATCAAATTAGAGAGAGAAAGAATCCGAGGAGACCCAGATTAGATTGAAGAGAAAGAATCTAGAGACCCAGATCAGATAGGAGAGAGAGCTCACCTCACCTCGCCGAGTTGATGCCTGGGTCGCGCTGCGTGGGTCTGGTGCGGTGGTGGCATGGTCTGGCTGGATCAGGCAGTTGTGGGTTCTTTGGCTTCTGTTTGGAGTT
The DNA here is from genome assembly GCF_932294415.1 of Quercus robur. Classification (NCBI taxonomy): domain Eukaryota; kingdom Viridiplantae; phylum Streptophyta; class Magnoliopsida; order Fagales; family Fagaceae; genus Quercus; species Quercus robur. The sequence continues at coordinate 59,331,129 of NC_065538.1, read as the reverse complement.
TGTGTGGTTGTGGGTTGGCTGGATCAGGTGGCTGTGGGTTGATGCCTGGGTCGCGCGGCGTGGGTCTGGCGCAATGGTGCGGTGGTGGCGTGGCTTGGCTGGATCGGGCGGCTATGGGTTCTTTGGCCTCTAGTTAGGTCTGTGTGGTGGCGTGGGGGTTTGCTATGGTCTGATGAGAAGGTGGGGTGAGGGGAATGGTTTGTACATGAGAGAGCTGAACATGTGTGTAAGGAGGCTGAATATACAGGGTTAAAGGGTGGGCTTATTAATCAAGTCTTAGGGACTCGATTTTTAGGTGGTCACCACATGGAAAAAATGCCACATCAGATATGATCATACCATGGAAATTGAGTCTTTGAGACTCGATTTATAGTCCTAAATTGAGTCTTTTAAACTCGAGATGTTAGTAAAAAATATAGTTTGAAAACAATGCCTACCAATTATATTGTTTAGCAAACAATGTTAATTTCCAATTTTGGCCTGTGTAGTTACAACTTACAATCATATCATCAATATATATATATATATATATATATATATGTATTCAGTGTAGCTCATATGGCGGAAATGTGGTTAGGAAGAGTGCCAAAGTCCCGAGTCTTGAATGGAAGAGGTGTCAAAGTCGGAAGAAAAATAAATAAATAAATAAAATAACTACGGAAACTAAAGTGACAATTTTAAGATATTTATGGGGCTCCAAACTATGATCAATGATTTTCAGACAACTATTTTTTACAACTTCAATTGCAATATATTATATCAACAATTATGAAAAAGTTAGGCACAAATGTGTTACTAAACTTATTGCCTAAATATTTTCCAACTATAATATAAAAAATCTCTTGTTAAAAATTTAAGGGCCCATTTGGTACATATGTTTAAACACATGTTTTTAATTTTTAAACAACATTACAAGTATTTTCACACACTTTTTCACCTATGCGTATTTCCAAAAAAATGCAAATAACGTTATTAGAACAACATTACCAAACGGGTCCTAAAATGTCCAACTATCCATTTCCTTTTGAAGACACCACATATAGTCAATTAAATTCAAGCTCCTTTTTTCCACTAGAAGACTTTGTTATAATGCGGTTTGAGAAGAAATCATTCCATTCACTTGGCATATAATACCTCCCTTTCACATAAAAATGTAGTTGAGATGAAATTATTCCATTCACTTGGTATATAATACCTCCCTTTCACATAAAAATGTAGGACCTATATATGAGGTCTTTTTTTATATGAGAAGATATGATATACCATATTCACTGAATAATTTCATAGAGTTGAGAATGATTAGTACACATATGAAAGCCCACATCATACAATAATGCAATATAAATAGGTTGTATTTAAGACTGCGATGCTCACTAAATATCCTTGGTGCGATGATCACTCCACAAGTATAAATGCTTGTGAGGTGTGGAAGTAAAGGCTGAAGTTCAAAATATTAGAGGGGTAACCCTAAATTGCTGGTTAGAAATTTCAAATCTAAGACCTCATGGATCTCATAAGACCCAAAAAACCTTTAGGCCAAGTAGCCAACTCCTTTTATATTCTAAATATGTATTTTTTTCTATTAAAAGAAAAGGTTATGAAATATTTTGTGTTACTATACTTATTGCAAAATTATTGTCCAAATTATAGTACTAAAACATCTTGTGATAGATACAGAAGTGATGAGGCCTCAACTCTCCTTTCTCATATGAAGATGCAACATGATATAATCAATCAAATTCAAACTCTTTTTATTTGTTTATTTATTTATTCGAATCTCAAAGACTTTTTATTGCGAAGAATTGGTACACATGTGAAAGTACACGTTATCCCTAAAATTTAAAAAAAAAGAAAAGAAAAAAAAGAAAGTGCACGTCACGTGGTAAATGCAATATACTATATCTTCTGTATTTGAGACTCCTATGCTTTAAATGAGCAGCCTCAATTTTCCAACCTTGATGTTAACATCCTTGACAAGGAATTTTACATTTTACATTTTACATTTAGTTTAGAAGAAAGAATTTTTCCAATTTCGACAATTACCAGTTTGAATGATAGTAAGTACTACCGTCCTAGTACCAAGAAATCACCAATACCATCAATAATTACGGGCAAACATTTTCGGATTTTTTCCTTCTAAATGATGGATAACCAAGCCCTAGGCACAATTAAAAAGAACGAAAAATAAAATAACCAGTTGTATATAATCATATAGGTACCTGCAAAATCAAGATTAGTATTTTTATTTCTCAAAAAAAAAAAGATTAGTATTTTTATGTGGTACATGGTACATCTGCAACTGCAGTGAGTCCCTGACCATTGTACAGATTGACTTTTTTTTTTTTCCTGATCCAATTAATATATGCTTTTTGGTACATAAATTTTAGAAAATTTTTACGATAGATTAAAAATTTTCTCATTTTTGTACAAAACAATTTTTAAAATAATAGGACCATACATTAGTAAAACCTTTTTATTTCCTTACAAAAAAAAAATAAATTGCCTTTTAATTTTTCTGCAATAAAAATGCATCTCCATATTAGGAAAGAAATCTGCTTTTTTTTATTTTTCTGCAATAAAAATACATCTCCATATTAGGAAAGAAATCTGCTGTTTTTTATTTTTCTGCAATAAAAATACATCTCCATATTAGGAAAGAAATCTGCTGTCTTTTAGTTTTTTGCAGTAGAAATACATCTCCATATTAGGAAAGAAATCTGCTGTTTTTAATTTTGAGAAAGTGGTCCGTGTGAGCATGTACTTTTTTTGAAGCCGTGTGAGCATGTACTTTGAGACTCCGGTGTTGAATTAGAGTTGATTAGTTTGCTCCTTGTAGTAGTTTCACTTTAATTATTTTGTAAAAATATATTTGAAATTTATAATAATATTCAAAGTATTTTAAATACTTTGATAATAACATGTAACATTAAATTTTGAGCTTTCCGCTGTGTTGTCCAGTATAAATGGTGTTCAAAAAGGTTCAATTTTAATGCAATTTCAAAAGTATCAATTTTTTTTAATATTTTAAAATTATTGTATCTATAAATTAATAGTAAAAAAGAAAAAAAAAATTCAAAAGCCCCGATGATTACAAAGTCCAAAATCAAATAAATCTACAACCCAAAAATTATTTGAAATTTTCACAAAAGTTTGTTTTAGTTTTTGGCATTTTGAAATAAAAAGACACAAAATTACAAAACAAAAAACAAAAACTTAGCCTCAATGCTACAAACTACAAAGTGCACACATTACAAGATTTATAACTTTTTCCATAACTTGCTAAATTGATTAATTATTAGATTCATTTTGAAAATTTATAATTTTTTTCTTAACTTTTTAATTATATGTCATTCATACAACATCGCTTTCACTTTCCCATCAAAATACTGTATATAATATTTGTGCTCAAAAAAAGAAAAAAAAAATACATTATCATTATCATATTAATGTACACCAATGACTTTTATTCTACAGAAATGATGTGAAATAATCGTTGGAAATTAGACTTATCCTTGCACAAATGCCAAGCCAAATGCCAAGCAGACACCACGCACAGATGGCTTCTATTTAGAGTTAGGAAGTACCGCCTATGGGGCCCCTCCAGCTTTCCTCTCATGCATTACCAATTCAATTCTCTCTCACCCCATTTTGCCCATTTAAACCCCCCAACAAGCTCACCACCCTCTCCACAATCCAATCCCACCAATTCCAAACTCATCTCCTTCTCTCTCTCTCTCTCTCTGACACAAAAACAACAGCAACAACACCACCACCACAACAAACAACTATGGTGGTTGCGTCTCAACCAGCATTAAACCATAGCTCTCAAATCAAAACATGCAAGCCCACCAGCTTGTTCACTGGAATTCCAGTGGTGGACCTCTCAGACCCTAAGGCCAAGAGCCTCATAGTCAAGGCGTTTGAGGAGTTTGGGATTTTCAAGCTTGTAAATCATGGAATCCCAATGGAGGTCATAAACAGGTTGGAAGTTGAGTCCCTTAGGTTCTTCAATTTGCCTCAGCCTGAGAAAGACAGGGCGAGCCCTCCTGATCCATATGGCTATGGCAGCAAGAGAATTGGCCCAAACGGTGATGTGGGTTGGATTGAATATATCCTCCTCAACACCAATCCTGATGTCATGTCCCACAAATCACTCTCCATTTTCCAACAAAGCCCAGAAATTTTCCAGTAAAAACAGAGTCCTCTGTTTTTTTTTTTTTTCCTCTGTTTTTCTCTCTTTTAATGGTATATAAATTTTTGACATTTTCCTTTTTTTTTCTTTTTGTTTCTTGGTGAAGCTCTGCTGTGAATGATTATATTTCAGCTGTGAAGAAAATGACTTGTGAAGTACTGGAATTGATAGCCGATGGGTTGGGGCTTGAGGCAAGGAATATGTTGAGCAGGTTTTTGAGGAATGAGAAAAGTGACTCTTGCTTCAGGCTAAACCACTATCCACCATGCCCAGAACTCCAAGCGTTGAGTGGACGAAATTTGATTGGATTTGGGGAGCACACAGACCCGCAGATAATTTCTGTCCTAAGATCTAACAACACCTCAGGACTTCAAATCTGTCTGAGAGATGGGACATGGGTGTCAGTGCCACCTGATCGCTCTTCTTTTTTCATCAATGTTGGTGATTCCTTGCAGGTACATTTAACAACCTCTTCAATAACCTCTTCAATTTTTTATATATAGATATATATATTTTTTAAACATCATGTTATTTAATTGTACACGCATTGCTGCATAAAGCTATAATAAATGAAAAATGAGTACTACTTAATTCAGCAAAAAAAAAAAAAAAAAAAAAAAAAGGACTACTTAGCCATCAATCAGTTTTTTGGGTTTTCCTAAGAAGGTTTTTTTTCTTTTCAACTAACAGCTTATCCCAGGTTATAAGATACCATTGAAATCCCATAACTCTCTCTCTTTCTTGTCACTATTCATTCATTATCTTTTATGACTAGCTATTTTCTTCTTTCTTTTTATTTATTTATTTATTTTTTGCCTTGCTTCGGATAGATTTACTCATTTGGTTATGGGATTGATGCAGGTAATGACTAATGGGAGGTTTAAGAGTGTGAAGCATAGGGTTTTGGCTGATAATACAAACCCAAGGATTTCAATGATCTACTTTGGAGGGCCATCTTTAAATGAAAAGATAGTACCTTTACCCTCACTTGTGGCAGAAGGAGAAGAAAGCTTGTACAAGGAGTTCACATGGTGGGAATATAAAAAGTCTGCATACAAGTCAAGGTTGGGTGATTATAGGCTAGGTCCCTTTGAGAAAACTGCCAGCCAATGAAGTGGCCAAGTTCCCAATTTTAGCAGATAGTAGGGTGTGTTTTTCAATGCTCAAAATAGATTTGAAAATCTGACTCAACTTGCCATAGATGGAAAAACGAATAGGATGTTCATTATCTTTCTTTTTTCTTTTCTTTTTTTTTTTTTTCACTTTTTTTGGGGTTCAAATGTTGCAACAACCACGTTTCGACCATTGATGCAAGTGTATCATCATCATCATCCTGTCATCATGAATACTATTCACACATTATGACCTTAAGTTGTTGATATTACCAGTTAATATGGTATATCATCTTGTCCTTATCCATATTTCGTACCTATTAGAGCAGTGAAATTTTATGGATTTACAATTCAAGTTGCGTCACAACACCATGATTCGTTTGCTTGAATGGACAACAATGATTAAATACCACCATACTTGTTTGTTTTTCAATCATTTACACTAGCAACACCTAAACATCAAAGATGAAGAAAGCCGTTGTGAAAATAATTGGTGCTATTTGCTTATGAATTGTGTACAAAAGACACCAAATAATAACAAGTTTTGTTTTCCCCTAATCGTCTCCCAATGAACCTTGTAAATCAATCACCTAATTAAGGGCTCAACGGCACCAAGTTTTTGAGCAAATTCATACCTCTTCTCTATTCTAAAATCCCTTTAATTACTCCCAGAGTCTTATGATTCAATGTTAATACCTGTTTCTTCATAGAAAATGATACCTCTGTTTCTTCATTTTGAGCAAAACCAAACCTCCTCTCTTTCAAAATGGAAGAAAGGAAAATAAAAATTAAAAAAAGATGAAAAGGCACAGGTGTATCTTCTTCTTTATTATTATTATTTTTTTAATGTTATTATGTTAGGTAAAAAAATATCTTCTTACACTTGATTACATCTATCATTTTACATTAACATCCATAATTGATGTAAAAATGTCTATATTTTCAAAACGTCCACATTATAAATTAACACATAGAAGCTAAGATAGGAAGTAAATTATTGGTGTAAAGAGTACAAAAGCCCTGTCACTGTGGCCACTTGAGCCATTAAGCCCATGGACTTGCAACATCAAAAGTAAAAAAATATGATAAACATGTGAGCATATAATTTGACAGTCAAACTAAAAATGACTCCCAATGTCACACTCGTTTGATTTTTCTCCTTCTTGATTGCCTCAGTTGTGAAAAGGATAGAACAGTATGTATGACTGAGTTCATGGTTTTTTGGAGTCCCCACTTTCACTTCACCCACAAAAATGAAAGAGCTGCAGAGAAAAGATTCTGATAGAGAGAGAGAGTGTGAGAGAGAGAAAAGCTCAAGTCACTCTCGGCAAAGAGTTTGTATTTGACCATCCAAGTGTGCATTTCACTATCTATATCCCACCCCGCACAATTTCATCATCATTTCAACAAAGCTATATATTGCTACTTGTGGCTTCATTAAAAGCCAGTAATAACTCCATTGAGGAATTTTTATACGGAAATAGTGTTACAGCCAGCGCCGTTATCCTTTAAAATTTCACGTTGGGGAACTGTTTTTGATAAGACATCTTTAAAAAGATGCTCTTTGGCAATCACACTTCTTCTCATCGGTTCTTCTGAGTTCCGATTCATTCCATAAATTTTCTTTCACTGCATTTTGAATTTTTGACTCCATAAAGAAACCAGGATGAATGATTTTTTTTTTTTTTTTTCACAATTTAAAATTAAGAAATATGCTAAGGTTTAAAACTAAATTAATCAAACAATTCAGTACTATTAAAAAATAATAGTTAAAAGAAAGAGATAGGACTATGATTTTTACATTTAGCATCAACTTGATACAATTTGACACTTAAGACAGTAAATTTAACTATGATTTTTTTTTTTTTTAAATATCAATTAAACAAATTTTATTTTATATATTATAAATTTTTATTTAAAAATCATTCTTCTTGCTTTTCAGATCAAATTTACTAATTTAGTTTTTATATTTAGGTTTTACTAACATCTTTTTTTTAATAATAATTAATCCACTTAATCTTCTTGTAACCTAATATATGAGAATCAAAAACAACTACTAAGAAGATAGTGATGACGAATATGACTTATACAATTAATTTATAAAAGTAAGGGGCAAGAATTCTACAATGGAAGATCTAAACAACAGATTGTAAGATAATAAGGAACAAAAAGACTTTTATTGATGTAAGATTGAAAGTTAAAAACTCTTAGACCTATTATGCTATTACAACTTTCTCTCTCTTATTCTTCTCTAAGTATTTTCTCTCAATTTTTCTGAATCCCCCTTCTGTTACACCTCCCCTCCCTTTCTAGACAATTTCCCCTTCCTTCTCTCCCCAGCTATCCTGTTACCAGCTGGATTTGGGGGATACTTGTCTTCTCACCCCTCTACTCTACCATTCTTTCATCATGAAATAGGAATTTGGGTGTATTTTCACTATTCAAACTAGTCAATCAATATTTAATGTGGAAGAGATTAGCTGAAAACATCTCATTAATGCGGAGGTGACTACCTCAGTAGTTCTTATCTCTTCATGGCATGTTCCGATGTGAACTTGATGGAAGGTGTCATTTTGGTCTAGAGGGGAATTGGTCACCCGTGCTTCCTTGCATATTTGATATGGGAAAGGTTTTGCTTATTACCTCGATAGTGGACCTTGGTAATGGTGGTTGGCCCAGACCTTCACAGGATCCGCACTGAGGAGTTTTCTTTCATTCCACAAGCCTCTCTACTCATATCCACACATTTGGGCCAGGCCCATCTTTTAAGAAATAATCTATTGGGCCCTTGGCTCTCGGCCCAAGCTCATGTTCATCCCCCCACATAATCAATCTTAACTCTTTAGTACCTTTTCAATTTTCTTGCCTTTTAATTTTGGTAAAATAAATTTAAGATTTCATGTAGATTGGTTTATTAGCTCAATATTTTAGAGTTCTTTTTTAGAGGTGGCGAAAAAGTGCACAACTCATCACACACACACAATCTCTCTCTCTCTCTCTCAATAGTTATTAGAAGGAAAGAATTTGTGAAAGCATTTGCATTCCTAACATATTTTTTGAATGTGTAAAAAAATCTATTTTTTATTTTTACTTTTTAAATTATTTATCCTCCTATGTTTTGGGGCCTTTAGGCCTAGGCCTAACTTGCCTAAACTTAGATCTGACTCTAAAAAGATACAAAAATAAATTTTTTTTTTAATATATTTATCATGTTAATTAATATAATCATTTCATATTTGCATACATCATCCAATAACGTGCTCTAAAGAATTAACGTCAAATTTCATTGATTTTGGAGCATCAATATTAGAGGTTGAAAATGTTGCATCACCAAGTTTGGTTTCCAACTTATGAATATCTTTTATTTAAAAAATAATATCATAGTTGGTTTTCCTACCGTTTACAAATCAAACAAAAGTTATATTTATTATCCAATTATATGACAAATTGTTTCTAATCTATATATATATATAAAATCGAAGCCTTTGAAGCTCCCACAATTTTCCACCTCAGCATAATATTTAAAAAAAAAAAAAAAAAAAAATTTTCTGAAACCAAAAAAAAAAAAAAAACTTAAAAAAATCTTTTCTAAAACCCAATAAATACAACGCCAGCCTTCTTTTTCCTCCAAAACGCAGAACCCTCAGACCCCTGTCGCTCCTCTCTCTTCTCTATTTCTCTACCCTCTCCTTCCCAAAAACCCAACACTGAAAATCAATCTCACCAGGAAGCCATCCCCATGCTGTTTGGTCCGAAATCGAAAGAAGGCATCATTGATCTTTCCATGGTGCTACTCACAAGGACCGATCTCCACCTTTGAGCACTGACGATAGCCATCAAAATTGGGCAGATTACATCAGATGGTTGAATTAGAACTTTGTTTCAGAAAATTAGGGTTCATTTTCTTCATCTTCTTCTTCTATTTCTTATTTTTTGAGATTTTCGATCAAAATTGCATAAAGTTGATTTTTTTTTTTTTCATTATCAAACCTAGGGTTTGATTCGATTTATTAGCAAAAATCATTGGTTGACTTAAGAGTACATATCATTGCATGTTTACAGAAGTAGACAATTATCTGTACAGCTTAAATATAATTCACACAGCATGTAGATTTAACAACAATGAAGCCTTGCTTCCAATTTCGTAGTTGCCAAATCCTCATACTAATTCCAAACGATAGTTTAATTTATTATATACATATAGAATTTGTTCACAGCACCAGCAACGGAGGACACATTACCAGTGCTCTGCAATATTATACACAGAATGACGATACAATAATATACCATAGTTGTTTGTCTCTGTAACGGAGTCCGAAGGTTGTTAAAATCTTTATCAGGATCTTGAATCTCATAATTCCACAATTCTAGAACGTCAATGATTTAAATGGCATTTAGAGTCTTCTGAGATTAGGATTTTTAAAAATCCCAACCCAGATTGTGGTTTCTTTTAGAGAAACCTTTAAATTTAACATAGAGCTAAAATAGGGACCCCAATTTGGTAGCATTTTTTTGGACTTCTTTTTTGGGTAGAGGTTGGAGTGGCAGAGAGCAACAACCCAAGTTCCAATGACTGTAAGTCCGTTTGAGTTGTAAAGGAGGCCATAGGCCTTAATGTAACAGACCATGGGTCTGTGGTTTGAAAAAGAGTAGAAGACTGTTAAGTCTATTTGACTTGGAAAAAGCTATAAGCCTCTTTTGAGTTCAAAATAGACTACAAGTCTGTTTGAGTTGAAAAAGAGTGAATCTCTTTGAATAGACTTTGGAGAATGTTTGCACATGTAAGTGGGAAAAGGAACAGCTTCCATTCTTGTGGGGAATTTGATACACATCATCGTCTAACTTCCTACATGGTAACTTTCGGGCGGGTCTTATAAGTGCATATATCATGAAGACACTTTACTTTGGAAGGTACAATCAAATTCACTTTGTTTTTAGCCTAAAGTTGTTTGTGCTATGTATCTGTTGCATTCACTTTTATTATGGTTCAAATTTCTGCATTCTTAAAATTTGTCGATTTGATGTCTTTCAGATGGTTCATTGTTAATAATGTTAGTGGATCTATGCCCTTCTATAATCGTACATGCTTATCCCCCCCCCCCCTCCCCCCTCACATATAGTTGTTGAATTTATAGCCATATATGTTCAGAGTCTGATGCAATTGCATCACTTTGAAGTATGCATGTCATTCCTGATTGGTGCAATTAACATTATATATACATTTACTTGAAGCCAAGTTATTACATTCATCTACTGAAGAGTACATCATTGCGCACATTTGAATGGTATTGAGAATTTGTACCTAAACAAAGGAAGAGAGCTAAATGGGAAAAGAACAGATGTAATTCAAGTAATGAGAAAATTAGTGAAGGTGATAAAGGAAAAAGGTATTTAGCAGGATTCATGTCTCAAAATTGGGATAAATGTGAAAGAATCCCATAAGAAACACAATCTTCAAATCACCTAGACTTCAGAGATTATTAATAGATCTTTTTGACTTCTAGCTTTGTATTCAAAAAATATTTAAACTTTGTTTTGAACTTTTTAAGAAACAGCATTCTTTTGGCTTCAAAAAACAGAGAGAGTATTCTTTTGAGTTTTATAGATTTGTCTTCAAAGAGTATTCTTATATTCTTTCTAAGGATTTTTTTTTTTTTTTTTTTTTTCTGAATCACTAACATTTTTTTAATTGTAAAATTTTATGATCTTCAATCAGATCCGAAGACCCTCACACAGATGATGAAACCTTTGGATTGGTGATCTCTTCAAGCCTCACAAAACCTTGATACAATGCAAGGTTAGTTTTTCAAAGACCAATTTATCCGAAGATTAAATACACATAAAAACCACATTGAACAGGTTAAAATGTACCCACAAAGTAGTATAACAAGTGTTGAGGTGCAAATTAACACAAAATATCCTGGAAAAACTTGCAAGATCAAATAATAAGGTGCTATTTGGTTAGAAAAATGTTGTATTCAATTTTCATCTTCATTTTTGTGTTTTCATTTTTTGAATATGAATGCACAATAAAGGACCCATTTTCACATTCATTTTCTATACATACCAGCTAACCTTTGAGCTCTCTCTCCGCTTTGTTTTAGGTCCTTCTGCTTCCCCTTTCTCTCTTTATTCCTCAAACCTCTCCCTTACAAGCCATCCCCATTCGCTCATAGGTTACACTTACATCATTAGTTGAAGGAGTGGTGTTCCTTTGCAAAGCAGCCAACAAATATAAAGTTATCAACTTCATTTTCTTTTGTTCTTCCATGAAGATGAGGGTGATGCATGTTCACAAAGCTTGATATGCAGGTTTGAAGAAAAGAGATGACTATATGAGATTGTAGAAGGAGAATGTTTGGATCTAGATTGTCATAGCATTGAGCAACCTTGATAGCTATTGCGGTTGCTATTGACTTCTATGTAAATTAAATGCCTACAACAAATAGAGATGTGGCAATAGTGTTTATTGGAATTCTTTTGACAGTATTTGATCTACAAAATACATTAGAGTGAAAAGTGAATTTATGTAGTGAGACTGATTTACAATTACTATGAAGTGTGTTTTCATTGTTTCAAAATTGAATTTGGATTTTGACTTTGAGCCAAGTAAACATACAAAGGTTGCAATCCTTTGCAAATAGATTTTCCATTATCTTATTGTTGCTTTAGTTTTCAACATTATTTTCTAAAAAAAAATAGTTATTTCTTTCTTCTTTTTCAATGTCTTTTTTCTTTTTTTTCTTTCCTTTTTAGCTTTTTCTAGGTGGGCAAATCAACCTTTCCTTGATTCTTTTAGCTTTTTCTTTAAATGTGAGGTTGATTAACTAAATATTTATTTAACTATCCCGTGCATCGCACGGGTTAGCGACTAGTTATAAATAAAATAGTGTCATCATGTTAAAAAGAATTAATTAAAAAAAAAAAAAAAAAAACCCACTAAATGCATTAGTTCTTGTGGAGTTACTATCTTTTGTAGCTTGAAGAACTCGAGGTCAATGATCAATGGTCAACTGCGAAAGAGTTATAGTGAGCTAGCGACTAGTGGTAGCCACAGCACTTATGGATTGCATGTGGCTCAGTGGTTGTTCTTGCCAGTATTAAGCTTTTAAGGATTTATTTTAGCAAGCTTTTAGGGATTTTCTAACATTAAAATTTATTTTCTATTTTTTTTAGCAAGCTTTTAGGGATTTTCTAAATATAAAAATGTCTTGTCTTTTCTTTTTCTTTTTTTGGGAGGGGACTATAAATATGAGTGAGCTGACCATATTATTTTTTGGGTCCCTTAGGGATGGTTTAATTTCTAAGGTGGGGTCATGGATAATTTTGGGCACAAATTTTAAAATTTTAGAAGTGCATAAATATTTATAATATTTAATTTGAAATATAAAATTAATCTATTTCATTTTATATTTCAAATTAAACTTAGTAAAACAAGTTAACACAAGTTTTTTTCTTTTGTTTTAATCACTTAAAAAAGTTAGTCATAATACCAATCATAATAAAACTATATCACATAAGTAATAGCTATTCATTTTAATATATATATTTTTTATGGTAACATGCATAGTTGTTAAAACGTGAATCGTATTGTGAATCAATTTTTTATTTTTCTGTATTATGTATTATATCATATTGTGTATTGTAAGATACACAAAAACTTAATAAATTTTTTAAAAAAAATTATAAATTATAAATATACATATACAAAGGGTATATTCATTATAAATTTTGAACATATTCAACTAATAACTAATTTATTCATCACTTATATAGTAATACTTAACAAGCTAACTAAATAAATCAAACTAACATGTATTCATAACAAACACATTTAAATTGATTAAACTCAAAAGCGATATACATTACAAATCAATGACCCAAAATAATAATTTTTTTTCATTATATTGCCTAATTAACTCAATCTAAGTTAATGTTATCATCATCTTCATCATTTTGAAAACATATTTCTTCATTGAAATTTTCTTCATCACCATCAACATTTACTATCTCTTCTTTTTCTTTTATTTAAATTTTTTTTAAAATTCTTCTTGGCATTCTAGTTTCAACAATAATGACAAAAATATAAAAATAATTATATTATCAGTTAATACCTTATTCATAGTATGAAATTTCTTTTTGAAAATATGAAAATGAAGTGCAAATATGTAATCCAAATTTTGTAGGAAAAAGAGAAGAAAAATTTATAGGCATGTTATTTTATTAGGCTAAATTAAGTAACTTAATATTTTTACATTAAAAACAAGTCTAACAACTTGTTAAATTCAAATAAATTAAGTAACAATTTTTAACCCAAAAAAAAAAAAAAAAAACTCATTTAAAATAAACAAATATATGTTCATATATCATATGATTTTACGATATAATACGATTTATATAATATGCACATTGTATTGTACGATTCATGAGCAATTACATACACTTTTATAATACGGAATATTTTACACACAATACGATACATATCATACGATACTAACAATTATAATAACAAAGGTTACCCATGGTAGTAACTTTACTCATATCCACTAGTAACTTGTTTTACATTGAGTAGTAATTTCATTTTTATACTTAAAAAAAAAAAAAAAAAAAAATTAATGTTAAACTATGACATGGTGACATAAGACAGTTATATCAAATTCGATAATAGGCTCTGCCATGTCTTGCGCTATATATATGACGGTGAACTCCCCCATATTACATGCTAACCTATTTCTTTCCTTTTTCTTTTTTTTTTCTTTTTTTTTTTTTTCAATTTAAAATTTTCTAGTCACTTGGGTAGACTGTTGAGTCACATATGATGGTAATTTTTTTTCAAATCCAATGATAACATACGTCACTTAAGGAGTAATTAGATTATTTTATTGTATTTTTAAATTTGCTTTTAATATTATGATGTGGCTATAGATTTTTTTTAAGCATTCATAGTAGAGTGTTACAGCTATTTTAACACCTCAAATCCCAAAAAAAACATCCTTAGAGCATTCACAATAAGCAAGCTAAAAATGATAGTTTTTAGCAACTTAAAAAGTAATTTTATTTATTTTAACAACCCACTTTACAATACACTCAACATCAAAATATCTATAATTTTAGCAACTCATTAAAATAATACAAATAACTCATTAAAATAATAATAAACAACCACCACAAAAACCAACACAATAGCAACAACCACGTCCACCGTCACCCCAGGTGGACCCCACAACCACAAACCACAATAGCAAAAAAAAAATAATAATAATAAATAAATAAATTTGGACCAAATCAGAAATCAAACCATAGCAAAACTTAACAAAAATCAAACAAATCGACCCACACCGATACCCACAAACCACAGCACAACCACGCTGATACCCACAGCACAACCACATCGATATCCACAAACCAAGCCGATACCCACGAACCACGAACCAATCAAACCCACAAACCACTCTAACCCACAAACCAATCAGACCCACACCGATACCCATGAACCAATTAGACCCACAAATTGACGTACAAACCATTTCGACTCGCGAACCACTCCAAACCACGCCAATACCCACGAACCAATCAATGCACTAAACCACCGATGAGAGAGAGAGAGAGAGAGAGAGAGAGAGAGAGAAGTGAGAGAGGAGAGATAGGAGCCGTTATAGATTTTAACGAGGAGGGAATGAATAAAAAAAAAATTTATGTTTATCTTTGTGATACAATGAGCTGTTATTGATAACAATTCATCGTAGTATGAAGGTAAAATATAACTAAATAATTTAGCTATAACAGCTTTATTTGAGGGATTTTTTGTGTGGTTGAGATGCTAAAATAACTTTTGAGTTATTTTAGCATCTTTATTGTGAGTGCTCCTATTAGTGGTGTCAAAGCCAAAAGTACCAGGTTACTATAGTAAGTTGCTACTATTTTTATTATTATTAACTTCTCTCTCTCTCTCTCTCTCTCTCTCTCTCCTATCTTCACCACCTCTTTGCCATTGGTTTGCTTGTCTCTCTCAGTCTCTTCTCTCTCCTTTTTCCTCTTTGCCAAAGCCATCATGCATGGCACTGAGTCCACCTCTCTTCTCTCTTTGTTGTAACAATTGGGATTGAGATCGAAATTGGGTATGTGTTGATTGTGATTGGGTGTTTTTGTGTGTGTGTGTGTGTTCATATAGGTTTCGTTGATGTGGAGGTGGTGGTGGTTGATTTTGGCTATGGGTTTCGTAGGTTTGATGGCTACGGTGGTATTGACTTTAGCTGTGGTGGTAGTTGATTTTGGCTATGGCAGTGGGTTGTGGTTGTGATGGTGGATTGTTGTGGCCGGTGGTAATGGAATGTTGTTTTGTTTTTATTTTTTTCTGCGGTGGATTGTGGTTGCCACAATGGTGGTTGTGGTTGGTGGTGAGGGTGGTTGTGGCTAGATGGTATAAGTTTTTGTGGTGGTTATTTTTATTAATTTAATGAGTTGTTCATATTATTTTAAATAAAAAAAAAAATAGGGTATTTGATGTTGGTATATTGTAAAAGTGAGATGTTAAAGGTTAAAATAGATAAAGTAGATATTCTAAAAAAAAAAAAAAAAAGATATAGTAGTTTTTTGAGATATTGAAAGCATAAAAAGTTGTTCCAAAAAAAAAAAAAAAAAGCATAAAAGGTTAAATTTTTTAGAAGTTTTGATATGAATACTCTTATGTCAAATGCTAACCTTTTTTTTTTCCTTTTTCCTTTTAATATAAATTTAATAGGTACTAGGGCAAACAGCAACAGAATCGCCAATAATAGTGATTTTGTCATATCCAATAGAAAATTATGCCACTCAAGAAATAATTGTATGATTTTATAGCTTTTAAAATTTTTTAAAAAAAATATTATACTGTAGCAACGTCCCAATAGAACAATTATTCCCATAAAAAAAAAAAAATAGAACAAACTCATGCTAACAAATTTTTATGTTTTTTTAAATTCTAGCACTTTTGATAAAACAATAATAGAGTAATACATGATAATAATTTTGTTACATGCATATATGACACACCCAATGCTATTGGTTCTTTATGCAATAATTAATTTTCAACTAAGATATTTTGAACCTTCTCCCCCTTTCTCCATGTGTATATGTTAAAAATACTTAGTATTCTATAAAAAACTAAAAAAAAAAAAAAACTAAGATATTTTGTTTTCCTGAAAAAAATTAAGATATTTTGTTTGGGATTTATGATGAGGAAATTTATATAGGAAAAGTTAAAGAATGCCTTAAGGGAATTTGTTAGTGAATCATTTTAGAAAAAAATTTATGGGGAAAAAAAACAATTAATGTTTTGACAGTTTTTTCAATTTCCAATAAAAGTGGTATAAAAACTTTTCTAAAATGATTTATTAATAATTGTTCTAAGGGCACCCTTTAACATGACCCTATAGGATGGATATTGATATTGTTGTATGCAAGAGTTGTTTTGATGGCAACATGATAAAGAAAATAACCCTAGAAGCCATTGCTTAAATCTAAGGTGAATGGTAATGGTCCATTGGCTTTGATCTACACGTAGGAAGGGTCAGACTTGCATCATAATATGTAAAATAATAACTGGGTTTGGGCTTTTCATAAGATTTGGTTTGTTTTTAAAAGGTAGCCCATTTTGTATAGAATAACATTTGGGCTAATTGCTAAAAGCAGCTCATATTTTATATAATAGTAAAAAGAAATTACCACGATCTATTGGGTAACTGTAAAAAATCTTAATAAAAAGAGGTTAAAAAGACTAAATGAAAAATTAGAGTGCCACATGACAGGACCTTATGCACTCCTGCATGAGGTTTTTGCTTTTATATATAACCCTCAATTACCAAATTCTAAAGCCACTTTTGACCTACTAATTCCACTACCCACAAAAAAGCTTTGGCTTCCACTTGAATAGAGACCTTAGTATTCACTTTTTTTGAGAAGGCGAATAAGCTACACTATAAGCCACTTTCCATGGGTGCATGTAGGAGCTATGCTTCATACATGATTCTGATATCAAGTTCAACATGACATAAAATGACCATGAATGACAACATTCAGGAGAAAAAGTTTTGTCTTAAAAAATTTAAAACTCAGAGCTTGCCTTGAACTATGGACATTGGACAATGACAATGCCTCAAGAGTCAATGTTAAGTTATGTACATTTGATTTGTGAAGCTTAAGGTCAAAGATACAATTATCAAATGACATGCACCCACTATTATCCTCTGGCTCACAAATCAAACTTTAAAATATCTTCTCTCTCAACCATGGCATTCACCCACTATTATATTATGCTATATGATTCTCATATGAAATATTTCCAGATTCATTCATATGTGAATCTTCCAAACCAAAATTTGCTCACGAATTAAGACAAATAAATAGCTTTCGTTAAGAGCTTTCATTTGTTCCACTATGTTTTCTGCTATATGATACCATTGTTTCTAGCAATGTTTAGTTTCATTAAAAGTCACACATAACTAAATACTTTGAAGAGCATTACAAACTATGAAGAAAAAAAAAATCTATTATAAAAGCTCGTAAACTAAACAAATTTCTCTGAAAATGGGCTGAATTTTTAATTTTCTTGTTTTTTTGGTTTGTTTATTTTTGGATATAATCTTTTCAATGATAAGTAACAACACTCATATGGAATGCTATATTTTAGCTATTGATGAATGTTTACTGCTTTTGAGTGCCATCCCCCATATTGGATTTAAGTAAATACTATCTCTCTATATTTACCTATTGAGAAACTAAATATATTTTAAATTTTTAATCGATAAATCTTATCTACCTAACTGTATAAAAAACTTGTATTAAAGTCTGGTCATTGTTACTAATTGTATAACTAAATTCAACTATATATTTTTTTCATTATAGATCTTATCTCATGCAATATGAAAAATTTCAAGAAATGCCACTTTCAACTTAGCATATGCCTATAATGATTAAAAGTGTAAAGAATATGCAATACAACTGTTAAATTTTCAAAATATGTAACAATATTAATTTTTTTTTAAAGGAAATTGTAGTCTTAAGGTACAACTGAAAGTTTGTAGTCTCCAAAAAACAAGTCATGTACATTGGACTTGGAAGAAAAAGAACTATTGATCTTGCCCAATCATACCCTTATATTCTTACCACAAATAATTGGATTATTGGCTTTGTTTATTGTTGAGATGCAACCCAAAACAAAAAAGGCATACGACAACAACAAAATTAATAATAAATAAAATCTCCAAATAGCATTATAATGAAGTATTGTTTCCAAAAGCCATATTTTTAAAATTCGTATGTTTGCTTATTTTAATCCTCATATGGGATTTAAGTTTCATTTATACATTTGAATATTGATAGATATATAGATAATATTGATATCGATTTTGATACCTAGCATCTTTTAGGGAAAAATGCCATGACACCATTGAACTTTGGGGCAGTGGTCATTACACCTCCTCAACTCTTATTTTAGCCACTTTACTCCATAAACTTCACATGTTTGCCAAATTGAGGCTTCTGTTAGTCTACTATTAAAATTCACTAACCGTCACATTCATACTTTAAAACAAAAACAAAAAGTTACTGGATTTGAATTTTTTGAGAGTGAGGGAGAGAGACCGTCTCCCTCAATGGATCCACTGTGGATCTCACTGCCCCTGGCATTGACCATGCCGTTTGTGGTCCAACTGTTCCTCGTAACAACAACAACAACTAAGCCATATCTATTAATGGAGATATCAAAAACCAAAGCTTTTCCGGTTTAAAAATTATCCAATTGAGAGACACAATGGTCACACAAGTTCTTGTAGCATTATTATATATCTAACAAATATAAAAGGAAAAATAATAAATAAATGAAATCACGACTACATACTTTCAAAAAATTGTAAACTAAAGCCACATGGCCTTAGCCAAAAAAAAAAAAAAAAAATAGAATACGATATTAAGTGTGCATTTGGATACAGTTTATTTTGCTGAAAACTGAAAATAATAAAAAAAAAAATTCTGTTTATTACTGTTTGGCACTATTCATTAGCCATGAACAATGAATTTAGGCCAATGAACAGTGCATAACACGCTAGTTTAATAAATAAATAATAAAAAAAAATCCCAAACGCAAACGTCGACGTGAATCCAAACTGACCTTAAGGTGGTGTATCCACGTCTCGCGTTGGTGTTTTGAGTTTAAAGTTTTCCCTCTTTTTTTTTTTTTTTTTAGCCCGCATTTAAGGAGATAGTGCGGCTACTGTGCATGAACAATAGCCGCACTATTTGACTTTTCAACCCTTTTCAGCACATCAGTGGGTCCCGTAAACAGTACACAGGATTCACAAATCTCACTTTTCAGCAACTTTTTCATTAAAAATGAGTCTTACGGTACTATTCACACATTTAAAAATTATTTTGCTACAATATTTTCAATTTTTAGTTTCAGCAAAATAAGTCCTATCCAAACGGACCTTAAGAAGAAGAGACAAAGCTTAAGCGATTTACTAATTGCAGTCAAATCTATGTTTTGTTTTCGTTTTTTCAATTTGTAACTAAAATCTTACATAGCTCATACACAAATCAGTAAGCTTTCAAATCTAAAATTTAAGACTATAGGACTGATGCGCTACTGAGTTGTTTTAGGGAGCGGCAGGACCACCAATGGCACCGTTAGTACCATGGACGGCGAGATCTACGGTGGTTCCATTGAAGAGATCTCTCTCTCTAAAAAAAATTGAAACCCAGTTTTGAATGTTCTTGTCATGTGAGAATTGCTAGTAATATATATATATATATATATATATATATATATTTATATGAAAATGATGAATTTCATTACCAAATGAAATTGAAATACAACAGAGTTCTACCACCAACAGAAAAATAGATACAATTAATTCAGATCAGGCGGCGAATCATGGGAGGAGAAATCTCTTTCCAAAGTTCATGGGCAACTCTGTTGTACTACCTTTCCACGTGCTTAATGCTCCAGCATCTAAAGTTCTTAAGGAGAAGGATTATACATTTATACCGTGAACCAAGTGGCCAAGACACCTTCTGTTTTAGCCTTTTCAACGCTTTGAATTGCTAATAAAGCATCTGATTCAATGATGATATTAGGCAACTCCACTTCCTTAGCAAGAAGAATATCTGATTCAATAGCCAGAGCCTCCACTTCTAACACTGAGAACAGGCCATTGAGGTACTTTGACCAGGCCGCTATAACCATCACCTCTGAGTTTCTAATGACCACCCAGACACTAGAGTTCCTCCCCTGATCAGATGTGGCACCATCTACTTTAACTTTGAATACTCCATTGGGAGGGCTTCCCATTTTCTGTTCTCCTTAGCCTGATACTGACCTGGTGCTCTCCTCTTTTCTTTGTAGCCTTTGAGTTATCCTGCAGCAAACTTCCAAATCTAGTGAGAGATCTGGCAAGTGGACTCAAATACAACTTGGTTTCTATTATACCAGATTGACCAGGATGTCACAAAAGAGACTCCAAGTCTGAAGTCTCTGGTAGTTTTAGTTGCAAGGATTTCTAGTTCTGTGTCAGATACATCCCACTTGAAATGGAAGAAAGCATTTCACAATTAATATTTTATTTCCTAAATCCAAAAGTGTAAAAACTGTTATATTGTTTATTTATTTATTTATTTTTTAATGTGACTCTAGATACATTTAATTTGAGCCATAAAATATATCGATTTAATTGAAAATGTTTTTTTTCCCCCTTCTTCATGTTTTGGCAATGGCACATCTTATTAAGGCATGGGTGATAGGTTCCAGCTCTCTGTCACAACAGGGGCATAACATTTCTCTAATAATTCCTCTCGCTTGCAAATTAGCTACGATTTGGAGGCCATTCACACAAGCTCTCCATGCAAAGATTTTTATCTTTTTTGGAATGTTTAAGTGCCATATCTTTTTACAGAGTATGGTTCTATTGTCCCTTACTGAGCTTTCCCCTTATTTGTCGGGCTCAACAATTTTAAATGCTATATAGTAAGCACTCTTTATAGTGAAGTTGCCTTTTCTATTACCAATCCAAATAATTTTGTCTTTTGGGAGGTTATAGCTTAGGCAGATGTTTAGGATTGTGCTAACTTCAAAAGGGAGAAAAAAAAGATCTAATTAGCCCATCTTTCCATCTTTTAGTTTCTTTATCAATAAGCACTGACACCATTGGATATTCATCAAAGAGCTTTGGGGGAGAGATTACCTTATATGTTGAAGGAGTAGGCATCCATTTATCTTCCCAAATATGGATCAAGCTTCCATTCCCTACTCTCTATCGGGTTCCTCTCCTTATCACTTCCATCCCATTCATAATACTTCACTAAGTGTATGAGAAATTCGATTCTAATTTGGCTTTAAGGACGTCCCCATGTGGATAATATTTGGCCTTATAAATTTGAGCCACAAGAGAGTCTAGGTTTATCAACAATCTCCAACCCTATTTTGCTAACATAGCTAGGTTGAAAGCTTGAAGGTTTCAGAAGCCCATCCCACCTTTAAGCTTAGATTTACACATCTTTTTCCAACTAACCCAAGCTATCTTTGATTCTTGCTGCCTCTGTCCCCACCAAAATCTCCTCATCATTCCTTCTAAGTCACCACACAGGCCTTTTGTAAGTTGGAAGCAACTCATGGTGTAGGTTGGGATTACTTGGGCAACCGCTTTAATAAGAATCTCTCTTCCTCCCATGGATAGCATTTTTTATTTCCACCCAAATAGCGTTTTCCCTACCCTTTCTTTAATCTCCGCAAAAACTTCAATTTTTTTTTTCTTTCCTACAATTGAGGGCAGCCCCAAGTATTTGTTGTGCTGTGATCCTTGCATATGGTCCAAGAGTGTTAAACACATCATCTCTTAATTGTTGAGGGGTATTGTGGCTGAAGAAGATTGAAGATTTGTCAGTATTTATTTTTTGGCTTAAAGCAACTTCATAGAGCTTAAGAATTTCAATCAGCATCTGACATTCCTAGGTGTTAGCCTTACAGAACAGAAGGCTGTCATCTGTGAAGAACAAATGGGTCATCATTGGGCATCCTCTACATATAGATATATCACTTATCATCTAATTCCTAGCAGCTTGACGAATAAGCGATGAGAATCCTTCTGCACACAACAAAAATAGATAGGATGACAAGGGGTCACCTTGATGGAGACCCCTAGTAGGCCTTATACAACCATAAGCAACACTATTGATAAGAATAGAGTAGGAAATAGTGGATATATGATATCAGCCATAGACATGTTAGAGTTTAGCACATTTAGGACCATATCAGAAACATATTGCCAACAACATCCCAGTAGAACTGTTAGTAAATTTTAACAGTAGACTAACAGAAGTATCAATTTGCAAACATGTGAAGTTTACGGAGTAGATTAGATAAAATAAAAGTTCACCGGGGGGGGGGGGGGGGGGTGTGTGTAATGACCACTATCCTAAAGTTCAAGGGGTGTTATGGCATTTTCCCCCATCTTTTGTTAAGTGAGATAATGTGCCTTAATGCTTGAGACTTACCTTAACAACATTAGTAAAAGATGTAAATCACGTGAGGTAGAACTAAGTGACCCATGTGAGACTTACCTCAATAACATTAAATTCAAGAACATTAACGTTAAAACTCAAGCGTTAAGGCACGTTACCTCACTTGATAAAAGAAGCCAGCTATCAAAATTTTATTGATGGAGCATGGAGTGGAGCACAATGTTTGGTTCATAAGATTTGAACTTTGATTTAAGATTTTTGTGATGTAGATTTTAAGAGTAAACTCTAAATTGCTATTATTACATATATTTAGAAGTAAACTACTATCTTTGAATTAAATGCTCTCACCTATTAGCATCTACCTTGCTTTTAATACAGAGGTGACTAGCCTTGAACAATAGGAATGATAGGGTTAGCACTATCCTCTCTATTTAGTAAAGAGAGGGATATGACTGATGGGAAATTATTGTGTACTCCCGGAGTACCATAAATGCATACTCCTTCCTTTCACATAAATGGTGGATCCCACTAATTAAATTCATAGTGGGACCCACCATTTATGTGAGAGGAGGGAGTATGCATTTATGGTACTCCGGAAGTACCTAATAATTTTCCATGACTGTAGCTCTCATTTTATCTGTAACACCCCAAGTCAAAAAAAAAAAAAAAAAAAAAAAAAAAAAACCTTCCCACAATATCTATATAATATCATCAAGAGACCCATGACATCAAAATTGCAATATCCTCCAAGATAAGCAATTTTAGAACTTCAACTAACTCCAAATAAACCCAATAGCAAAAGAAAAAATTAGATTTACCAAGTATCATATATTATAACTCAAAACCCCTAAATTTTCACCATAAATAAACTTTAGATAGCGACTATTAGTACAAACCATAAACCCACTCATCAAATAATTCCTCTAATACAAAACCCATACGTATAAACACATGAATATTACTTCCAAATCTCATAAATCACATGAATATTATTATCAAAAATTAAATAAAAGAACCTCCTTATCAAAAAAAAAAAAAAAAAGATAAAAAATCCTCAAGCAAAAGTATAAAACCCATCAAAAGATTAGAAATCTTTACCTCAAATAAAAGGAAAGAAGATGTTAAGGTTCCTAAGAAGTTTTTTCGGTGATCTAGTTGGAACAATGATGGTGGAGATGGTGGTGGGGAGTGGTACCAGTGGGAGAGTGTGAGGGAGTGAGAGTAGTATTTGGAAAAAAAGAAAAAAAAAAAAAGCAAATGAGTGAGCCAGCCAAGAGAGAAAAGAGATGGTGAGAATGTGTGGTGGGGAATGATGCGGTAGGTGGGGCACATGTGGCCCTAAAAAAATCTGATTTTGTATTTTTTTTTTTTTCTGACTTGGGGCGTTAAATTATCACCATGTTTCTCTTGGAACTTAGACCCAAAGGCTCTCTAAAAATAATAATAATAATAATAAATCCCTAAGAAGATTGAGAGGGTGTTATCCAAAAAGAAAATGGAAAATGGAAAGAAAGAGAGGGAAAAGGCAATCTTTGGTTATCCCTGTTGGGTTCTCAAGCACTCTCTAGGTGTTCGATATCAACTTTGACACAACAAAAAAGAACCGTGAGTTAAGCTACGTTTGGATTCGGCTGAAATTGAAACGTGCGTCTGCGTTTTTCCTTTTTTTTTTTTTTTTTTTTCATGCGTTTTTGAGATTGCGGCTACTGTTCATTGAACAGCATGAATAGTAGCCGCAAAGTTGGACTTTTCAAACTTTTTTTCAGCCAATCAGCGCACATCGTGTATTGTTTACGAACCCACAAATTTCACTTTTCAGTAACTTTTTCATTAAAAATGGGTCCCACGGTACTATTCACACATTTAAAAATTATTTTGGTACAGTATTTTCAGTTTTCAGTTTCAGTTTTCAGTTTTCAGCTGTATCCAAACGGACTCTTAGTCTATTACTTTAAATGTTTAGGTGGGGTGGCTTGTCAACCGCCCACGAGTTTTGTTTTTTTTTTTTGAGAAAGAACCGCCCATGAGTTAAATGATACATCCAACACTTTATTTCCTATGATAGGCACGAGGTTTGTTTGTTTGTTTGTTTGTGTTTTTTTGTGAGCGTTTGGATTCAGTGTTTCCGTTGAATCCCGCGTCTCACGTTTTCCTTTTTTTTTTTTTCTTTTTTTTTTTTGCTTTCACGCGTTTAAGGGAGCAAAATTTACTGTTCATGAGACAAATTTTACTATTCACTCACTGTTTACGCACAGCACTGTTTATACATTAAAAAATATTAAAAATGGGTCCCACGGCATTATTCACACATTTAAAAATTATTTTACTACAGTGTTTTTAGTTTTCAATTCAGCAACAATAAGTTCAATCCAAACGGACCCTTTAAGTGATATGATAACCTTGAGTTATATGTATGGGTATATAATCTATTGTGTAAATAATAACTAATATGAGTATTTTTATTAATTATACCTCTATCCAGTATTTGATCATGAGTCACGAAAGTCCATTTTTTTAAATGCCTTTCTATATTATAAAATGAAAGAGATAACAAGACAATACAAAGAGAATGTGAGTATATAATATGTTGTATATACATAACTAATACAGGTATTTTTATTAATTATACCTCTATCCTATATTTGATCACGAGTCACTAAATTTTTTTTTTTTAAATGCATTTCTTTAAAATGCATTTCTTTATTATAAATTGAAAGAAATAACAAGAAAATACAAAGAATCTGAGAATAAGATTATATTTAAATTTATTATTCAATGATCATCTACCATGTAGAAGTTATATTAGTTCAAATTACATCTATGTATACCTTGTTTGTAACAAAACAAGGGTTACATATCTATATTTATATTTATATATTACTAAAAGTTGAAGTTGGCACTTATTGTTACTATACTCCTGTTGCGCCACTTCATCGTCATGTCATTCGCTACATAATTATTATTTATTATTTATTCATATTTTTTTTACAATATATATATGATGAATAGATTATTGACTTTGCATATTCATCTTTGTTGGTTTTAACATCTATATATATTTCTTTTTTATTTCCAATTTTTCTATAATTTTTTTTACATTCACTTATTTTTTTAAATATTTACACTTTCTTTAACATTTCTTCTTCCCTTACTTTTTCATCTCCCCACTACCATCTACTTTAATATTACTATTCATATTTTCTTTCATCTTCCTTTATTTATCTCTTCTTATCCCTTCCCTCTTATTATAAATTTGTCACTCTTTTCCATTCTTTGCATAGTTTTCTCTCACAAAAAGGTTCTCTCTCTCTCTCTCTCTCTCTCTCTCTCTCTCTCGTGGATTTTATTTTTTATTGCATCTCCGCTTTAGATTGATAATTTTTTGTGTTTTTAAGAACTCTAATTTAGGTTGATACGATTTAGTTTTGGAAGTTATTATTATTATTATTTTGCTCTTTGATTGTTAAATTTTATCCGATTACATTATAAAAAATTAAAGATAGTAGATAAAAAAAAAATAGTATTCTATTACATAGCATAATTTGGATAATTTAGTGTTTATTGTTATATCTTTTAATTTTTTTTTCTTCTCTTCTATTTTACTCAATATTGAAATTCAACCACATCCTCCTTATCATTAAATTATTTATATTTTCTCTCTCTCTTTTTGTTTAAAAAAAATAAAAAATGTAATATTTTACTTATATTCAAATAAAAGAAAATTGTGCTCATCAAATTATACTCATTTTTTTTAACATTTACACTTTCTCCAACCTTTCTCCTTCTTTTTACCTTTTCAACTCCCCAAACATTCTACCTTGATATCACTCTTCCTCTTTCCTTTTATCTTCCTATATTTTGTTTCTTTTTATTATCATCCTCTTAGTATAAATTTGTCATTCACTCTTCCATTCTTTACATAATTTTCTCTCACAAAAAAGTGGTTATTTCCCACTCTTTCTCCCTCAATTTTTTGTCGGATTTTTATTTTTATTTTTCTTGCATCTCTATTTTAGCTTGATAAAGTTTGTATTCTTTAGAACTCTATTTGGGTTGATGGGATTTAGTTTTGTGTTTTAAGTTTGTTTTTTTATTTTTTTTATTTTTATTATGACTTTGATTGTTAAATATTATCATATTGCATTATAAATAATTAAAAATAGTATATAAGAATGTACTATTATTATATTACATAAAATTATTTGGATAAGTTAGTGTGTATTATTATTTTTTTCTCATATCATTTTATTTAACATTTAAATTTAGCCACATCCCCCATATATATCATTAAATTATTTATATTTCCACTCCCTTTTATTTTAAAAAATTTAAAATATAATATTTTGCCTAAATTGAATAAATAACATTGTTCACATTAAGTGGAGTAATGCTAGGGAAACACTCCTTCTCACACCCAATGTATCAAAGGAAGAATGAAATACAAAACAAATCAAGTTAGAAACACTAAATTTAAATAAAATAAAATAAAAACTAATAATGCATATATAATGTCATAGAATCATCATCAAATTTTGGAAAATGATAGGTTGCCAATGGAGAGAGAGAGAGAGAGAGAGAGAGAGAGATGGTATAGAAAAAAAAAACCTATACAAAGTAATAAAGAGTAGATAAAGAAAAAAAAAAAAAAAAAACAAACGTCAATTAGTAATCGTTGATTGGAAAACAAAGAGGTTGTAAGGAGAAGTAAAAAAATAAAATAGAGATTACCGTGTGGAGAACATTAAAAACTTTACAGTAAAATAACATAAACAATTAAATTCACTTAAAAAATTAAATCAACAATCAACAATTAAATACAATTATAGTACCAAATTTAAATTTAAAACTAATCAAACTCTAACTATGGAAACCATATTAATCATAACTAAAAAAAGAGATGTTCTCTGATAGTAGTATAAATTACATAAGAAATAAAGTTAGAAAATTTAAAAATCCATTTTTTGACATTTCATTTAACCTTATTTATAATATATATATATATATATATATATATAATTTTCATACACTATTACTTTCGAAAATCTAATGAACAATGCTACCTCTCATTTATCGTTTTTGTATGCAAATCATCAGTTAGTAAATATATGATAATAGTATAAAGCGTTATAAATGAGATAACTAAAAAATATATATAAAATTAATTAGCCATGCACTATTATTATAGAGTAGTAGTCTATAATTTTACGCATCCAAAAAAGTGGAATATATAGAGTTTTCTTAAAGGTATGTGTAAAGATTCACTATATGTGTGTGTGTGTAAAGGTAAAAAAATAAAAAAAATAAAATAAAATAAAAAAAAATTTAAGGTTTTTATTAACTTAAAAGCTAATGAAAAACCAATGGTTAATAACTAAAA
This sequence comes from Quercus robur, assembly GCF_932294415.1. Taxonomy (NCBI): domain Eukaryota; kingdom Viridiplantae; phylum Streptophyta; class Magnoliopsida; order Fagales; family Fagaceae; genus Quercus; species Quercus robur. Next base: position 59,302,958 of record NC_065538.1, on the reverse strand, counting down.
TTATAGTATTAATAAATATTTAATGAGACAATCCTAAAAAAATTATCATGCGCAACGTACAAATATGCGATTAGTATATATAAAAGAGAAAGCAACATAAATTACTCATAAGTTTTTTTTTTTGAAAATGGAACACATTCATTTATTTAACAAAAGAGAGTCATGATACAATGCTTCCATTGTTGGTGGAGGCGAATCCTCCACCCAGAAAATATCATCATAGATGTTCCTAGCATATTGGACATGAGCATGTGCTACCCTATTCCCCCCTCTCCTTGTGCAGTAGATTGTTACCCATTGTAAGCCACATAGCAGATGACGAACGTTGTCCACAACATTTCCCAGCAAGGACAGGTCAGCCTCATATGCAGAAATAGCATTCATCACGTTCACATTATCTCCTTCAATAACTAGTTCAGCAAATCCAACATCAATTGCGAATTCTATTGCTTTCCTACATGCCAGTAACTCGACTTCATCACTGCTTCTCAATAAGGACCTTTGGCAGTCGTGGCTGCCATCACTTCCCCCTTGTCATTACAAATAATTGCTCCAAACTCAGCCCTGTGGCTATCTGAGAATATAGTTGCATCAAAGTTCAGTTTGAAGACCAATGAAGGAGGTGGCTTCCAAACCTCAATGATGGAGTGCACCACCAACACAACACTGAGCTGAACCTACGAAACTCGGTACTCCTCCAAATATTCAGCAGCTCTCTTGCTTAACAAGTTAGGATCTCAAAGCCTGCCCCCATGTAACAGATTGTTCCTTTGATTCCAAATGAGCCACGCTTGAACAAAGAACAACTCCAACTCCTGCACTGAGATTCGGTTCAACAGCTATTCAATGAGTTCCATCATATCAGCTTGCCCATGAGAACACTTCTGCAACTTTACTAAGCTTCCCAACCACACTTCCTTTGCAACCTCGCAATTCCACAGAGCGTGTATAGTCATTTCTGGAAATTTGGTGCAGTTCAAACATGTATTATCCTTAACAACTCTTCTCCTAACAAGATTCATCCGTGTTGGCAATATCTCATGGCAGGCCATCCAACCAAAAACCTTAATCTTGTTAGGAATCTTGAGCTTCCACAGAGCACTCCAAACTTGTTTACCTGCACAGCCACTTGAATTTTCAGTCCATCCTTCACCTCTCCGAACCTGTATAGCCACTCCATATGCTGACTTCACCGAAAATAGCCCATTCTTATTTTTCATCCACATTATCCTATCTGGAACATCTCTACGGCTCAAAGGGATTCTGCAAATTGCCTTTGCATCTTCAATGTGAAACAAGGACATTATAAGCTCTCTTCTCCACCAATGTAACTTCGGATCAATGAGGTCAGACAACCATAGACCCTCGGATTCTTCATTAGTCAGGTATAGGACTTTGTTTGTTGGATGATTTGGGATCCACCTATCCCAATGAACTCTTATGGAATAACCATTTCCAACTCTCCAACAGCATCCAGTTTTAAGAATGGGGAGTGCCGCCATTATGCTTAGCCAAACAAATGAGCAGCTAGGTGACTCAACAGCATCAAGAAAATTAGACAGTAGGAAACATCTAGCCTTGAAGCACCTGCATAGTAGTGAGTCATCTTCTTGTAGCAATCTCCACCCTTGCTTCGCAAGCATGGCTAGGTTGAATGCTCTTAAGTCATAGAACCCCATGCCACCATCTTTCTTTGGAATAACTAATTTATCCCAACTTTTCCAATGGATTTTTCTTTCATTCCTAACCTATTCTCACCAAAATCTTGCACACAACGCATCTAGCTCATCACATAATTTCACTTGAAGTTGGAACGCAGCCATTGTGTAAGTGGGAATGGATTGTGCCACTACCTTGATAAGAACCTTTTTCCCAGCCCTAGATAGCAGCATACCTTTCCAACTTTGTAATTTCTTCCATACCCTATCCTTAAGATAGGAAAAGGAATGGTATTTTGAACGTCCAACTAATGTACGCAGCCCCATATATGATTCAAAACGATCCACCTCCTTAACACCCAGAGTTTGCATAATCTCATCTTTCTAGTTGTGTGGGGTATTACGGCTAAAATACACTGAAGATTTCTCCAAATTTATGCTCTGACCCGAAGCTTTAGCATAAGTTTGGAGAATCTCAGTAACAACCTGCACTTCCATCTGAGTTGCCCAGTAAAATAGTAGTGAGTTGTCTGCAAATAACAGGTTAGAGATTTTGGGTGCTCTTCTACAAACTGATACCCCATGAATCATTCCTTCCAACTCAGCCTTAGCCAATAGAGAAGTAAAACCTTCTGTACATAACAAAAACAAATATGGTGAAAGAAGGTCACCTTGACGGATCCCTCTAAAGGGTTTGATACTGCCATACGGTTTGCCATTAACAAGGACTGAAAAGGATGGTGTTGTAACACAACTCATCACCCTATTAATCCACCTTTCAGGGAAGCCCATCTTGTGCATAATTCCTTGCAAAAAGAGTCATTCTACTCGATCATAAGCCTTGCTGATATCAAGCTTCAGTGCTAAAGATCTTTTTTTCCCTTTCTTCCTGCAATGCATGGTATGTAATGTTTCATATGCCACCAACACATTATCCGTAATGAGGCGACCTAGTACAAAACACTCTGAGTTGGAGAGATGACATGAGGTAGAGCCTGTTTCAGTCTATTTGCCAGGACCTTAGATATAATTTTATAAATGACATTTCGTAAACTAATAAGTCTGAAATCAGACATTTTCTCAGGATTCTTTACTTTAGGGATAAGAACAATATTAGTGTGATTAATATCAAGCACCATGTTTCCAAAAATCAAAAAATCTAACACAATAGCAGTTACAGAATCACCCACAGCATGCCAGAATTTTTGGTAGAAAAGGGCATTCATACTATCAGGTTAGGAGCCTTGGTTGGTCCCATTTGGAACAACGCCGCTTCAACCTCATCTACACTAAAATCACTGGACAGTATTTATTACATTTCAGGGGTCACCTTGCAAGAAACTACATTTAGACACTCTTCCATCTGATCACATGAACCTGCACAAAACAAATTATCAAAGTAGTCTACAGCTACATTAACTATGTCCTCCATATCCTCCACCCATTGGCCCTCTCCATTTTTAATTCCCTTTATGTGGTTTCTCCGCCTCCTTTGGCTTGCTTTGGAATGAAAAAATTTTGTGTTTTTATCCCCATATTTTAGCCAAGGAATTCTTGACCTTTGAGTCCAATAAATCTCTTGCTTCAATAACAAGTCATCCATCCTCCTATGCACTTCCAAATACCGAGCTCTATTCCCCTCAGTGGTTTCGGCTTTATTGAGAGAATCAAGTTGTTGTTGCAATTTTTTAATTGCATCTGCATTTGGATCAGCTTTGGCGATCCCCATGCCATTAACTCCACTCCGCATGACTTGATTTTCTCCTTAATTGAAGCCAAACCTAGTCCTCCATCCCCTGCCGTGTGCCATTCTCCACTCATCACTGTCTCACAATCTTCCCATAGGAGCCAAGCTTCCTCAAATTTGAACCATCTTTCCTTTCTTTGTCACTGCCTTTGATAGCTCTGAGTCTGAAGAACAATGGGTAAATGATTTGATGCATGGGTTAAAAAATGGGTAACAATGCTCAATTGGTACTTCTCCCTCCACTCCTTGGTTGCTACAGCTCTGTCAAGGCAGATTTTTGTGTTTGCCTCTCCAAGCCTCTTATTACTCCAAGTAAATGGGTAATCCCTATAGCCCAAGTCTTCAAGTTAACATAATTCCAACACATCCCTAAAAGCATCCACCTGTGCAGATTGTGCCGGCCGCTTGCTCTATTTTTCTGATGCATGCAGAAAAGCATTGAATCACCAATACAAAGCCAAGGTCCATCCACAAAAGTTTTCAAGTGAGCTAGGAGTTTCCATGACTTCTCTTGCTGATTTGTTTCTGGCCAACCATAGAAGCATGTCATAAACCAAACAAATCCATCATCCTCCACAATTTTAGCTAACACATGATTTGCTGTGAAATTAATAACCTCCAATGCTACCTCGTTCTTCCAAATTAGTGTTATGCCTTCTCCTGAATCTAGATTTTTAACAATAATCTGATTGGGAAAAGGTAAATTATCATAAAGCTTCTCAAATCCTTCCTTATCAAGCCTTGTTTCCATCAAGAAACAAACATTGGAAGCTTGTTCCCTCATAAGTTTGCGAAAGCTTCGACCTGTTCAAGGATTCCCAAGCCTTTGGCAGTTCCAACTTAAAAGCCTCATTGCTTCCGGCAAGGGTGGATTGCCACCCCCGCCAATATTTCATCATTGCTAGTTTCATCAATTTTCCCACGCTTTAATGTTGGTGCACCTTGGTTCCCTTCTATACATACATCTGCTTCATGAACTGCATCCTGTTTGCCAAGTGTAGGTAGCATAATAGCCCTAGTAAATCCACTCAATCCAAAATCCATTCGGTTAATTCTAGTCCAAGTGGATGGTCTTGATAAGGATAACCCACTAGGATTTGCATCCGGTCTTGCTTTATCCACCTTCAATTTCAAATTAGGAATTCCATCTAATCCGTTTGTTAAGGTGTTTGACATTCCCTCCATCACGATACCCTTAGTCTCCACCTTTGTTTCACTACCTTGACCCCCAGAAACAGTTCCTTCATTCACGGTAATGTCCTCCTTCACGTAAGCATGAAGTCCCTTATCCACATCTTCTTGCTGAAAATCAAGAGCAGTTCCTAGAATCTCAGCCTCACCCTTATCTGGACTATCACTTGCACACAACACTTTTGCTTCACGAACCTGCTCCACCACCGCCTGCATCTCCTCCCCTTGCACTGGTTGGTTCACTGTCTACATTACAGCACCACCTGTAGCATTAGCAATACCATACTCAAGTTTGTTTCCCACATTTCGCCTCTGTGGAGATTGTGGTCAACCCCCTGTAGCTTTTAACCAATCACCATATTGGTATTCCACCTCTCCACCACTTTTCTGCATTGCGAAGTGTTGAGCGCAATGTTTCAAATCATGTCCAAGAATACCACAGTAGTAGCAAAACAGCGGAAGTCGCTCATATTTAAATCTAACCCACGTACGTTCACCATCCGAATCAACTATATACACACCACATCTGATAGGCTTTGTTATTGGCAGTGCAACGCGAACACGCATGAAAAAATTCAAATCATCTTGTCTTTGTCTCCTTTCTACCTCCACCACTAAACCTAAACTGCTTCCAACTTCAGAGGCTACTTGGGGATGTTAAGGAAAGTATTTCCATTCATGACAGTGCTGATCTTGTGGGCAAGACAGCTAGCTCATTTCCTATTATAATCCCAACAGCTACTGCAGAAACTAAGTCAACAAGCACCTCTATTATGGAAAGCTAAAACAGAGGAAATCAATCAAAGGAGCGTGACCCACGTGCAGACAAACTCCACTAATCTGTCACTGCCTTTCCTGTGCAAATACATTCCTTAATATATATGTATATTCCTTGTATATGCATTGTAGTATATATATTCTGGTTGTATCTCATATTTTCAATATAGAGAAATAATTACCTCTTGTATCTTTGAGCTTTCACATGGTATCAGAGCCCTCTGGTTCATACCAAACTTCTCCAATGGCCGACTCAAACTCCTCTGCCAATCTTTTCCAAACACCCAATATAACTCCCTTGATTTCCATAAAATTAGATGGAACAAATTACCTGCAATGGGTTTCTCAATTCTTGCCCATCTTGCGAAGCTATGACCTGTTGAGCATTGTTGATGGCTCAGAGGTGTGTCCTGACAAGCACACAATTGCTGGGGAAAAACAAGTTAAGAACCCAGAATATGTGCTTTGGTACAAAAAGGACCAACTTGTCTTGAGTTGGATAATTGCAACTCTCACTCCTAATGTTCTTTCCACTGTTTATGGACTGAACACATCTTGCCAAGTCTGGAGTTCTTTGGCAACTAGATATGCTTCCCAATCAAAATCTTGCATTGCTCACTTAAAACGCCAATTGCAGACCCTGCGACAAGAATCTCGATCTTGCTCGGATTATCTCCAATTGGCTAAGTCATGGGCAGATCAACTTGCTGCTGCAAATAAGCCAGTGGATGACAATGATCTGATTTCATACATAGTCAGTGGTCTAAATCCATCATTCAATGCCTTCATCACAACATTTCGCCTTGCAACTCGAGAAGCCTCCTGGACATATGTTGACTTCGAAGCTGAGTTGTTGAATCATGAAACTCTTCTCATAAATCAAGGCGTCATGACTTCGACAGACTCAAGTAGTTTTGCCTTGTATTCAAATAAACAACACAACAGAGATCGCAAACCAAAGTTCAACGGAGCACAGAAAACCAATGGCCCATCTAAGTCCCAATTGCCATTTCAAAACCAGAAATCGCACCACACCAATCTTCCAAAGCAGAGGCCAAATCAACCTTCATCCTCACCCTTCAACTCCTCTTGGTCACCTTGCCAAATATGTGGTAAATCAAATCACCAAGCACTTGACTTTTATCATCGAATGGACTACTCTTACCAAGGTCGCCATCCTCCAACCCAATTGGCTGCTATGGTTGCTCAAAGCAACTCTCTATTTGCAGAAGAAGAAGAACAGCCGTGTTATGCAGATAGTGGAGCCAATCAACACATCACTGCTGATTTGGAGAACCTCAATCTATCAAGAGAACCATATCAAGGTAGTGCCGACGTGGCTGTGGGCAATGGTTCTGGTCTTCCAATAGCTAATATTGGTTCTACTACTCTCACTGCTCAAAATTCTACCTTTCAATTAAAAACTGTACTTCATTGTCCTGATGTACCTGTTAACTTGCTATCTATACAAAAGTTTTGTGCAGAAAATGATTGCTTCTTTATACTAACAGCAACTTATTTTTTGGTGAAGGAAATTCGGACAGGTCGAGTTCTCTTGCACAGGCACAGTAGAGATGGACTCTATCCCATTCCTTGCACCGCCTCTCCTTCCATAAATTTCGTGGTCTCACTGCCTTCCTTGGAGTTCAAACCTCTACCTTGGTATGGCACCAACGGTTAGGCCATCCCACCATGTCTACAGTTTATCAAGTCATTCATAAAAATAAGCTTCCAATAAGTGACTCAAATAATAAACAATCTTTTTGTGACTCATGTCAACTAGCCAAATGCAAACGTCTACCTTTTTTCAATTCAGATAGAGTGTCTAGTCTTCCCCTTCAATTAGTGCATTCAGATGTATGGCAGTCACCAGTTGTCTCTCTTAGTGGTTGTCGCTATTATGTAATTTTCATTGATGATTATTCAAGATTTTCTTGGTTATTTCCTTTAAATTCCAAATCTGATGTTTACACTTGCTTCATTAAGTTTAAATGTATGGTGGAAAACTTATTTTCTACAAAAATTAAGAGCCTACAATCTGATGGTGGTGAAGAGTATTCCTCCACTCACTTTAAAAATTTTTTGGCTCAAAGTGGCATTTTACATCGGATTTCCTGCCCACACACCTCTCAAAAAAACGGTGTTGCCGAAAGAAAACATAGACATGTAATGGACACAGGTTTGGCCTTACTTGCACATTCGGGACTCCAAACAAAATATTGGGTTGATGCCTTTCTCACTGCCATATATCTTATCAATCACCTACCCACTCCCACTTTGTCTAATCAAACACCCTATTTTAAATTGTTTAACCATGCCCCTGACTACAACTTCTTGCACACCTTTGGATGTGCATGCTTCCCTTTGATGAGACCATACAATCCTCACAAACTCACCTTTAGGAGCAAAAAATGTATTTTTTTGGGTTATAGTTCAAATCACCATGGCTATCAATGTCTAGGCCCCTCAACAAATAGAGTCTATATCTCTCGTGATGTGGTGTTTAATGAACAAGATTTTCCTGCCAAGAATGCGCCATCTCTTCGTCCTCATGCAGAGAACTCTCGCCTTGATGAATCACTTCCTCTACCTATGCCTCCACATCTAGGTATTTCTCTTTTTCCCTTAGACCCTTATTCCTCCTCATCTCCTATGGACACCTTAACCTACTCCCCATTACTATCTTCTTCATCTCCCTCTCCTCACCAACAATTGTCTCCACCTCAATCACCTTCTCCAAATTCCTTACTTTCCACATCTGACAACCCTTCCCAACCTAACCCACCTGAGACTTCTCAACCACCTTTTCCCTCCACCAGAATGGTAACTCGTTCCATGACTGGTGCTTCTCGCCCTAAAAACTTCCCTGACCATAAGCTCTATTACTCCACATGCCACCCTCTTAAGGCCTTTCATGCCAACTCACTTCCTACCGAACCCACCACCTTTAACCAAGCTTTCAAACTCCCTGAATGGCGAGCAGCCATGGAGGTAGAATTTGGTGCCTTGTTAGCTAATGGAACCTGGTCCCTTTGTCCTTGACCACCCAACAGAAAAATTATTCGGAATAAATGGGTTTTCCGTCTTAAACAAAAGGCTGATGGTTCAATTGATTGTTATAAGGCAAGACTTGTTGCTAAAGGGTTTGATCAAAAGGATGGAGTTGATTACACTGAGACATTTAGCCCTGTTATCAAACCCACCACAATTCGTGTTATCCTTGCACTAGCTGTGCATTTTAATTGGTCCATTCGCCAATTGGATGTCTCAAATGCTTTTTTGCATGGCTCTCTTCTTGAAGAAGTATATATGGAACAGCCAAGGGGATTTGTTGATCCTAAGCTTCCTCATCATGTCTGTCAGTTGCACAAGGCTTTATATGGGCTTAAGCAAGCCCCTCGTGCATGGTTCACTCGTCTTCGACAATCTCTTATCCATTTGGGGTTCCTTGAATCATTGGTTGATGCCTCATTATTTACCTTTCATCATTCTACTATTCACATTTATGTCCTTATTTATGTTGATGATATATTGGTCATTGGCACTCATACATCACATATGTTGCACTTGATTAAGCATCTTCAATCTGACTTTCCATTGAAAGACTTGGGTGAGCTATCTTATTTTTTACGTGTTCATGCAGTCCGACATTCCTATGGCCTCCACTTGTCGCAATCCAAGTACATTTTAGAGCTCCTCCATCGTGCTCACATGGTTGGTGCTAAACCATCCTCCACCCCCACTGCCTCTGGTTCTAAACTCTCGCGTTTTGATGGTGCACCTTTACCCAATGGCACTGAGTACAGGAAAATTGTTGGTGCTCTCCAGTATTGCACTCTTACCCGTCCTGACATTGCATTCTCAGTAAATCAGTTATGTCAATTTATGCACTCACCTACATTTGATCACTGGACTGCTGCTAAACGGGTGTTGCGCTACTTAAAAGGGACCATAGATCATGGCTTGTCTTTCCCCCAAAGCTCACTTAAGCTTCATGCCTTTTGTGACTCTGATTGGGCTGGCAATCCTGATGATCGACGATCAACCACTGGATTTGGCATCTTTCTTGGCCCTTGTCTTGTTTCCTGGAGTGCCAAGAAGCAACCTGTTGTGGCTCGTTCAAGTACAAAAGCTGAATATCGGGCCATGGCTATTACCACTGCTGACTTATATTGGATACGAATGCTCCTCAAGGATCTCCATGTCCCTTTGGTCTCACCTCCCACTTTGTGGTGTGACAATGTTGGTGCGTTGGCCCTTGCTTCAAACCCGGTTTTTCATGCTAGAACCAAACATATCGAGGTCGATTACCACTTCATTTGTGAAAAAGTTGTTAATAAAGATATGGTGCTTCGCTTTATTTCAACTGGTGATCAAGTTGCTGATATTTTTACAAAGGGTCTATCTACTCCACGCTTCTCATTGTTACGGTCCAAGCTTCTGGTTACACCTTGTCCCATCAGCTTGCGGGGGGATGTTAAGGAAAGTATTTCCATTCATGACAGTGCTGATCTTGTGGGCAAGACAGCTAGCTCATTTCCTATCATAATCCCAACAGCTATTGCAGAAACTAAGTCAACAAGCACCTCTGTTATGGAAAGCTAAAACAGAGGAAATCAATCAAAGGAGCGTGACCCACGTGCAGACAAACTCCACTAATCTGTCACTGCCTTTCTTGTGCTAATACATTCCTTAATATATGTATATTCCTTGTATATGCATTGTAGTATATATATTCTGGTTGTATCTCATATTTTCAATATAGAGAAATAATTACCTCTTGTATCTTTGAGCTTTCACAGGGGAGAGATCATGTCCAACAGGGCTCCCTAAATTTGAATCCAAAGAGATGCATAATCCATTCGTATGTTCTCCACAATCATCCTTTTTTTCCATTGCTGAAGCATAAGTAGCTGGTTGTCAAATGTCCAAGGGCCTCCTCGAAGTATGCGATTCATATCAAATTTCGATTGGAATTTGAACTGGAAAAGATTCGGACCAATCTCAAGAATTTGCATATTTTCATTCATGCTCCATGCTCTTCATAAAGTAGCCTTTGCAGCCTTTTTGTTGAAGGGTTTGCACGTAAGAAACTTCCCAATGAGGCTCAGATAACAACTCTCAATAGTTTCCAATTTTCCTTAATTTGAAATGGCAATAACTTCTTCTTCATCTGTTGTTAATTGCATATTTCCCAAACTATCAATCACATCTTCTGCCATTTTGAAAAAAGAAAGAAAATTAAGTGAAAATGCCATTAGATCTGACCTAAGGGAGGGAGAAGCTCGCTTTTAGACGAGAGAGAGAGCTCCAACAGAGGGAGAGACTTATGAGGGTCTATTAAATCTAAATATGGTACTTAAGAAATCAATATATATATATATATATATATCCCTATAGGCTATATACCTGTATTTTTGTCAATTCTACCCCTTTATAAGACAAAACTTGGTGTCTCCGGGGATATATCCACCCCCTTTAATACCTAGTTAGCTACAACTTTTTTTCGAAGCTAGTTACCTACAACTTAGATTGTAGACTCATGACAACCCATTTTCTTTCTATTTTTATTTATTTAATTTTAGTTTTTCTGGCATTGACATGACAGCTCAGTTATTTAAAAAAAAATTAAAAAAAAACACATACACACACACACACATATATATATATATATATATATATATATAAAAGATTCTCACAACAAATTATAGATGATTAATTAATATTGATTTAAATTTGAACCTATCACTAAAATTATTTTTTACCCATCAATAACTATTTATAGCAACCTACCACTTAAAATTTGTTGTGAAAATATTATGAATATAACATATTTCATAAAAAAAATAGAAGTTTTATGTTCACAATTTTTTTTTTTGGGTAAATTACACTTTTAGTCCCTAACGTTTGTCCTGTATATCAAAATGGTCTCTAACGTTTCAAATGTGTCAAATTAGTTCTTAACCTTTTGGTATTGTTTCAAAATAATCCATGCCGTTAAGTGGTGGAAGGAAAAAGCCGATGTAGCTAACGGTGTTATCAAAATATCTATTTTTATGCCACTTAAGTAGCCACATATGCTGCCACATGTCTTTAGTTTTAAAAAATAAAATAATATATTTGAAATTAGTTTATTATAGACTAAAATTCAGTTTTTTTTTCTTTGTTTCATTTTCTTTTCTTTGCTTTTTGCCAAACCAAACAGGAGTTAAAATCCCTGAATTCAAAGCTCAAAAAAATTCAAAACGAAAAATGGTTCCGTAGTGTACCACTCATTAGATTTGCATTGCAACTCTGTTTGTTAAGTTCTTTCCCCAAAAATTTCAAACTATAAAAAATTCCTATTATAATTAAAAACAAAAATAAATCATATTCCCTAAGCCTTAGAGCATTCCTATCAGGTGTTCTATAAATATGCCATTTTGGCACATCAAAAAATCTACTTTATTATTTTAACACACCATTTTACAATTCACGTTCATCGTATCTTCTATTTTTCAATTCTATACATTAAAATAATATAAAAAAATATTTTTAAAAAAAAACCATCAATATAAAAAATACAAAATAAAAACCCATCACCATACACAAACACAAGCACAGAACTGTAACAAACCCACCACCATACACAAGCACAGCCCGCCACCACCACCCACAGACAACCCACCACCACCACTCAATACACTCCAAAAAAAATCCCCAAAATCAACACAAAACTCTTAAAAAAAAAAATTGAAAAGATGAATCAACTCCATTTATACAACTCAAATCACATGGAATCAACCCAACTCCACCACCACCCACAATCACACGAAATCCACAACCCAAAAATAAAAAAATAAAAAAAATTGCTGAAACCCACCACCATACACAAGCATAGTTCGCCACCACCACCCACAGCCACAGGTACAACCCACCACCACCAACAACAATCCACTGGCCGCCACCACCACCCCATACTACTTAAAAAAAAATGAAGAGATGAATCGACTCCATTTATAGAACCCAAATCACATGGAATCCACAACTAAAAAAAAAAAATCGCCGAAACTTACATGCGATCTCCACTAGTTGACCTCATCAGTGAGGCCAAACTCCACAGTGACACCCAATCTCAATGGCAACGACCAATCTCAATGGCAACAGTCTAGGCGGAGAAAAAAGAAGAAAGAGAGAGAGAGTGACCAGAAAAAAAGAGGGAGACAAAGAGGCGCAGAGAAAGTGACAGAAAAAAGGAAAAAAAGAGAGAGAAAAAAAAAAGGGAGAGGTGAAGATTCTAGAGAAGAAAGAAGAAGAAAAAAGGAAGAGAGAGTGACAGAAGATGAGGGGAGAGGTAGAGAAAGAAAGAAGAAAGGAAGTCATAAAGGAAGAGAAAGAAGAAAGAAAGTCATAAAGGAAGAGAGAGAAAATGAATAAAAAATGATTTATTTTAGCATTTTCGTCTTTACTGTTCCAAAGATGGAACAGTACTATTTATGTTTGCCAAATATTAGAGCATTTAGAACATCTTATGAGAGAGGTTTTTTGATGTTTGGTGTGCCAAATGCCAAATATTCGACATTTGGCACATCTGATGGGAATGCTCTTATCATGTCAATCTCATCATTTTTTCCCCAAAATAAAATATCAAAACCCACTCCCTCTCTTCCCATTTCCCTCATGTTTTTTTTTCTCTCTCTCTCTCTCTCTCTCTCTCTCTCCTAAAGCAGATCAGAATCCCTTTGACCAAAATGAAATGGCAAACCTATTAGCAGCAAAAAAAATCAAATGGATGCCGGCCATTTTTAGGGGACTTAGGATCGTTACTGAGAGATTGTGATTTGAAGCTACAACTCTTCGAATTGAACCTTGTGCTCATGCTAGTCCTTGTTCGATGAATTAATTGAAGCAATTTGTGGTGGTTTTGAATAGCAAGCAATTGATTGTGTACCTTATCTGGAATTTTATTTTTGTATTCAGCCAATAAAAGGAAGAATATTTTTAATGTGGGAATGGGGATTTTGAATTGAATTCTCTGAGCTCTAAAGATCTTTTTCTTTTTCTTATTTGGTTGCTGGGAAAACGTGGGGAAAAGAAAGGAAATTTACTTTAGAATTCTGGATTTTGAATCCCGTTTGGTTCTCAAGAAAGCAAAGTTAAGAAAATGAAGAAAAGAAATTTTCAAATTTGACAGAAATAAACAAATTCTAAATATTTTATTTTCTAAAAATAAATACATGTGGTAGCAAATTCCAAATATTAGTTTATTGCCACGTCAATAGAAAATAATTTTTTATTTTTGCTATTAGTCATGTCAGCAATTTCCATCCAAGAGATAACGGCAATGACTAACTTGACACGACACTAAAAAGTTATGAACCAAATTGACACAATTGAAAGGATAAGGATCGAATTGAAATATGGTGTAAAGGATAGGGACCAAATACGTAGTTTACCCATTTTTTATATAAAAAATCATATATGGTAAGTTTTTACGGCTAAAATTACTTTTTTTACCTATTAATATTAGTCAATAACAACCTACTATTTTAATATTATTGCGAAAATGTTGTGAAAATATATTTCATATAGCATTTCTATTTTTTGGGTAAATTATTGATATAGCATTTCTCATCAAAGAAGTGCTTGCAACAATATTGAAATAACAACTTTATTTCACCACCAAACAAACTCACCCTTAAAGCCCAAGAGGCAAAATCCCTTAGGTTGGGCATTTGGGCTACACCTTGCCATCCCCTATGTATATTTAGGTTGGGTGGCATGTCAACCCATGAGTTAAATGATATATCCAACACTTTATTTCCTATGATAGGCATGAGATTTGTTTGTTTTTATTTTTAAAGTAATATGATAACCTTGAGTTATATGTATGTGTATATAATCTATTGCATATATAATACCTAATACGAGTATTTTTATTAATTATATCTCTATCCAATATTTGATCACAAGTCACAAAAAATCCTTATTTGACATGACAGTTCAAAAAATTATCTTTAAAAAATTAAAAAAAACATATATATATATATATATATATATCTCTCTCTCTCTCTCATATTGATGAAGCGTAAATTCGTCAGTCAGAGATAGCAGATGGAACCGACCTTTAGCCCGGGTGATAGTGTCCTCAAAGTGGTCAACGGTGTGGTGTCTGCCACAAAGTCTTCGATGCCAAAGTCAATATTAAGAAGTTACTGATGAAAGAATAATGCAATATCACAAAGCAAGAAATATATCTGAAAGTGTCTCCATACCTTCTGTTGGTGATGGGAGAGCCTTATATATAGGTTCCCTTGGATTCTGACCGTTGTGGTTAATAATGGGATGTTAATGCCCTTCTTGGTAATGCCTCCTACTTAACATGGTGGTCTTAATGTGCTTTCAACGGTCTACATAGCTGTTGTTGTAACCGTCCGAGGTGTTATTGGTGGTATTGAATGGGCCTGATGCCTTCGTCAGTGATGGAGGCACTTGTTTCAGTTCGTCCATGAGGATGATTTCATCTGTAACGTTATGTTCGTCTGTAGTTGGTTTCGTTAGTCCCATCAGCTGCCCCCGGATTCTGTGGTCGTCTTGACATGTCATGACGACCATGGAAGGTGAAGAGTTTTTTTTTTTTTTTAGACATGTAAACAACTCTTTTTGGGACTTCGCGCCACATTAAATGCGTAGTGGCGGTTCTTCACAGGGAGTGGCCACGTGGCGCTTTTTGTTTGGTGGGGTTAATGCTCCGCTTTGTGGGACTATTGGGCTTCCCGCTGGTTTTCAATCGTTTTTGAGTCTTGATTTAAAACTTCTCCTCTTCTAGTTTCCTTTACTTTTCAAAAAACAAAAAAAACTTCCAATCACTGTTCTGAGCGATTTTCTTTCGAACCTTCATTCTACAAAGTTTCTCCAAACCAGTGTGCTGCGCATTGGTGCTTCGCCGTTTGTTGAGGTATGTTTTTCCTTACATGTTTTTACCTTTCCCTTCTATCTTACTGTAATATAGCCTCTGATTCTCTTTTTCTTTTCTTCCTTTGCTTTTTGTTGGTCTTTGTTTTTCTTGGGGATTTAGCTTGTGTTGTCTCCCTTTGCCCCCTTTTTCTGTATTTCCATGGTTAATAGTTCTGAGGTTAGGATAGCTTGCCCATCAGTTTCCTTTCTTTTTGTGCGCCTAGGAGGGTCTTTGGGTGTTTTCCCACATTTAGAGAATTTTGTCTTTGAGGGCAATTGTCTGAGTGTTGTTTTGGGCAACTTGCTGCCTTTGCTTCGCCAATCGCTTAATTGGTTCGAGGGTCTGGTGAGAGAGAGAGAGGTGATGTCTGAGGTTAGATCTAGCAACCTCGAGACTGGGTTATCGTCTAATGGTGACCCAGTGGAAGGAGATACAGCCGTCTCTGTCCCTCGAGAGGTTAGGGCTTTTTATGCTCTTAAGGAGGTGTGCGGTTTGGATGCCGACACTGTAAGTAGATTCAAGGATAGGTTTCAATTTCCGGAGCTAGTTCGTGTTCATCGTCCTAATGACGAGGATAGGGCCTGTCATTTTTTTCCAAGTGAGGTATGTTTTTATGAGTCGGCCTTCACCTGCGAGCTTAAGCTCCTCGTCCACCCGTTCCTGATGGAACTTTTGGCCCATTTTGGTATTGCTCCCGGGCAGTTTATGCCTAACTCGTGGAGAATTGTGGTCAACTATATGCAAATATGGTTAACTGCCAATGGAGACATGATTAAGGTAGGTGAACTCACCTACCTATACCATTTGAAAGAGTCGAAGGAGTATGGATACTATGAGTTAGTCCCTTCGGAGAGAAGAACAAGGATTGTCAAGGGTTTACCTTCGTCCTTCAAGTATTGGAAATCGCGATTTTTCTTTGTGTCAAGGGATGATTTTGAGACTTAATCCAACAGGGATTGGGGTGATATCTTGAGGTTGCTTCGTCGGTGGGGAACCTTGACTTTAGGTGCGTCAGTATTTCTCCCCGTCGTTTTAGTTTTTCCGCATTTGCTGTTTATCATTACTAACTCCTTTATCTTTTGTTTGGCACAGTTAAGAGACGGTCTAAGCTTAAAAGCAGGCATAAGGAGGGTATTGAAACCGCGATAGGATACGTAGAGACGATTGAAAGTTGGGACGATCTGGTTGATCCCCAGACCCTTGCCTTTTACAACCTTAGACCTGACCCGTCTCCTTACGTTCTTCGAAATATTGGAATTGAAGGAAAAAAAAAAAGTAAGTATTGACATCGTCAGTGTTGACTCTTCTTATGTACACTTGGGTTTTCTTTTAAGTGTTTTTCTCTTGCAGAAATGACGACCAAGTTCAACAAGGATATGTACGCGAAGATGAGGTCCAAGAAGGACGAGCCGCTGTCAAACATTGGGAAGAAGACAGTGCACGTTACTGGAAAGGGTCTTTTCGTCACCCCCCTTGGCTCCGTCACTCCCATAGTTTCCATCACTGAGACGACGAGGACGGCTTCTCCAACCACGTCGGTAGAAGAGATCCCTACCCAGGGTTCCAAAAGGCCGTGTGTATCTGGTAAGGAGAAGGAGAAGGTTGATTCTCGGTCGTCCACTATATGGGATGATGAGAGATTGGCAGTGGACAGGGCTCATGAGGTCGTGACTACAGTGGACTTGAGGACCCTCTCTGACATACCTCTTAACGAGGTTGTGTCTCGTCACGTCCATAGGCTCGTTTAGGTAGGGTGTTAACTCCCTTCTTTTTTTTTTTTTTTTTTTTTAACTAACGACTTAAAAACTTCTTTCCAGGTGTTGGGGGAAAGTCTTCACATCACCTTTGAGTATTTTACTCAAGAGGCTAAAGTGGCATCCTTAACATCTAAGATGGAGGCCCTGAAGAAGGAGAATTCTGAGCTGAAGAAGAATTTAATTGTTTCTATGGACGAGGCTACCTCTTTAAAGGCAAAGGTCAAGACCCTGGATGACGACCTCAGAGTTGAGCGCAAATTGACTCTAGAGAAGGACGAGTAGCTCCTTTCTGCCAAGGAAAAGCTTAAAACAATTTTCGCCAGATCAGTTGAGGCCTTTCAGACAACTGACGAGTACAACACAATACTTTTTGGTTGGTACTTCAAAGGCTTCGAGCTTCTCAGGAGATATCTGGTCAAGCATCCTACTGGGGTCGACATGGAGAGTTTGGACCTAGAGGAGGTTGACAAAGAGATGGCGACGGACAAAGCTGCCCAATCCTCTGCTCCCGAAGGTGATGCCCCTGAAATCGCTACTGACGCTCCGGCTGGTGAAAATTCTACTGCTGATGCCTGACCTGGTTACTTAGAAAAAAAAATTTATTTTTGTGGATGCCCGTCATGTTTTGGGCCCTTTTTTTTTTTTTTTGTAAATCTAATTTCAAAACAATTGCTTGCTATCCCGTCTTGAGAACAATGTTTATGGCCCAGCATTTATGGGTCTTTTTGGGTATAACAACAATGGTAATTGCCCTTGGTTTTTGGGCTTTTAATTGAATTTGCTGCATATTTACTTGTTCATCAAATGCTTGAGCTGTTTTACATTCGTCCATACCTTGTACTTAGTATAAATCTTTAGCTGTGACCTTTCCCCTCCATTCGTCACTGATTTGCTACTTAGTCTGCGACTCACAATCCTTCAAAGGGGCTTGGATACAGCCTGAGCTTTGTTTTGATTTGTTGCAAGGTTCTTGTCCCTTTTTTTTTTTTTACGTGGATTCGTCGGTAACCTGCATCTGTCAAGCGGAATCTTGTCACTTGCGCCCACTAAAGGATTGTTCCCGCGTCAGTGGCTTACATCCGTCAAGGCGGAGTCTTGTTACTCGACTTATACCCATTCAAGGGATTTTGTTAGGTTTATGGATTCATCAGTAACTTACATCCGTCAAGGCGGAATCTTGTTACTTAGCCTTTTGACTTACACCCTTTCAAGGGATTTTGTCATGTTTGTGGCTTCGTTAGTAACTTACATCCGTCAAGGCAGAATCTTGTTACTTAGCCTTCTGACGTACAACCTTTGAAGGGGATTTTGTTATGTTTATGGATTCATCAGTAACTTACATCCGTCAAGGCGGAATCTTGTTACTTAGCCATTTTATGTCGTATGGTTGACTAGACCTGCTTACACAAAGACATTAGATGAATAATTCTTTTATTAATTTCAAGAATGAATATATTTGTTTGTTACATCTATTGGTGGTACTTCTTTAAATGCTCAATGTTCCATGGTCGAAGGAGTCTCTATCCGTCCATGGTTTCCAGGTGGTAACTGCCTTGTCTTGAGTAGTGAACGACTCAGTAAGGTCATTCCCATGTAGGACCCAGCTTTCCTTGGCTAGGGTCTTTAGTTGCTGTGCTGATCTTATGCAAGACGAGGTCACCTATGTCCAGTCGTCTGAGTTTAACCCTCTTATTGTAGTATTCGGCCATCTTCAGCTGGTACTTTGTCATCTTGCTGGAGGCTTTGTCTCTTACTTCATCCAAACAGTCCAGGTTGAGTAGCAGTTCATCGTCATTGCACTCTTCGTTGAACGTCTCTCGCCTGACGCTCGTTACTCCTACTTCGACCGGGATTAGTGCTTCAGTGCCATAGGTAAGCCTAAAGGGGGTTTCTCCTGTTAGGGTTCTCGCCGTGGTTCTGTAAGCCCACAGGACATTTGGTAATTCTTCTAGCCAAGCACCCTTCGCATCATCCAGCTTGGCTTTGATAATCTTGAGCAGCGTCCAATTCGTTACTTTCGTCTGTCCGTTTGCCTGGGGATGCCCTGGGGATGAGAACTGGTTCTTGATTCCAAGGTTTGAACAAAAATTTTTGGAGCCTTGACTGTCGAACTGCCTCTCATTATCTGATATAATCGTCAAGGGAATCCCGAACCTGCAGATTATATTTTTCCACACAAAGCTCCGAATTCTTGCCTTGGTGATTGTTGTTAGAGCCTCTGCCTCAACCCACTTTGTGAAGTAATCAATAGCAACTAGTAGGAATTTTACCTGACCTTTACCTTGGGGTAGTGGACCGACGATGTCAATTCCCCATTGTGCGAATGGCCACGGGGGGGCTATCGTCGTCAGTCTCTCTACTGGAAGCTGTTGTACATTCCCGTATCGCTGGCACTTGTCACACTTCTTGACGATTTCAACAGCGTCCACCTGCATAGTAGGCCAGAAATAACCTGTTCGTATTACCTTGTTTACCAGGGATTTGGGGCCAGTGTAGTCGCCGCAAACTCCTCCATGGATTTCTTCCAGTATGTATCTGGCTTCTTCTTCGTCGACACACTTCAAGTAAGGCATGGAGAAGCCTTTCTTGTATAAGGCGTCATTGAGGATCGTGAACCTGGCCGCCCTCTTCTTGATCTTTTTAGCTTCTTCAGTATTTTGAGGGAGGTGCCCGTCTTGGAGGAAAGACATTATTGGTGTCATCCAGCTGTTTGCGCTCTAGATGGTGAATGTTGGGACCTCTTCAATGCTAGGGTGCTTTTGGACTTTCATCGCCAAGTCCGTGCTAATCTCCCCTTTTTCTGACGATGCTAGTTTCGAGACTTCGTCTGTCCCCATATTCTGACTTCTTGGGATCTGTACGAATTCCACTGCATCGAACTCCTGAGTCAGATGTTTCGTCAACCTGAGGTATTTCTACATTCTCTCTTCCTTTGCTTCGTACTCCCCCCTGATCTGCCCGATCACT
This sequence comes from Quercus robur, assembly GCF_932294415.1. Taxonomy (NCBI): domain Eukaryota; kingdom Viridiplantae; phylum Streptophyta; class Magnoliopsida; order Fagales; family Fagaceae; genus Quercus; species Quercus robur. The sequence goes on along the minus strand of NC_065538.1, from coordinate 59,282,924 downwards.
AGTTTTGAATCATTTTGGACTAACAGGTTTTTAGCTCTAAGCACCTTTCCAAGCCTCAATCCCGTCAGTATCCCTTTGTATTCAGCTTCGTTGTTGGTAGTCGGAAATTTCAGTTGAACTCCATACTTAAGCATCTCTCTGTCGGGGGTGGTTATGACGACCCCTACTCTCCCCCTCTTTTGGGCTGACGAACCATCAGTTTGTATCATCCATCACTCAATTTCGTCGATGAAGCTGTCCTCGTCCGGAAAGGTGAACTCTGCCAAAGCTTGCACCTTGATTGCTGTTCTGGGATGGTACTCAATGTCAAATTGACTGAGTTCAATTGCCCACTGGATCATTCTTCCGGCTGCCTCAGGTTTGTTCATCGATTTCTTGATTGGTTGGTCCGTCATCACGAGGATGGGATTTGCCTGAAAGTATTGCCTTAGCTTGCGTGAGGCTACTATTAACGCAAACGTGATCTTTTCAATCCGTGGATACCTGAACTCAGCTCCTTAGAAGGCTTGGCTGACGTAGTAGACTGGGAGCTGTTTCTTGCCTTCTTCTCTAATCAAGGCTGCACTCACTGCTGAAGCCGACACTGCCAGGTATAAATACATGTCTTCCCCTTCTTTGGACGGGCTTAAGAGGGGTAGACTACTCAGGTAACGTTTGAGTTCTTGGAACGCTGCTTCACACTCGTTGGTCCAGGCGAAAGCTTGTTTCAAGGTCTTGAAAAAGGGTAGGCACTTGTCCGTAGCTCTGGAGACGAACCTGTTTAAAGCTGCAATCCTTCCTGTGAGCTTCTAGACTTCCTTGATGGTTCTGGGCGATGCCATGTTGATTATGGCTTGCACTTTCTCTGGGTTTGCTTCTATTCCTCTTTGGGACACCATGAATCCTAAGAATTTCCCTGAAGCTACACCAAAAACACACTTACTAGGATTCAACCTCATCTGGTATTTTTTAAGGGTGGTAAACGTCTCCTTTAGGTCGTCCAGATGTGTGAGCTCTTCCTTACTCTTGACGAGCATATCATCCACGTATACTTCCATGTTCCTGCCAATCTGTTGGCTGAACATTTTGTTCACCAGCCTCTGATACATAGCTCCAGCATTCTTTAATCCAAAAGGCATTACCTTGTAACAATAGAGTCCTTGACTTCTTGATGAAAGCAGTCTTCTCCTGGTCTTCCTCAGCCATTCTTATCTGGTTATATCCTGAGAAAGCGTCCATGAACGTCAGTAACTTGTGCCCGGTTGTAGAGTCCACAAGCTGGTCTATTCTCAATAAAGGGAAACTGTACTTCGGGCATGCCTTGTTCAGGTCTGTGAAGTCTACGCACATCCTCCATTTTCCATTTGCTTTCTTCACTAGGACGACGTTTGCGAGCCATTCGGGATAATACATTTCCCGGATGAACCCTGCCGTCAATAGTTTGGTAACTTCATCTGCGACTGCTTGATCTCGATCAGGGGCGAAGACTCTTCGTCTTTGCTGGACAGGTTTTCGTTCCGGGTTCACATTCAACTTATGCTGGATGACTTCTGGAGCTATGTCTGGCATGTCCTCATGGCTCCATGCGAAGACATCTAGATTTTCTTTGAGGAATTGGATGAGTCTTGTTCTTATCTCAGGGCTTAGAGTCGTCCTTATCTTAGTCGTCTTGTTCGCTTCTCCTTCAGCCAGTTCCACTGTTTCCAGGGCTTCCATTTTGTCTTCTTCCTTCTCTTCAATCATCCACGTATGGTTCTCCTTTGCAGCCAGGACGGCCTGATAACACTCTTTGGTCAGGACTTGATCTCCTTTTACTTCGCCGACACCGTTATCTGTTGGGAATTTCACCTTCAAACAGTAGGTGGACGTGGCCGCTTTCCATTTGTTGAGCGTGGGCCTCCCAATGATGACATTGTAGGATGAGGAGCAATCCACCACTAGGAAGTCTAACTGACGGGTCAACTGTACCGGGTAGGTCCCCACTGTTATTGTCAACGTCACTATGCCCCTGGGGTATACCTTGTCTTCGCTGAAACTGACGAGGGGAGAGTCAAATGGGCGCAGTCTCCTTGGATCTAGCTTTAGCTGCTGGAAGGCAGGGAGGTAGATGATGTCTACGGAACTATCGTTGTCCACGAGGATCCTTTTGGTATTGAATCCCTCTATATTCAGCATTATAACTAAAGGGTCATTGTGGGGCTGCTTCACCCCCCCTGGCATCCCATTCATTGAAGGACATGTCCCGGTCTGTTCGTTGTTGCTTGAACGGTGGTATCGTGTGGACACTATTCACTTGCCTCTGGTATGCTTTCTTGAGGGATTTAAATGATCCCCCTGAGAAGGGCCCTCCTGTAATCGTCTTTATCTCCCCGATCACATCCTGTGGAGGTTAGGACGGGCGGTCGTCACTCCTAGAAGAGGACCCATGCTGGCTCTTATTGCCGTCCCTGAACTTACTATATTCCTCCTTCTTCACATATTTCTGTAATTTCCCTCTCCGTATCAACTCCTCTATTTGCTCCTTTAAGTCCCTACAATCTTCTATGTTGTGGCCGTGATCTTTGTGGAATCGCTAGTACTTGTTCTTATCACAGACGTTAGGGGATGAGTGTAATGGTCTTGGCCATTTGAGATAGTGCTCGTCCTTGATCTGTGTTAAAATTTTGTCAATAGGCATAACCAGAGGAGTAAACCTTACCGTCTGAGGACCTTTATCATCTTTTCTTCTGTTCTCGTCATTGTTTCGACGATCTGGGCGTTCCCTCTTTTGACCCTTATGCTTGTCTTCCTTCTTTGCCTTGTCTCCTTGCTTCTCTACATCCTTTATGGCCGCTAAAGCATCTTCAGCATTCATGTACTTCTATACTTTCAGGAGCATTTCTGCCATCGTCTTTGGAGGATTCTTTGCGAGGGAGGCCACGAGATCTCTAGATTTCAGTCCCGCTTTGAAGGTCGTCAGCTGTATCTTGTCATCAGCTTCGTCCACCTCCAGAGTCTCCCAAGTAAAGCGTTTCATGTACGACCTCAGAGTTTCCTTCTCTCCTTATCTAATGGTGAGTAAGTGGTCCGCCGGCCTCTTTGGACCCTTCCCCCTTATGAAGTGATGTAAGAAGGCATTGCTCAACTGCTCGAAATTGTCCACGGACGAAGTTGGCAACTTTGTGAACCATTCCCTTGCAGCTCCTTTGAGAGTGGTGGGAAAGGAACGACACAGTATCTCGTCGGGTGGCTGTTGAAGACCTAGAGTCGTCTTGAAGGTATTAAGGTGATCCTGAGGGTCTCTGAGTCCGTTGAACGGCTCAAGTTGAGGTAAGCGAAACTTCGACGGTACGGGGCATTCAAGTACTGCCGAGGTGAAAGGCGAATCCGTGGCCCTTACCATTCTTTCTACGTTTCGGTCCGTTTTCTCCTTAATGGCATTCCTCAGTTCATCCATCTCCTTCCTCATTTCTTGAAGGAGATCTGAATTCTGCTCGTCCGGAGTAGTTGGCCTTTGATGAATACTCCTCCTATGGCTATCCCCTTCTCCCTCCATGTTATCTTTGGACCGATTTTCCTCCTGTTGAGCCTATTGGACTTGTTGAAGTCGTAGCTTCATTTCCTGATTTTGCTTGGTGAGTTCTTCAATGGTAGCTGCAAGAGCTTGAACTTGTTGGGCCAAGGCTGCGGAATCTGGATTGGGTTCCATCTGAATGTAGAGGTTTGATGGAAACTACGTTCTCAAATATGAATCTGAAAATATCGTATCCCACAGACGGCGTCAAACTGATGAAGCGTAAATTCGTCAGTCAGAGATAGTAGATGGAACCGACCTTCAGCCCGGGTGATAGTGTCCTCAAAGTGGTCACCGGCGTGGTGCCTGCCACAAAGTCTCTGATGCCAAAGTCAATATTAAGAAGTTACTGATGAAAGAATAATGCAATATCACAGAGCAAGAAATATATCTGAAAGTGTCTCCGTACCTCCTGTTGGTGATGTGAGAGCCTTATATATAGGTTCCCTTGGACTCTGACTGTTGTGGTTAATAATGGGATGTTAATTCCCTTCTTGGTAACGCCTCCTGCTTAACATGGGGGTCTTAATGTGCTTTCAACGGTTTGCATAGCTGTTGTTGTAACCGTCCGAGGTGTTATTGGTGGTATTGAATGGGCTTGATGCCTTCGTCAGTGATGGAGGCACTTGTTTCAGTTTGTCCATGAGGATGATTTCGTCTATAACGTTATGTTCGTCTGTAGTTGGAAGTTTTTTTTTGTTTTTTGAAAAGTAAAGGAAACTAGAAGAGGAGAAGTTTTAAATCAAGACTCAAAAACGATTGAAAATCAGCGGGAAGCCCAATAGTCCCACAAAGCGGAGCATTATCCCCACAAAACAAAAAGCACCACGTGGCCACTCCCTGTGAAGAACCGCCACTACGCATTTAATGCGGCGCGAAGTCCCAAAAAGAGTTGTTTACATGTCTAAAAAATTTAAAAAATTAAAAAAAAAAATCTTCACCTTCCATGGTCGTCATGACATGTCAAGACGACCATAGAATCCGGGGGCAGCTGATGGGACTGACGAAACCAACTACAGACGAACATAACGTTACAGACGAAATCATCCTCATGGACGAACTGAAACAAGTGCCTCCATCATTGACGAAGGCATCAGGCCCATTCAATACCACCAATAACACCTCGGACGGTTACAACAACAGCTATGCAGACTGTTGAAAGCACATTAAGATCCCCATGTTAAGCAGGAGGCGTTACCAAGAAGGGCATTAACATCCCATTATTAACCACAACGGTTAGAATCCAAGGGAACCTATATATAAGGCTCTCACATCACCAACAAGAGGTATGGAGACACTTTCAGATATATTTCTTGCTCTGTGATATTGCATTATTCTTTCATCAGTAACTTCTTAATATTGACTTTGGCATCACATATCATATACTATATAATAAAAGTTGAGTTTAGAAACCATGGTTGCACTAAGTGGCTTCACCAAATTGCAGTTTTTTTTTTTTTTTTTAGATTTAAAATATATATATATATATATATATATAATTTTTATTCCCCTATAATTTCTAAGTTGATAAAAATCTTAATTTGATTACAATTCTAATTCTTCATCTAATCCATCTAATCCTTATTTCTTAAGTGTAGTGTATTATAATCCAAATTCTTCATCTAATCCTTTTTTCTTTTTTCTTTTTTTAATTACTACACTGCATGTACAAAGAAAAAAATTTATATATATATAAAAAAAAAAAAAAAAAAAACCACTTTCATTGGGAGGATATATACACAGTGAGGAATTGATAATAAATTTGTTATCTACTTTTTTTCAAATTTATTTTGTTTTAATTTATTTTTTTGGATAAATATCAAATTTGTGGATTAAAAAAAAAAGCTAATAACAACATGGTTTTTACGGTATAAGAGAAAAAAAAAATTGTAATTAACATTAACAACTTAATTTTTATGATATTTGATTTTAAATAAATTCCTTCTTTTTTTTGTTATATCAACTTCATCACAACTTTCATGGGGAGGATACATACAAGGGAAGGAATTGATAATAAATTTGTTATCTACTTTTTTTGAAATATATTTTTTGCAATTTAATTTTTTGGATAAATATCAAATTTTTTGGATAACAAAAAAAGAAAAAGCTAATAACGTTAATTAACAACATGATTTTTATGGTATAACAGAAATAAAAATTTGTAATTAATGTTAACAACTTGATTTTTATGGTATTGGATTTTAATTTAAATTTCTTCTTTTTTTTGCTTATATCAATTTCTTCACAACTTAAAATTATTGTTTTAATTAGAAACAACTTCTTATCAACTTTTTTTTTTGGTTGGTTGAAGTTTACTGTGGTTGAAATTTTGTTTTTTTGATAAATACAGGAATGATTATGGATGGGTTTTTTATACCATGATTCTCATCTTTAGATTTTCAGGTCACTATAAATGATAAGACTAGGTTCATGATTTTTTTTTTATTAATATTTTGAACGTCCAAGTATCTATCATTTTTTAGGGTTATTTGTTATTTGTTTCATTTTGTTTTTTTTTTATTTATTATTATTCATTTTTTTTTCAGGGATTTTCCTTGAGGTTTTGAAGCACTTGATCAAACAATACTCTTGGTATTGTGTTTTTCTCAAAAAAATTTCTTGAGGTTTATATTTACACTTTTTTTTATAGGGTGAAATTCAGTGCCTCCTACCTCACTTTCAAAGAAAAAGAATTCAATTATTATGTAAATTTATCTACTTTTATTTTTTAATGTTTAGTAACTTGGGTTGTTCATAATTCTTAACTATTACATTGAGGTTACCACTTAAATATGCTTTCAATTATTATTTTTTTAATTATTGAATTCAAGATTTTTCATTTAAATATGCACTTGAGCTTTAATTATGCAAACTCCTTTTATATTTTTTTAGGAATCTCCTTTTATATTAGTTTCATAGTTATCTACCATATTCCATTCAATTAATTTTGGACTTATATATGATTTTATTTATTTATAGAAAATTAATCTTGCACAATATGTATTCATTATATAATTTAAAGTAAAATATTACTTTGTTTTAAAAAATAGAGTAAAAGACTACTTTATTTTTATTATCTATTTAATTTAAATTGAAATAAATTTTTTTTTATTTCCATTAATTTACATATGATTTTTGATTAAGCCATGCATTGCACGGACATAATACTAATATATATATATATATATAAAGAGACTAATTATAAAAAGTTAGTTGTTATTGATTCAAATTTGAACCTACCACTAAAATAACTTTTTTACCTTATTAATAACAACCTATAGCTAGTTACTTGTTGTGAAAGTGATAATAAATTATAAATGGTAAGTTTTTATTATTAAAATTACTTCTTTACCTACTAATATTAGTCAATAACAATCAACTACTTTAATATTGTTTCAAAAATGTTGTGAAAATATATTTCACATAGCATTTCTATTTTTTTGGGTAAATTATTGATATACCATTTCTCATAAAAGAAGTGCTCGACTTAAATTAGCCGCAATAATTTATGTGTTGCGTATCGGTTTTAATCCAACAATAGTTATTTGACTTATTTCTAAACTCTAGAGTGTTCGCAGTTCGCTCCGTGCAAAGCAATATATTTTTTTTCTAAGCTGTCACGCGTTCGGCACGTGCTTTCTTCTAAGCCATGTGCTGTATTCTTCTTAAATATATATCTGCTGCGCTGTATTTCCAAGACAGTCTGAGAGAGTGAGAGAGAGAGAGAGAGAGAGAGAGAGTGCGTTTTTTATTTTCATAAAGCTCCCTCTGCTTCCTCTTTATTTTCTCGCAGATTCTCTTTCTCCTCTCGCAGATTCAATCAAAGCATAATGGCCGAAGATCCTTCACAAACTCGCTGGTCCTTTCTGGTACCAATTTCTCTCTCTCTCTCTCTCTCCTCTCTGTGTTTGTTTTGTTGAGAAAATTTGTGAGGAAAACGAAAGAAAATTTTGGAGATATATTGAATCATAGATTTGACATTGTTTTGGAACTAGAAGCTTCACTCAACTGAGCTTACTACAATGATTGGCCATTTCGACTTAGACTTTTTTTTTTTTTTTTTTTTTAAAGATATTAAAATAATCGAATTGAGCTGGTTTTTAAGTTTGTTTAAATTTTCTTTCTGTCATTTCTCAGCATCCAAACAGAAAAAATTAATCTCTTTTGTTTGTCTTAGAACAGATTTCATATTTGTTATGTTAACAAATGTTGGAGTAGATATTGATTAATCATGCTCATCAAAAATTGCAAATCTTGATCCAGCAGATTCAGAAATAATAATAATAATAATAAATCTAGTGAACAGAAATTTAGTGTGCGCGGTAAAGATGAAAAATTAAAATTATTTTACTATTAGGCTCATTTTTGCTACTATTTACTGTAACACCGCACTTTTTTTGACACTATTAATGGGTTTACGGGACTATTTCAACTAATTTTTATTTTTATTTATAGTAATTTTAGTAATAATTTTTCAGTTTCAACAAAATAAGCGGTATCTAAACACATACTAAGACATGTGCATTTATAAGAACTATTATGTGTATTTAATAATAATAATAATAATAATAATAAATCTAGTGAATAGAAATTTACTGAGACGTGCATTTATAAGAACTATTATGTGCATTTATAGGATTTTAAAATGTTTTATGATGCCAAGTTTGGTAGAAAGAGGCTGCCGGAGTCGCAAGATGGCGAAATGGATAAACCTGCAAGTAATGGGGCTGAGACGTCAAATGGGAGCACACATGTGAAGAAAACTGCTGACTTGGCCATCTATGAACAGTTTCAGAACCAGGTAGCCGCTTGCATTTGATTTTATCCAATTGTGAATTTGTTATGGTATAGTTTATTCGGGAGCTTGATTGGCTTAATTTTGTTTGTTTTCAGAATCGGAGCTCGGTGCACACAAATGGAGTTTTGTCTGATGGAACCGAGTGGAGACCGTAAGATTCCTTGATTAATTACATTTTGTTGGCTGAATTTTGTTTTTATGTTTCTACTAGGGTATAATGCTATTGGTATAAGTTAGTAAAGAGTGAAAATTTTATCACCGTTAGTTGCTAAACTCTAAAGAAAGTTTTAAATGACTTAGTAATCAGAGTTTAATCTATCTGGTTTTGAATCTTGGTGCTCAAGTATTCCATTTCACAATGTAATTCTTGACACTAATCATGTTTTGTTGATAGTTGGACTCAAGTAGCTGGCTTTAATGAAAGGCTATAAATGTTGTGGAATGATCTATTTATTTTAGCCTAAAAAGATCGTTGATGTTGTGTGTTTTTGAGAATGAAAGAAGGAACTATGTTGTGCTTGAGTGTGTGCCTCATGTTTTTGAGTTATGCTAGAGACATTTTATAGTCATTGTAGAGTAACCCTTACCTAGCTGAGGTGCTTTTCTTCTTGAGGTCTCATCATGCATGGAAACAATTATGTAAGCATTAGTGTGCTTGTGCCACTAATGAGAATTTGTAATCTACATACATGAGTAGGAGTTTAAGTTAAATTAGATTTCTTCCCAACTAACTATGGCTATGCAAATCCTCTTCCCAACTGACTATGGCTATGCAAATCCTTTCATACTATTGATATTTTATCTTGATCTTTTGTCTGGGTTTGGATTATTGTCGAGTTCTCATTTTGTAAGAATTTGACTAAGATTTTTGGTGTCACCTATCAACCTCACAGATGTTTCCTCCTTTCTCAGGGCTGGCACTTATATTGTGAAAATAACTGTTGTCTAGCAATGTTCAGCTTCATGAATATGTGTGTGTTATAATTTATTGGTTAAAATTGTCTGTCTGAAATGGATAAGTAGTCTTTGTTATTAAAAGAGGAAGCAGTCTTGGCCCTTCAAACCAACTACTTCTTGATCTCAACGTCCCCCAACTCTTGTGCCACTGTGCCAGACTGCCAGAGCTCTGCCCTCCTTACTGTGATAGTGCTAAAATAATTCAATGTGCCCTTTCATTGTTATTTTTCCTTGGTGATATTTATTACCTTGAAGATACTAACCAAGGGAAAGAAACACAGTAAATTGCATATGAATATTCTACTAAGACTGCAACATAGGGTACTGATAAAAAAGAAAAAAAGAAGAGGAGGCTGCAACATAGGGTGATTGTCACATTACTCCAAAAAAATAATAATAATACACAAAATTCATTTTATATTTTTAGTTACATCAACTGGAGTTTCTGTTTCTGACCATTTAATAACATGGAATTATGAATTCTTGGAGAACCTGCTGACTTTTTTATGTTCACCTTTTCAGCCAGAAGTCTCTGCTTCCTGCATTTGAATCTACAGAAATGCGTAATTTGGCTGAAAGTTTAAGTAGGTAATTGCTAGTATGAAAGTCTCTGAGGGGATAACTGTTACTATTTTGCATCTTTACCATCTGGGTGGCCAAGGATTTTGCAGTTTAAGTTAAGAAATGTTATTTATATCAACTTGTTTTGTTGCTTTACATCTGTGCAGAGATATCATCCGTGGGAATCCAGATGTTAAGTGGGAGAGCATAAAGGGGTTAGAGAATGCCAAACGTTTACTTAAGGAGGCAGTTGTCATGCCGATAAAATATCCCAAGTAGGTCTTGTTCATGAACACATTGTGGACCATAATGTCTCAGCAAGTTAATTACATTGCTGAAGTTCTGCTGATCTTTCCCAATTTTCCTAGGTACTTTACTGGTCTTCTAACACCATGGAAAGGCATTCTTCTTTTTGGCCCTTCAGGGACAGGAAAGGTTTGTAAATTTTGTATTCCATTTATTTTATGTTAATTTTTGTGTTTTTCTCTACTCTGTGCTTTCATGATATTCCTATTAATTCCCCTACCCTATAAAGCACTGTTACTCAGAGTTCTTAGCCATTATAATGTTTCAGTGAATTAATAGTTTTCTTTGTACTTCAATAATTGATTTTCCAACTTTCCATTGCAATGTGGGAGATGGGGATAAAAAATTATTATATATATATATATATATATATAAATATAAAATTAGCAATTTCAAAGAAATAGCAGGGTATAGTGCTATTTGGGACCAAGGGACCATCATATGGGAAACTTTAAAGGTCATATGTCAGACGAACAGTCAGGAATTTTCATTGCGGTCCTCCATGCAACCGAAGACGCTGTCAGAAAGCTGAATCAAATATTTTTATATTCTTCTTGTAATCTTGCCCTGTGAGATACTGAGTAAATGTGTGAGGAAATGGTTTGAATCTCTAATGTTTGATCTTTCTATCTTAATGATTGATATTTTAGAAGTTAAATAAATTATCATATCTTGTTTGCAGACAATGCTTGCGAAGGCTGTTGCAACAGAGTGCAACACCACATTTTTCAATATTTCAGCATCTTCTGTTGTCAGCAAATGGCGTGGTATGTCAGTATCAAACATGTATTTTTTTTTTTTGGTGGGGGCTTATGTTGGAACTTGGTTTGATTCTTTTTCTGCTCATAGTTCCTTGAAGTGAAAATGTGGGGAAAAAAAAAAATCTCTAATCGCTACTAGTTCAAAGAGATAGCAATATTATATCAAAATCACTTCCAAATGGGCCAGTCTTCCAGGCAACTAGATCAAAGAAATTCTTTGCCAAAATTTTTTTAAACCTGACCAATCAAAAACATCTATTAATTCTGAATAATAATCTGATTACACCCTTAACCTCTCTTTTATATATAATAAAATCTAAGCCATCTAAAATAACCCAAATAAAAGGACATAAAAAGACACGAAAACCCCTAAATGAAACTCTTCTACATTGCCGCAGTACAGTAGCATGAGCAGTATTGCTACAGTGACATGAATGGTACTGGTATAGGTGCTGTGAGCAATACCCTATGAAGTACTTTTAGCTATTAATTTTGCTGCTTCTGCATCAATTTTGTTTAGTTATGCTACTCTCAAACTGAATGAAGTACTGATGGTGAAAGCATGAGTCAACACAGAGGCCTAAGTGCAAGTGCACTAGTAAAGCACAATTTTAATGTAGTAGATTTGAAAACAATTATTAATTGATAATATGGCAATCAAGTGATCAATGAATGATACAATGTTCAAATATAGCATTTTATATGGTTTTCAAACATAGCATTTTGTTCAAAAGTCAGAATGTTATAGAGGAAGCTGTTTGAGAGGATTAGGATAGAATAGCAGAAAAGAATACACGTGGCCAATTCTTGATGATTTGTAGCATATTCCAAAGTTTTGGGAATATGGCTTTGTTGTTGTTTCCCAGAGAAGGTAGCAATGTCACACATGCACTGAATAGGGTCCTGATCAATTGTCATGGTGGCATGTATAGTTGATGGATACTGATGTAGAGTAGGGAAGCTGGCATATTAAGGCAGGATCAGTTGTCAAGGTGGAGTAGGGGGCAGTGCATGGTCATACATGAACTGAATAGGGTCCTGATCCAACTGAGAATTAAAAATATATTTCTCTAGAGGGCTGGAGAACTGCTACTATGGTGCATTTGCACTGGTAAAATATTGTTTATAATTGTATATTTTATTTGCACTGGTAAAATCCAAATAAAATATACAGTCCTTTTCTTTGTGTGATGGTATATTATTAAGCTTATTAATTCATACTAATTATGTTATGTTGCAAAAACTCTCTCTTTTTTCTCGCTTTATATCAACTTTCAAGTAAGGTGTCCTCAATTAAAAATGGTTGTAGTCTAAAATTGTCCCACTTATTGTGTATTAAAGTGGTGCAACCTCATCATAAAGATGTGGTGCCCTTCATTGTTGATTTCTCCCATTCTTAATTTTTTTTTCTTACTCTACTGATTTTAGGAGAAGGGGAAAAAGGGCTTATAAAAAAAAGGGAAAAAAGGACAAACTTATAGTATTTGATGTGCATTTTTCTTTATGAAAACTTAAGTCATGTAGCGGTTGAATGGAGATTTGCTTATATGACATTACAGGTGACTCAGAGAAGTTAGTTAAGGTGTTATTTGAGCTTGCTAGGCACCATGCCCCATCAACCATATTTCTTGATGAGATTGATGCTATCATTAGTGAACGTGGTGGCGAAGGACGTAGCGAGCATGAAGCAAGTAGGCGTTTGAAAACTGAGCTACTCATACAGGTGATGTTTGTTTCTTAGAGGTGCACGGCCTTACGTGTAACTGTGGAGTGTGGACACGTACATTCATACATATATTTTTGACTATTAAACATTAAAGAGTAAGACAGTTTATACAACTTTCAGAAGGATGTTGGATGATTTATCTTCTTGTGTCCAACAGCACCCTCTTCATTTGTTCATTACATTTCTGTTAAAGAGCATTATTTTATCAAAAAACGATTTTTTTTAGCCAACTTTATCCTAGTAACTCAATTATTACAATTGAATACTAGCATTATTGTAGTGTCAAAGTACTAGTATGCATGTCTGATACAAGCAGCAGCAGCCCCACTTTGGTCTTATTTGTTTGGAGGTAGTTCTGTCTTGTATCAACATCCATGTCACTGTGTTCATCTCTCTTCATGATTGGCATTGTCAGCTGCCATTTATGAAATTCCATGCATCAAATAAATCATATTGTTGATTCAGTTATAATCTACAATAGTACACTAGAGTACAGAGTTGCAATCTTAAATGATTTTAGCTTTACTTTCTCAAAATTGATCATTTTGATTAGATTTCAGATGGATGGTTTAACACGGACAGATGAACTGGTTTTTGTTTTGGCGGCAACAAATCTCCCTTGGGAACTTGATGCAGCCATGCTCCGGCGTCTTGAGAAGCGAGTATCCTTTTGATAAGTCTGTCCAGTTATATGCAATGATAAAAAAGGATTAGGCTAAAAGGTTATGGTTTGCTAGTGGCTATCTAGGTAATTTTGGTTATTGCATTGAGCTAATTTTATTATAGAAGAGCCTTGATTGGTGCATATTATCATAGTATTGGTGGTCACTCTAAATATATGTGGCAACTATTAGCAGAGAGTTGCATTGCAAAATACTTAAGCTGTTTACCAACTTAAAAACATTGGATTCTGGATCTAAGATGAGTTGGGAATTAATTGACTGCTGATTAATATAATTTGAGATTTAGTGTTGCTATGAAGTAAAAAAAAAAAAAAAAAAAAAAAAAAAAAAAAAACTATATGGTTTTACATTGCCACACCAAGTTATTTTAATCATTGGCTCCTACTTCCAGCGTTGATTATAATTATGCTTAACTCAATTATGGTATAAAGTGTGCTGGACTTGGTCTACAGTACCCATTTCTTCTTGACTCTTATTCTAATTGTTGTTTAGGCAATGGTGCTTGGACCAAATGACATCTTCAACCAAATATGGAGTGGGGATGGAGATCATTGTTGTAGTTTCCTATGAGAACAAACTATATATTTAATATTTTCAGTCTAATGGTTATATTATAGGTGATAAATGAACAGAGCTAGCAACTAAAGTCCAGGATATCTTTTATTAATCAAATGAATCTCCTTTGACCATGATAAATAAGATACTAGTGCCTCTTCCAGAGCCAGAAGCAAGAAGATCCATCCTTGAGGAGCTCCTGCCATCACAGCCTGATGAGGAGAAGCTTCCTTATGATCTCTTGGTTGAAAGGACAGAAGGTTTTTCAGGTTCAGATATTCGGTTACTGTGCAAAGAGGCTGCCATGCAACCTCTTAGACGTGTAATGGCGCTCCTTGAAGAGAGACAGGAAGTGGTGCCTGAGGATGGTATGTGCCTCCAATAATTTATGCAGTTTATAAATTTACAAAAATGCCTGATATAAGGAGTTGAGGATGAGTTACATAAATTTCTTATGATATTGTTTTTTTAAAATTTCTTTTACATATTTCCTTTTATTCCCTCCTATTTGTGCAGTAGTATTTTACTGTCCCTCCTATTTGTGTATGATAACCGTTAATTCAACACCAAAAATTGTTCAACGCTTTCTTGTCCATTGTGTTGTTATAATTGATTAAATCTATTATTTCTTTAAGTTATCAATTCCAAACGTGTAGAAGTTTCAAACCATTACTTCTGTGATTTTAAAACTCAAATTTGCTAGTAACTGTCATTCCTTTTAAACCCTATAGTTTAGTAGTGATTTCAATTGAACCTGGACTGTTACAAAAATCCCCTTCCATCCATGTTCTAAAAAGAAAAAGAAAAAAAGAGGGAAATCCTCCCCATGTACGCAAGAAGTGTACTTGGGAAACTACAAACATTGAGATCCACTAGAAAGAACACTAATTCCAAGCATACACAAGGGGGCATCACAGCCTGCTGCTGCCCAAAACTTGTTGCTCAGCCCATTAGCAGAGCCACATTTGGCTCTGGGAGGGCTATCACAAAACAACACCCCCCCCCAAAAAAAAAAAAAAAAAAGAGAAAAGTGCTGCCCCCCCTAAAAAGAAGGGTGGGGGGGGGGGGGGGGGGTTGGAGGGGAGACTGCCAGTGGTTCTAAAAACAGTTTTTTAACAAAAACAAACTTTCCTCGTTTCTGACAAGGAGAAAAAAAGAAGTAATGCTATAGTAGTGTTCTTCCTTTTTATCTTTTCTTATCTTGTCCAGTGACTTGGTGAGTTTTGCTTAAAAAAAGAGTTTTTAATATAAACAATTTCCTCTTTGCTCATTTTAACTTTAAATCATTTGTGGCTTGAGGACTTGATTGGGGCCATTAGAATTTTCTTTTATTTGCTTTGACTTATGAATATAAGTTGGACATATAGGTGTATAATATATGGAATAGTATACATATATATTTTATTTTATTTTGGAACAAAGACTTTTGTTTTAAGTTTCCAGTTATTTTTAAATACTTGATTGGGGCTCAAAATGTTAAATTCATTAAGATTTCTTAAAGAAATAGCTGAACATGGGAGATTTAATGTTACAATATATTCAGTGTGATTTTTTTGGCACATATCTATGGCAAATGAGGAAACTTGTGTATACTCATTAAGGTTTATGAAGATGATAAATTATCTTACGAATTATTATTAAAAATTATAAGAGTAAGTTATGATTTGCTATAATATTAGAAAATTATAATTTATATTCTTTATATAAATGCATCACTTGGCCTTCTGTTGGAATTTTCCACAGGCACCCAAGGCCTGCTAAGTTCTGGTGGCTGGAGCAGTTGGGCAGTGTGTATTTTTGCATCTTTTAGGGTTAGGCTGTTACTGATGTTTAGTCCATTTATTTGTTGCTAAACGGTGGAGAGATTGAAATCTGGAGCATTATTGACATGAGTTTGAAGAAATTAGAAGTTAGATTAAATAGACAGGGACATGAAATGCCATATAATTGGAGTATTGTAGTTGCAATTGATATGGCAGAGATCTATTGAAAAGTTGATGGGGTGTGAGTATGATCTTGTGGATTGGCAACTTAGTTGCTGAATTGTAGTGTGTATTAATGGAGATTTTGATCGAGAATGGGTCTGAATTGGATGCTTTCTCTACTGATCGACACATTGAGTTATGTGGAGGTGCTAGGCTTATTTGTGCGATAGTGAGGAACGTTGGTTGTTATGTGCTGTAACTGCTGTTTTTGTGGGCCATCTTCGTCAGCAGGCAGTCCTGTTCCATGTAGATACCAGGTATGAACAGGTTGATTTAGTTGTTAACAAAGATAATAATGATTTGAAGAATTGGCAATCATGTGTATGGCTATGACCATCTTGAGTTTGTGTTGCTTCTGGAGGTGGTGGTCTTTATGATTGTGAGGTTGTGTGGTTGGAAGGCTCTAGGTCATGATTGGGCCTAGATTTGTGTCGTCTTGCTGGAGTTAATGATGGTGTGTGGCCGGTTTGGACAATTTTTGAAGATGGAGATGGCTTTTGGATGGAGGCAAACTGAGTTTTAGTCTTTTAGATATCAACTGACCAGTTGTGGTGGGTTGAAGTTCTTCCGGCAATTTTGGGATTTTGGGTGGCAGATGGTGACAGTTTGGGAGTTGAGTTGGATAGTTTGGCTATTTATTTATTTTTATTAGGCATCACAAACATGTTGTTTCAAGTTATGAGGGTCAAATTTTATTGTGTTATGAGGCTTTGTAAAACATGGTCACTTTAGGCACGTGACATTAAGTAAAAAATAGATGGAAATGGGTTTTTGAAACGGCTGATAAACTCTAAAATTGTAAATGGAACATTTTACGCTTTGAGATTCAATTTAAAACCGCCCTTAAAACTATAAGATTTAAAATGTGGTTCGCCTTTTAAAAAAATGGAACATTTTTATCATTGGTTTTGTTCTACCTGCAACTTTGGTGTCTATAAATATTTTTTGAACATAATCTTGAGCTGAATGATCAATTTTTGACTTGCAGATTTACCAAAGGTTGGGCCAATCAGACATGAAGATATAGAGATAGCTCTAAAGAACACTCGACCATCTGCTCATTTGCATGCTCACCGTTACGAAAAGTTCAATACCGATTATGGTAGTCAAATTCTCCAATGAAGGCACACAAATTGTGAAATGTACCTGTCCAAGTTTAATTGGTTTATCAGGTTGTTATCATTTCTTTAACTACCATAATTTTCAAGCAGCGTATTTATTGAGAACAAAGTAGAATGCCTAATTATCAGCTGTTTCAAGCGCTTCGACTTTGCAAATAGCTCAATTATTCGTCTTCTCTTTAGCAGTATTTATATTTCAGTGAGCTGGTTTGACTGGATCTGAAAGAATAAAGAATAATTTTCTGTTTGCACCCGTTGGCTTGTTTTTTTCAACTAGCTTGTTTCCTTATACTCGCTCACTTCAATACCCTTTCTAGCAGCAGTGTCAGGAAGCAGGTCTACGAAATCAAGTTATTTGATAGCACTTTAAAGAAAACCTTTCAAATATCTCATGTGCTATATCGAATTAGTTGATTATAAATATGTATATTTGGTCCCTATTTTTTTAATTGTTAGAATTTTGTCTTCTAATTTTTACTTTTTTTCAATTTAATCGTTTCATGTAAACCCACTAATATTTTGCTGAGACATTGTTGATGCCACTAGCTTATGTCGCATTATATATATTTAATTTTTGAAGTGAACAAATAGAGTAAATTTTAACTACCCACTTAAAACATTTAGAGTAATATATTGAGCATCCAAGGTTCAGATCCAGGGCGGTGAGACTTGAGAGCCTTGTAATTTGACTAACACCTCATAGTTTCTTTAACTGATACATTCAGGGGTTAAAAGCCTCCATTCCTAATTATCGAGTAATACAATAAGCGTCCTGCACATTTTATAATACAAAATTTATCATAGTTTAATCCGTAATGTTGTCATATCATACAAATTAGTTTATAAATTAATGGATGGACTAACCTTCATAGGTGTAAAAGGTTGGAGTTTTGATCGGGGATATAATGCGGCATAAAACTGCTTATAATTGTTTGTGCTTTTCATTTGTTCTAGAAAATGTAACAAACCCATTGAAAACTCATATTCATATACAAGACTACAACCTAATACAGTTATTCAATATCATCTAAACACTAAAAATTCAACAACTAAGAAAAGAAAATTTATATCAACTAGATCTAAGAAAATTTATGGTCTAAAAATCTAAGTCCGAATGGCAGGAATGATGGATCAAAGGCCCAAAAAATGATAAATGGGTCTCGAAGGAAGCAAACGGGCCTAAAGGAGCCTATAGAAAGAAGTAGTAAACTTATGGGTAGTATGAAAGCAAGAATGGGCCAAGGCAGGCCCAAAGTGATGAAGTAATTGAGTAAGGGGTTGATGGAAAGCCCATGAACTCCAAATGTAAAGTATATGGTAATTGGGCAAGGGAAGCCCAAAAGAGTTAGTAAAAAACCATGGAAATGCAGAGTTGAGATGGGTCAAGGATGCCCAAGGAAAGAAAGTGGGCCGAAGATGCCCAAGGAGTAAGAAATGGGCCAAGGAAGCTCGTAAGCAATGGAATGGGTCAAGGAAACCCAAATAGCATGAATGCGGATCCAATGACAATGCTGGGTCACTGTAATCAAATGAAAGAAAAGCATGTAGCAGGCCCAAAAGAGGCCTAGTAAGCACGAGTCAAATAACACCACAACAAGAATAATATAGTAGCATGGCAGGAATGGTAACAAGTTTACGGAAGGAACAAAGAATGGGCTAAAGAGAGAGAAGCCCACAATCAAGCAAGGCCTAGCCTTTGAAGGAAGTAAGCCATAAAGAATGGAAGATCAGAAAACAGTTCACGTCACAAGAGGTTAAGAATGAGCAGTAGAATGCACAGATAAGCCTCCAGACCATGGTAAATGCATGAGCAGCAGACAAACTTTGGACATACATGGAAGTGGAGCACATGCAAGGCCCAGGTACCACCAACCTGTACCCAGCCAATATAGGAGTAGTGGGTCATGGGTCAGAGGTAAGTAAGGGTATGGTCTGGTGGTGGGGAGAAGAGGGGAGCCTATTCTGGGGTTCCTACTCAAACTTTTTTGGGAGAGATGTCCTGCTAGGATGACATACCACCCAAAAGAGGGAAGGATGAGTTGGAACCATTAGGTGCATGCCATGAGGGATAGTAAAAGAGAATACCCACACTGTTGCAGATAGGAATGCCACGGTGAACAAACAAACAAACAAAATAGTTTTCTTTGTCTAGTAATGGGGAGTGGCACGGTCAGCACAGGTAAGTGGTGGTGGTTAGGCTGCTGAAAAACCAGTGGGTGATCTAGAAGGACATCCACACCGAGACAAAAGTGGTTAAAGGGTGAAATAGTAAAAAACCAGTCATGACAGGCAATATATAAGGAGCCTCCGCCGTGCATAGTGGGATCATCAACACAGCAACAATCATAACGAGAGATTCACAACAACAACAACAATCACCACTATAACACATGAGTAAGAGCTAGAAAGAAAAGAATGGGAAAAGCAGAGTAACCAAAAAAAAAAAATAATAATAAGAAGAGAAAGTTGGGAAGAAAAAATAGAGAGAAAATAGAATGGCAGGTAGACACTAATAGACTAACCCTTTCTCTCCCTTTAAAAGCCTATCCTCTATTAAGGATTAAGGATTTTCTGGGCCTAAGCCAGGCCCGTTCTCTCAAAGTAGAATTTTTACAGTAGGATTTTCCTGAGAGGTTATTCACATTGAGGGAGTGGTTCCCTCCTTGGTCATAGTTTTGTAATGCAATTGTGCATGGCATACTAGCCATTCCTTCCTTACTTTTATTGATTAAGTACCAGTATTATTTGCCTTTGCCATTTCACTTGTAATGTATTTTTTGGTGTTGTGCTGTTTTCTTTATTTTAATTGAGAATCCTTTACTTATTCTATCTAACAGCAAGTATATTTCTTTTATTGTTGTCATGTTGTATTTGCCTGCCATAACTCGTGTAACAGTTTCATCTGCCATGGGCATGTGACCAAAGTTTCAACAAAGGGGCTTTAGCTTGCGCACAAGCCGATCTGAGGTGAGTTACAATTGGACCAATGCTGACTCTTCCATCTAGAACCTTTGGGCCGTAGTGTGGCAAGAGGCAGCCCAGCCCACAATCTCAGAAAGGCCCACCATATTTAAATTGGCGACTCCACTAGGGAGTTAGGAAACAAACAAGGATAAAAGACAGAAGCCCTCGTAAGCCATGCCCCCAAAATCCAGAACAACATGAAACATGAGTGTCGTGCCTTCGCAGGTAGAGTTGAGGCCAACAACACCTAACCAATAGCAACCTAATTAGGTAGAAGGTATCAACAGAGTGGGGGCTAAACCCTAACCACAGCCAAGAATCCCCACTGACAATGCTAACGTTTTCATCAAGGTGTTGCAATCGCTGCAACACTCACAGCAGCAGATGATGGAAGAAGTTCATCAGCTGAAAATGGATAAGACGAAGGAGAAAGGGAGCTAGCATGATCTAGAGCATGCGACAGACAAGGAGAAGACACCAGTTAGAGGTGCTCCACAAAATGCGGAGTAATGTTTCATCACAATGGCTAAAGTAGTAGCTCTCTTGGAATAGGAGAGGGCCAGAACGCCCAAAGAGAGATTCTATGCACGAAGACCTCCTTATCCATTAAGAATACTCAGCAAGCCATACCCCAAGTAGTATGAACCACGAGTCTTTGCGAAGTACGATGGCAGGAAGGGAAGTGCTGTCGAGCACATAAGCAAGTTTATTGATACTCTTGGCCCCTATGCGGCAGATGAGGACATATGTCTTTGAGAATTTTCTAAATCACTATGTGACCGTGCGTACACTTTGTACATCGGTCTCAAACCGGGATCAATCCCAACATGGGATGACATAGTGGATGTATTTTGCACTAAATACTTCCATGGAAAAGAAACAGTAATGCTCGCAACCTTGCAAGCAACTAAGCAAAGAAGTGGCGAAGATTTTATGGAATACATTAAAAGGTTCAGGGACATAGCACTTGATTACTATGATCATTGTGAAGAAAAGATATTAGTGGAAATGTGTATGACAAACATGATCAAGGAGTAAAGAGCTGTCTTGGAAAATTTGGAAATCTCCCAGTTTGCACAGTTGTTGTAGAAAGCCAGGAAGACTACTTAGTCAATGAGGCCAAGTTCCGACAAAAGGAACGCCCCACAAGCTATGGCAGTATCCACTAGCAAAAGAAAGAGGAAAGCTGACGGAAGGGAATACGATACCCTTCCGCCACTACCATGTACCCCAAAGGAGCTAGATGTGCTCCTAAACAAGTGGATAGCAGACAGAGTCTTTAAGCCTAATTAAGTTTCAAGAGAGCCCACAAAAGAAGAGCGGAGGGACCCACGCTTTTGCCACTTGCACAACTATGTGCAACATCTTACTGTGGAATGTTGCGCACTCCGCAGACTAGTGCACCACAGAATCAAGGAAGGGACTCTAGAGCTGTCCCAACCTGAAGTTCAAAGAAACCCACTCCCAAACCATAAAGGGAAAGGCGTAGCAGCAGTTGTGATTTGTACTGATCTAGGGGAGGACGAAGAAGAAAGTCCAGCCCTGCCTGCCATAGCAATCACCACTCTACAGAAAAGCTCCAAGTTTAAGAATTTGTTTGGTTAGTTAGGACTCACGGTAAAGGAGCGAAGGATAGCTATCGAGGCCCCGGTGAGCATTGCCTCCGAGGCAGGAATAGAATGTTTGACAGCGGAAGTTGTGGATGACATAGTCCTTTTGCAAGAGTCAAGTGAGATCACTTTTAGTGATGAGGATATGGAAGTGGGGTACTCAGATCACAAGAGGCTCCTTTACTTGGCAGAATCTATAAATCAATTCCCTATCAAGAGAGCCTTGTTGGATATGGGCGTTTCTGTAAACCTTATCCCACTAAGCACTTTACAAGTAGTAGGAATTTCAGAAAGGAAGATTCAGGGATGCCCAATGGAAGTGACAGGGTTTGGGAGAAGAAGCGAATACACCACAGGCCACATTCAACTATGGTTGAAGGTGGGTCCAATAGCCTCTCTAGCTCGCTTCCATGTGGTGAGAACGGAAGTCTCTACCATGTGCTTTTGGGAAGACCATGGTTGCATAAGCACCGATTAGTCCCATCCACTTATCATCAATAAGGAAAGTTGAATGGTAGAATGATACACATAGTGACAAATCCATCACCATTTGAGCAAGCAAAGGCTCATTTAGTAGAGACTATGTTCTATGACCAATGGGCACCATCCGGGGAAAGTTCAATATCAAAACCACGAGGTACCTTCGTGCCTAGATAGGAGGATATCCAAAATGACCCAGAGCTCGATTTGAGGAAGCTGCTATCGTAGAAGAGGAGGAGGAAAGAAGCGCCCACTTTGGAGTCAAATGACACACCGCAATGTGTCAGGGTTCGTGGCTTTAATGGTAGGATTGTCTACAAATTATGAAGGTGCGTGGGGCCCACATGTGATATGCAAGTGGGCCCCAGACAAGAGTGGTAGCACAAAAGTTTGGTGTGCAGCATGGCTCAAGAAGGTTCGAAGGAAGAAAGTAATGAAGAGAAAGAGGAGGAAATTGCAGCAGAGAAGGATGTACAGGTTATGGCAGAAGAGAAGTTGGAGGAAATTGACCTAGGGTCTAACCCACAGGAACAAAAACTCATCTCAATTAGTTCAAGACTATCAGAGGAAGAGAAATCAGAATTGATATTGTTGCTGAAAGAATTTAAAGATGTTTTTGCGTGGGATTATAGCGAAATGCCTGGATTAGATCCCGGGTTAGTGGTGCACACATTAAACGTGGACCTCGAGGCCAAGCCAGTGGCCTAGCCTGCCAGGATATTCCACACCGAAATGGAGGAGCAAATGGTAAAGGAAGTGCAAAAGTTGCTAGTTGCAGGTTTCATCAAACCTATTTAGCATCCACGTTGGTTATCGAACATCGTACTAGTAAAGGAGAAAAATAGGTAGATAAGGTGTTGTGTAGACTTCAGAAATCTCAACAGAGTTTGCTCGAAGGATGATTTCCCGCTACCAAACATGGACTTGCTGATAGATTTTGCAGCAGGGAACACCATGTTTTCATTCATGGATGGATTCAGCGGGTACAATCAGATCAGAATGGTGCCAAAGGATGCAAAGAAAACTGCCTTCAGAACACCCATAGACAATTTCTACTATACTATAATGCCTTTTGGGTTGAAAAATATAGGTGCAACTTACCAACATACCATGACGGCCATATTCCATGACATGATACACCGTGAATTGGAGGACTATGTAGACGATATAGTTGTGAAGTCAAAAAGGCGAGAAGAGCATGTCCAAATATTAAGAAGAGTATTTGAAAGATGTAGGGCTTTCAAATTGAGGATGAATCCCCTCAAGTGTGCATTTGAGGTATCTTCTGGGAAATTTCTAGGTTTCTTTGTTCACAGCAAAAGGTAGATGTAGACTCGGCCAAGGCCATAGCCATAGCGACCATGAAGCCACCTGCCACGGTGAAAGAATTGAAGAGTTTCTTAGGGAAAGTCTCATACATTTGGAGATTCATTTCTGGTTTAGCATCAATTACTTCGGCCTTCGCCAAATTACTCAAGAAGGGGCAAAGCTTTGAGTGGAGAGAAATACAGCAAACAACCTTTAGGAGGTTACAACAGATTATGATGAACCTTCCGACGGTGCAAGCCCCAACCTGCAAGAAGTCATTGATGCTCTACTTAGCCACCAACTCGTATGCCATAGGCGCATTAATTGCCCAAGAGGATGGAGGTGGTGTTGAGCAATCGGTTTACTACATCAGCTGTGCCTTGAAAGATGCAGAAACTCGCTACCCAAGAGCGGAAAGAGCATACTTGGCCATAGTATATGCTTCACAAAGGCTACACCATTATTTCCTAGCCTACGAGGTATGGCTGATGACTAAGTCTCATGCAATCAAGGCTTTGTTGCGGCAGCCAATTCTTTCGAGAAAGATATCCCAGTGGTTACTTCAGTTGTCATAATATGATTTGAAAGCGGGAATGCCCAAAGCAGTGAAGAGCCAGACTATAGCAGACTTGTTGGCATAATTTCCAGGAGAAGAAGAATTCCCGCTGGACAATAAGGTCCTAGGGGAGGTGGCCATGGCAGAAGAAATCAGAGAGTAGTGGGTAATGAAGTTTGATGGATCCTCGACCGCCCACTCAGGAGGTGTGGGAATAGTCCTATATCATAAAGAGGATGAGGCTATGGCGCTCTCATTCAAATTGGAATTCCCTTGCTCGAATAATACTGCAGAATGTGAGGCTTATCTCACCGGGCTAGCTATGGCTCTTGAAATGGGGGTCAAGCATCTATAAGTGACAGGTGATTTAAACCTAGTGGTCTGCTAGACCAAAGGGAGCTTCTCCTTGAAGGAACCAAGCCTAGCCCCATACAAAACGATGGCCTAAAAGATGGAGGAAAAATTTTCAACGTTTGAGATAGAGCATGCTCCAAGGAACGAGAATCGATATGTGGATGCGCTGGCCACGTTAGGCTTGCAAATAGTTTTTGAAGGAGACAACACCAGGATAGAAGTCAGTAAAAGGAATGAGTCTATTGTTGAGATGCTGAAGGAAAGGTTCCAAGAGGAACAATGTGAAGAAGTTGGAGGATTCCTATAAAGGAAGTTTTGACGAGAGAAGAAGACATGGCAAAATTGAAGGCGCTAAAAGACTACGCCTTAGTAAGAGGAGAATTGTATTGTAGGATGCCAGGTGGGGTCCTGCCAAGATGCGTGGGGCAGGAGGAAGCTCAAAGAAAGTTGAAGGAAGTGCATGATAAGACCTGCGGATTTTGCGGGGAGGTCAATCTTTACTGTAGACTTCAAAGGGCAGGTTTCTATTGGCCAAGCATGGGCAAGGAAGTAGATCAAGTCCAAATCCAATGCGAGACCTACCAGCTTACAACAGATAGAGAGGAAAGTTACATTGTATTCATCAGCGAAGACTAGAGGAGTCCATTCGTGTAGCACCTAACAGAAGGTATCTTGCCACAAAGGCACAGTGAAAGATATAAGCTTAAGAGATTGACAATATGTTACTTTTTGCATGACAGAGTCCTTTTCAAGAAAGGGTATGATAGGGACCCATTACAATGTTTGGGTCTCAAGGAAGCAAGTGAGATGATAAAAGAAGTACACACAAGAGAGTGTGGGGAGCACTAGGGGAAGAAAAATTTGTACAGATTCCTTCTACGAATGGGTTACTACTGGTCCACTATAAAGAGAGACAAAACAAAATTTGTGAAAAAATGCCACAGTTGCCAAGTACAAGCCAACTTGATTCCTACTCATCTACAGAACTTACACAGCATGGTCATCCCTTGGCCCTTCCACACTTGGGAGCTTGATTTGGTGGGACTAGTCAATCCACCATCATGCGGAGACATATGGATCCTAGTGGCTATAGAGTATTTCACCAAATGGGCAGAAGCAGTACCACTCTATAAAGCCACGAAAGGAGCAGTAGCAAAATTCATCAAAGAGAACATAATTGTCAGGTTTGGGGTATCCCATAGGATCATCAGTGACAATGACACACCCTTTGTCAACAACGATGTAAGGAAGATGCTAGAGTTCTACCAAGTTAAGCACTATCGGTCATCACCCTATTACTCTCAAGGGAATAGGCATGCAGAGGCAACAAACAAGACCCTCATAAAGATCATCAGCAAAATGAGCCAAGAATATATGGGAGGATGGGCGACGTATCTATCAAACGCTCTTTGGGCTTACAGAAAATCGCCAAAGTCAGCTACAGGGTTTTCACCTTTTTCTTAGTCTACGAAATAGAGATAATGAGCCCAGTAGAAGTGATGACTCCTTCTTTAAGAGTCATGCAGATGTGGAAGAAGGAAAAGAGAAGGGAGTCTTTATGGCAGGAAGGTGTGAAGACTTAGAAGAGCTTGACGAAAAAAGGGAAGAGGCGCAAGAACGCAGTTGCTGATACAGACAAAAGATGGCCGAAGCCTATAGCAGGATGACTAAAGAAAGAGTGTTTGCAGATGGACAACTTGTGCTAAAGGCAACAGACCATGTTAGGCGAGATATGGTAGGACCATTTAAGTTTTCACCAAAATGGGAGGGACCCCTTGTGATAAGAGAAGCACATGCAAGTGGGTATTATCATTTAGTTTAAATGGATGGAAAAGATCTGATGGATCCCATCAATGGCAAGTGGCTAAAAAATTATTATGCTTAAAAGAAAGTCATGTAGTTATCCCTTTTGTTTAATGAGTTCTATGTTTCCTTTCCTTCAAGTGACTATGTGACAGGCAATATTGTAACATGCTTTTATAAAAATGTAATGAAAAGCTATGAAGTATTAGAAAGCATATGGCATCATAGTCATAGTAATAGCAAAAGTAGTAGCAAGTGTAGTATCATAGCTTACAAACCCAAACTATAGCAGTCATGTAAGACTTGCCAAATAAGTATTGTAGAAAACATAAAGTGTGCTAGATAAGGGAATAAGGGAAAGGGAACAAAAGGGAAACTACATAATCAACGAAGTTCGGAAATAAGATTCTGATCTCCTAAGCGACTGGACCACCAACACTAGAAACAAGGCGCTCACAATGTCCCTCCAAGTCCGCCACCTCCTTCCTCAAAGCCTTAATGCGTGTGTTAATGGCATTAATAGCAAGCTAAATCTTCTTCATGAAGAAGGCTTGGGCAATCTCATGAAGATGGTTCAAGATGAACTCTATAGCAAAGCCTATACTAACAAGCTCCTGCACTGTAGCCCTCTATTGCAAGATCCTCTCGGTGGAAATGGTATCAATGAAGTTGTGCTCAATGTCGTTCATCACACTCCCCAACAACTTAAAAAAGTGCTCTCTAGTGGAATGGCCAAGAAGGAATCCTTGCATGAAGTCCCCATGGTTACTGTAAATTGCCTCCAAGTGAGAAACATAATCCCCAGGGATTCTAAAAGCATGGAAGTCAACATAGGGAGGCCCAGAACCCCAAAAGTCCATGGGATCGAGGTCATTAACCTCGGGCTGATCGAAACGAGTGAAGAAGGCCGTGACCTCGCTCATAGGGACTGGAACTGTGGCAGAATTGCTGCCCACCTCAAACTGAGAAAGGGCAGTGAGAATCAGACCTAATGGGCAACACGAAACGCGGTGTAAGAAACCATAAAGTGAGAAGGGTGAATTCATAATGAAGAAACAAGGAGGAGGATGAAAGGAAGAAGACATACTAGGACCTGTGAGGATGGGGGCTATGGGGATGGTAGAAATTGGTATTGTAGGAACGGCAGGAACTGGTGCTGTAAGAATGGCAGAAATTGGTACTGTAGGAACGGCAAAAACTGGTGCTGAAGGTATGGCAAAAACAAGTGCTGCAGGTGCGGCAAGAGAAGTGGCTGTAGGCATTGCTGTGTCTGCTGCAACTTCTGGCTCCTCAAAAGTCTCTGCGATCAGAAGCATAGACATACAAAATGAATGGAGATTGCATTAGGAGGTTATACAGATACATATAAAAGGGAGAAGAAAGAAGAAGGCAATGATAAAGGGTGAAGAGAAAAGTTAACAAATATGAAAGAATACGTACCTATGGCCTCGACCTCATGCTCATCACCTTCCTCTTTATCAGAATCAGAGATCCTCTTCTTCACGGTGGATTCGTCATCGGAATCCTTAAGAATCTCCTCAGATCCCTCAGAGGACAAGTTTGCATCAGGCTCACGTGCGGTAGAGCTAGGGATGGAAGAAGGGGTAACCATCAAAGAGGAGTCGTCATTCACGGCCTGAGATAAAGCCGCAAAAGGATTGCTGATAGAGATAACAAGAGGTGTGGTAGAAGTGGCAATCTCAGTCTAGGAAGCAACCAGAGGAGTAGCTCTCTTCTGGGGAGAAGGAGTCTCGGCGGGAATGGAAGCAGCTCACTGATCCCCTCGGTCTGGGCACCTCCCTTTACAAGTCTTGGCTTAGTGGAAGGGATAGGTGTCTTGACAGGAACTCCCTGTATGGTAGCAGGAGCAGTAGGAGCCAGAGCCATAGCCTCAGCCACCATATCAGCCCCATCAAAGAAACCCTCCATAGGTGTGCCCACGGCGGCAGAAACCTCCTCAGCCGTGGGGTGATATATGGAGATAGGCTCGAGCTCAGTCTGAAGAATGTGAAGCAAAAAAATAAATAAATAAAAGGGAGAAAAATGCATAATAATTGATGATGCGAAAAGAAGAGGAGAGAGAGAAATGGGGCAATCAATGACGCATGGCAATGGGAACACATGCAAGAAAGGAAGAGAGGAAAAGAGGGAGACATACCTCAAACTCGGGCTCATTAAGCAATATAGGGTGGGTGATAGATGTGTCCTTCTTGTGCTTAGATTGTAAAAGAAAAGAGAAGACAAGAAGAAGGGAATAAGTCAACAAGTATATGGGGTTAGCCGTAGAAAAGCCCTATACAAAAATAATGAAGATGAAGTAAAATTAGAGATAACATACTTTCCTCTCAGTAGTGGTGGATGTAGGAAGAGGAGATGTTTTCCTTTTGCTGCCTCAGGTCTTGCTAGAAGAAGGAGCATCAGCAGATGGCCGCAGAGCAGTAGGCCTAGACTTGCCTACAGTAAGGCGTCTGCTAGAACGGGTATGAGCAGAAGAAGGATGAGAGCTCTCTAAAACTATGTTACTTACGGGAGGAAGGTCACCCTCAAAAGGCACAATGTCTGTACAGGTCTTAGAGGAGTCATCCCCTTCTTGGCAGACTTAGGCTTGGCGGACTGAAGTGCATGACTTTTCTTCACAGTCACAGAGATGTTTGTAACCTTCACTTTCTTCTCCCAGCCCGTGGGATAGTCACTAGCATACCAGAACCACCCTCTCTCCTTCTCAACCCACTCAAATATAGTAGACCGACTCTACTTCCTAGCATATGCCACCACAGACTTGGTGGGAAGGAGCAACTAAAGGTTGGTGGAAATGACTGCACTAAGACCATCAAAAGGGATGAGAGAAAACCTACGGCTGCCCAACAACTCCTACTTAAATGAGGTCATCACGGCCTTCCAGTACCTATGCATGGCAGCAGTACAAATACCCTCCCTTTGTGAGCCTGGAATAATGACTGCAGTGAAACGCCTACTCCAAAACTCAAAGGTAGTGTGCCATAAGAATGGCCGAACAGAAGTAGGAGACTCTATAATGGTAGAAAAGTCATCAGCAATATCCTGATCTAGCCCAAACTGCCTCCTCACCTTATCAGCGGAATAATGCACAAATCTAATACCCTCATTAGCCAAATAGGGTAAGCACCTAGCATTAGTGGCCGCCAAGTAAGTGATACCCTTTTCATCAAAGCCAATCAACGGGGTAGTGGTCCCAGCGGTATCAACAAAAGGACCTATGGCAGAATTAGCACATGTATAACCTGTGCCCAAGTTCCTATATGGTTTCTAAGAAAACCTAACCCCTTTATCAAAGAACTCAACGATAGGATGCCCAATTGGCTTCAAACCAACCCAACGAAAAGCCAATGGAGAATTAGACTCAAACCGACCACAAAAATCAGTGATAACTCTCGGACATGACTGGTATCTCTCCTTGGCAAAGTGGACAGGTCTACACTTTGCCAAGTGCTTGGCACAATGCTCATACAACAGATGCTGTGAAATGGTACTATGAACAAAGGAAGTGACTATATGGTAAGAACCCACTTGATCCTTATCACTCTATAGGATATCTAACTGAACATATAGGTGTCCCAAAAACATGGGTGCCAATAACAAACTCACCCCAGTAGATATCTTAATGGCTAATTGAAAATACAGAGGCTTCACAACATACTGAGGGTGAGAGCCAAATATGAACTTACAGAGCCAAAACGTGACAAAGGCCACATAGCGGGAAGCGATGGAGGCCTTAGAGAAAGACCCAACCCAATGTGACAACTTCGCGTTGCCACTCATCCCCTTCCTTAACTCAGCCTCCACGACCTCTTCTTCTGTAGAAAACTTTAAGGCACCAGGGTCAACATCACCAAGAATAGGTAAAAGCAATTAGTTTACCACGTCTTCCAAGGTCACGGTGATCTCACCGTAGGATAGAAAAAATGTGTGAGTAGTGGTGCACCACTGGCAGACCAAATGACGGAGATTAAACAAGTCCTTAAGTTGGACAAGCAATGCGATGAAACAATGGCCCTCAACACACCGGCCTACTGTAACGCCGCTATGAAACCCTTGTTAGACAACTCGTTGTCCACCCATTCCTTCCAACCCAAAGCGGTACCCGACCCAAATTCGAAGAAAATGGGCACGGGGAGCGAAGTACCTTGGCGGATAACAAGATCTAGAATTGAAGAAGCCAACAGAGCCCAATATATATTTGTGTTGCGATGGCAAAGGGCAAGCCACACACGGCCAGGCGGCGTGTGGCGTATACTCACTTGGGACTTTCGAAAAATGGGCATGAGTGTCGTACCATGGGTCGATAAAAGGAGCGCACTCACTATCAGGATTGCACTGTGCTTCTTCCTCGTTAGAACGCTTTGATTCGGAATGAAGGGCCTCTTCGCCTACATCCCGCGTGGTAGGATCATCGGAGGCGACTTCTTTCCCCTTATGGCGGGAAGAACCTTGACCTTTCGTCGGCGTCATAATGAAAGGATTGATTGGAGTAAATGTATGAGAGTGTTTGAGGGAGAAGGTACGGTGAAGAAAGGGAAAGGGAGAAAATGTTTGTGTCAGGAATATGAAGAGGATCTCTTTTAAGTACTAATGTCATTAATGCTGACACAAAAGAATGTGATGGGTCAGCCATCGGATAAGGTATGGAATTAATGAACTGAAAGCTGTGTTTCAGAATAACTGCTAAATTGGGAAATTTGAAGAGACAACACTGTTCATGGCAAGAAGAAAAAAAAAAAAAAAAGAGGTGGGGCCCACTATTCGAAAAAGCTCACGAAGGAGAAGAAGAAGGAAAGACAGAAAGGATAAAAAAGTCTTTTGTTCGCATATGAACCACATGAGCAATTCATATGCTCAAGGGGCTAAATGTTGATGCTCATTTTGGAAGAGCCCAATAGCAGGAAGAAGCCCAACAATATGGGCAGAAAAGAGTTAGTAAATTGAAAGAAAAACCATTAAACCCGAATGACAGAAATGATAGATAAAAGGCCCATAAAATGAAATATGGGTCTCGAAGGAAGCAAGCGGGCCTAAAGGAGCACAGAGAAAGAAGAAGTAAACCCATGGGCAATATGAAAGCAAGAATGGGCCGAGGCAGGCCGAAAGTGATGAAGTAAGTGAGTAAGGGGTTGATTGAATGTCCATTAACCCCAAAGGTAAAGGATATAGTAATTGGGTCAGGGAAACCTAAAAGAGTTAGCAAAAGCCCATAGGAATGCAGAGTTGGAATGGGCCAAGGATGCCCAAGGAAAGAAAGTGGGCCGAGGATGTCCAAGGAGGAAGAAATAGGCCAAGGAAGCTCGTAAGCAATGGAATGGGTCAATGAAACCCAAGTAGCATGAATGCAGACCTAATGACAATGCTGGGTCATTGTAATTAAGTGAAAGAAAAGCATGTAGCAGGCTCAAAAGAGGCCCAGCAAGAGCAGGTCAAATAACACCACAGTAGGAATAACAAAGTAGCATAACAGGAATAACATAGCAGGAATAATAGAGAAAGAAGTAGTAAACCCATGGGCAGTATGATAGTAAGAATGGACCGAAGCAGGCCCAAAGTGATGAAGTAAGTGAGTAAGGGGTTGATGGAAAGCGCATGAACCCCAAAGGTAAAGGATATGGTAATTAGGCCAAGGAAGCCTAAAAGAATTAGCAAAAGCCTATGGGAATGCAGAGTCGGAATGGACCAAGGATGCCCAAGGAAAGAAAGTGGGCCGAGGATGCCCAAGGAGGAAGAAATGGGCCAAGGAAGCCCGTAAGTAATGGAATGAGTCAAGGAAACCCAAGTAGCATGAATGCAGACCCAATGACAATGCTGGGTCACTGTAATCAAGTAAAAGAAAAGCATGTAGTAGGCCCAAAAGAGGCCCATCAAGCATGGGTCAAATAACACCACAGTAGGAATAACAGAGTAGCATGACAGGAATGGTAGCAAGTTTACGGAAGGAGCAGAGAGTGGGCTAAAGAGAGAAAAGCCCACAATCGAGCAAGGCCTAGCCCTTGAAGGAAGCAAGCCATAAAGAATGGAAGATCAGAAAACAGTTCACGCCAAAAGAGGTCAAGGATGAGTAGCAGAATGCATAGATGAGCCTCTAGACCATGACAAACGCATGAGTAGTAGACAAGTTTTGGACATACACGGAAGTGGAGCACGCACAAGGCCCAGGCACCACCAACCTGTACCCAGCCAATTCAGGAGTGGTGGGTCATGGGTCAGAGGTAAGTGATGGTATGGTTTGGCGGTGGGGAGAAGGGGGGAGCCTATTCTAGGGTTCCCGCTCAAAATCTTTTAGGGGAAATGTCTTGTTGGGATGACATACCACCTAAAAGAGGGAGGGATGAGTTGGAACCACTAAGTGCATGCCATGAGGGATAGTAAGAGAGAATACCCATACTGTTGCGGATAGGAATGCCACGATGAACAAGCAAAGAAAATAGTTTTCTTTGTCTGGTAATGGAAAGTAGCATAGCCAGCAAATGTAAGTGGTGGTGGCTGGGCAGCTGACAAACCAGAGGGTGATCTGGAAGGACATCTACACCCAAATAAAAGCGGTTAAAGGGTGAAATGGTAAAAAACTAGTCATGGTAGGCAGTATATAAGGAGCCTCCGCTGTGCACAGTGGGATCATCAACACAGCAACAATCATAACAAGAGATTCCTAACAACAACAACAATCACCACTATAACACACGAGTAAGAGCTAGAAAGAAAAGAGTGGGAAAAGTAGAGTAACAAAACGGGAAAAAAAAAAAAAAAAAAGAAAAAGAAGAAGAAGAAGAAAGAAAGTTGGGAAGAAAAAACAGAGAAAGAATAAAATGGTAGGCATGCACCAATAGGCTAATCTCTTCTCTCCCTCTAAAATCCTGTCCTCTGTTAAGGATTAAGGATTTTCTAGGCATAAGCCATTTAGGCTCGTTCTCTCAAAGTGGGTAATTTCTACAGCAGAATCTTCCTGAGAGGCTTTTCACATTGAGGGAGTGGTTCCCTCCTTGGTCATAGTCCCGTAATACAATTAAGCACGGCATACTAGCCATTCCTTCCTTGCTTTTATTGATTAAGTACCGGTATTATTTCTCTTTTGCCTTTGCCATTTCACTTGTAATGTATTTCTTGGTGTTGTGCCGTTCTCTTTCTTTATTTTAATTGAGAATCCTTTACTTATTCTGTCTAATAGCAAGTATATTTCTTTTATTGTTGTCATATTGTTTTTTTTTTTTTGCTATAACTCGTGTAACAATCTCATCTATTATGGGCATGTGACCAAAGTTTCAACAAAGGGACTTTAGCTTGCACACAAGCCGGTATGAGGTGAGTTGTAATTGGACCAGTCCTGACTCTCCTACCTAGAACCATTAGGCAGTAGTGTGGTAAATGATAGCCAAGCCCACAATCTCAGAAAGGCCCACCACAGTTTTTTACTTGTAAATTGATATCAAATGAAACAATGGAGTAAGAAGATTTAAAGGTTTTGATTGATACAAATTGCAAAGGAAGAGGAGGAGGAAGGGTGAGAGAGCTCTTCAAAAATGGTATGTAGAAAATTGAAATGAAGGTTATGTGGGGTTCTGTTGAGTTATACTAGCTTTGGACACGAATCTCTAAATTTTAAACACAACTCAACTTTTATATAATTGAGTTCTTTTTAGTAATTCGACTTTCACAAAGCTGGATTCTTATTTTTCATTTGAACTCATCATTTAGAAAGTCCAATTCTAATTGGGGAAATTATTTTTGGAAATCGCCACATCAATTTCTGCCACCTCAGTCAATGTGTCCTAAATCTTGACTCTCAAGGAGTTGAGCTGTATCGGAAACTCAATTTTACAAAAGTTGAGTTCCAAATGAGGGCTACCGCCCCAAATAAGTTTGGGTGATGGCTATTTCGCAAAATAACTTTGGAAACGGTGTTAAACATCACAATACAGCCAAGAAAGAAGTCAAAAAAGTATAGATATCTCAATAATTCGGATAGAATCACAATGTAGCTAATGAGGCAATTAAAGTATAATATAAACTATAAAGTAGAAACAAGATCACAAACATGTATAAGAAAGTAAAGAAACAAGGAAATCTCAATAATCAAGGATAACTTATAAAGTAGAAGCAACGTCTTGATACAAGGAATATCTTGTTAGTGGAAAGGGAAAGATGTAAATTCTTTCTTATCTGGCAAGCAATGTGTGCAGGGTGCCAAGGTTGGAAGGGTAATGGCGATTGGCGAGTGTAGATGGTTAGGCCAACGAACTTTAATTATAAAGACCAGAAACAACTAAATAGATGTTAAACTTTTACCTTAACGTTTACCTATTTAACCAAATCAACATAAGTCAAAGGAAATCAACCAAAAAAATCAGGTTGAGAAACATTTAAAATATGGTATAAATGAGGGGAAAAAGGGATTCTAGGAGGCAAGAAAAAAGAATTCTCCATGGTCTTTTAAATGGAGGTTTAGTTAGATTTGAGCAGCTAACATCACTTTCTCAATAATGATGACCACTTGAAGCTTACTAGACTCTAGCTTATGAGGTTGTATCTTTTGGAACAAGCACAAAAGATAATTACTGCTCATTTAGGATGTAAGAGTGCTAAATCGATTGGATGGATCAATGAAGTTTGTGGAAGGATAGTTCAATATTCAAGGAGATCCATCATTTTCTTAAATAAAAAACAAAACAAAAAAATTCATAATAAATATTTTGTCATGAGTTTAGACTAATAAGTAAAAGCAACTAGGGAAGGCTCACATGATTGGAAAGGGAAAGTTCGTGATCTTGGCTATCTATTGTAAAGGGAATAGTATCATTTCTCTGTATTTTATTTCAGAGGATCTTTTTTTGTTATAAATGGGGTGTAAGTTTTGAGAGAAAAAATATTATTCAAAGAGTGTATCCTTTTATTTGTTTTGACTAATTAATTATCTTTAGTATTTTGGAGCCCATTGCGCATAGAATATAAAATTCCCCCTCATCATGCAAAATAAAGAATAGAGGAAATTGATTCTCAAAAAGAAAAGAAAAGAAAAAAGAATAGAGGGAATTACATTTAAAAAACTGTATTTATATCTTGTTCCAGATTAGGTCCAAAATTTTTAATTTTATTAATTAAAGTCTCAAATTTATCAAATCATTTCCCTTTGTGGAACATAGAAGAGTGGAAATAATGAATTAAACTTTGTATTTCACACCTATGGTTCATAAATCAATTTGACAACATTTTAATAGAGATTATAGAGAGGAAAAACTTGACTAGGAGTGAGAGAATTGATCGGTTTGGATTGGGTTTGAGGTATTTTTCAGCCCAACCCTACTTCCTCGATTTAAGAAATCTATCAACCCATGGTATCTTTAAAAGCAACTCAATCTAGCTCAAGTTGGGCCTTCAGGTTGAGGCCGTTTTGTTCAGTCTTAAAAAGGGGTTTCATTTAAATTCTTAAGTCCATTATTCAATAAATAATTACAATTTACACAATTGGAATATTAATTCCAATTGAAGTTTAAAAGTGTTGTATTCAAAAGTGTAGCATGCAACCTATTACAAAATCAGGGGAATTGAAAGGTATGCTCCATCTCTGTAGGGTTGAGCACACCTTTACGAAGCCAATTTGGCTCCATTTCAGTATATATCATTTTCAGCAGAGAATATTCCTAATACTCTGTCGATCATGCATTGCCAGAGATGCTAATTTAGAGCCCCCACTGATGAAATTATTGAAGGTCGTTTCTTGATCAGTTAACATCATGCAATTGGAGACCCAAACTAAACAAAACAAGGCACATATCGTACTGCATGTAAACTTGAATATGATATCAAATGAAAATAAAAATGAACAAAGAAAAATAGGAAAAGAAAATCCACTAAAAGAACATTAAAGAAGCTATATGCAATAATACTTCATAACAATGAAGCAAAACTATAATCCAGACTCACGCTTGCTTCATAACATAACAATGACACAAAGCTATAATCCAGACACACGCTTCCAACAAATTTAACACAAAATGACACCCCCATCATACTCTTCATGACAAAAATATAGGCCAGCAAATGTATCATGAAAACATGTAAACACCAATACATCTAATGAGAACCATTAGTTCAGCGATACCCCTTTAAGGGGTCAGCTGTTTTGCCAGACCTAGCGTCAGTCCATGCTTTTGCAATTGTTCGTTTCATTTCCTCGTCCCCTTCATCGTACATATTCTGCAATATGAACATCAAGATACAATTAAAATAAAATAAAATAAAATAAAAAGAGAGAAAAAAAGGATGCTGTCTAAAAGTAGCCTCTGGTGGTTGTATTTTGTAGGCGGACATGGTTACTTCCCTACATTTTAAGTACGTCCTATACTATGTGTGTGTGTGTGTATACTTGTGTTATGTACATCCAAGTGTATAAGTTGCTAATGATAAATCAAGGAGAAACTCACCTTCATTAAATCCATGATTCCTGCCATGGGATCTCGATCTTTATCCAGATTTGGCTTTAGCTATTAGGTAAAAACATTACAGAAATAATGCAATTAGTTGATTATGTTGAAAAGGAAAAATATAAAATCCAACCGTGATACTTCTCACACTATACAATTACCTTGTCCTCTTTAAACTGCAAATCTAACCAGTTCCCCTTTGAAGCTTTGAATAATATGATAGTGACCCTTGTTGGCTTAATTATCACCTTACACTTCTCTGGAACAATCTCCTTGTTCAATTTGGGTATGGCACATCGGTAGTTCTTCCCTTGGACATCATGGAATTTGACATCGAGAGAAATTGGCTTAAACTCAGTTTCCATTTTTTCCTGTTCAACTCCCTCTAGGAATATATATATCTGCAGTATGCAGAATCATGATTAGAGCAACTAATTTTTTTGATAAGTAATGATTAGAGCAACTAATGGTCATACATACCATAAGAATTAAACAATAATGAGAACCAAAACTGTTAGTCATCAAGAAATACAATGGAGAGTTGAGAAATTGAAAACAAAAAATTCACAAACAAATGTACTTTTGAATTATACTCTTGGTTCAGTGCCTTTTGGAGACCAAATACAAACTTTGATTTCATTTTGCATAGAAATGATGAGAACCTAATAACTGTCTGAGGACATCATCCATGTTTATCCTTAGTCAATAAATTTTTCTGACTCTTTTTCAGTAATCACATGCATTCTTACCTTGACTTTGTCATCATCCTGATCCCAGCTGAATGATCCGAGTGTAACATAATTTAATGCTGGGGTCAGAGGTGCCTTAGGTGCAGTTGAAATAGGAGTTGGAATTTGCGAGGGAGGTGCAGAGGTAGCCTCTTTTAAAATCTGCATATGGAGACACAAGATCAGTTTAGTTTTCACAAGCAAAACACAGTACCACAAATACTATCCTATGATACCATACACAACCGATACACCACTCTTTTAGATTAAGTCTATGGCTCAACATTGGGTAGATGACCAAAGCTTGCAAACCATTTGGTGCCTTTCATCAAAGTGGGTATCTGAGCTC
Organism: Quercus robur; assembly: GCF_932294415.1. Taxonomy (NCBI): domain Eukaryota; kingdom Viridiplantae; phylum Streptophyta; class Magnoliopsida; order Fagales; family Fagaceae; genus Quercus; species Quercus robur. The sequence goes on along the minus strand of NC_065538.1, from coordinate 59,245,345 downwards.
AATTTATTACTCAACAAAATATAGGTAAATTATACTAATCAATATTGACCAATCACCTCCTTAAAAGCTACATCTGACAAGTACAAATCCAAAACATGAAAAAAAAAAAAAACCCAACCATTTATCTTGGCACTGATGGTCATTTATCACATCAGACAGCCATTTCCTTTGAAGTATGTTAACTTCTTAAAAGCTGAAGAAAGTAATTGTTTAAGAAGTCAATATAAAAGGGAAATTAGACTTAAACTCTGTTTTTAAGGGTTTTGACTTTTGATAATATGAAGTGAGATTAAAACTACTGCAAGAGCAAAAAGTCACTAGGCTCCCTAAGCAGACTGCCATGATAGACATCATTGTAAGACTGCACTGAAAGGCATAAATCACAAAATAATGCTCTATTTGGGTCAAATTTCGGTGCTGAGGGTAAGAGTGAGCTTTGAAAGGATATTAATACCAATATTAACAAAACAAGTTCAGAAACAGTTGACACAACTTCCACAGGAATAACTCTAAGTTATCCCATAGTTCAACTCTAGATCTCAATTCAAACACACACACACACACACACACACACACACACACACACACACAATATTATAATACTACCCCAAAAAGAAAAAAAAAAAAAAATATAAAGGAAGAAATAAATTTTCTCATCAAACATGTGTTAGGAATGTCACCAATGCTTAGTTAGTAAAGCACACAAATTCATTGATTTAGATCCATTCAATTACACGAGTAGTATCCACATATACCTAACTGGTCAATTGGTTTGAAATAATCTGTTAGAATTCTGGAGCATTCTCATACTTGGTTGCAAATATCTCAAGAGACTCTAGATTAATACGATATTTGGCATGCGTGTTAAAAAAAAAAAAAAGAAGAAAGAATAAAAAATCCAACAATGTGATTTTCTAAATATTAATTTAATAAAGTGTTATTAAGTGGTATAACATTAACAAAGAGTTACAACCGGGAAGCTGCTAACCCGACAACTCGAACCTTTTCCACCCTAAATCCCCCAAGCACTTTGTGCATGAGGAGGTGTCAATTAAGCTATAAGGCTCTTGGCATTTGAACTAAGCTTTGGAGGTAGTGTTTGAAGAAAAAAGACATATAAATATAATTCATGAAACACAATCAGTTCAAATAATTATTTTAGTTTAGTCTTATATATGTCATTCCGAAATGTGTTATACTATAATTTTTAGCAAATTTGACTTAATTCATGGCCCATGTTTAGTTTTCTCATAACATATTATTATTTGTAGGAAGTCACATAAAGACATCCTAGGAAGAATAAATAATTCCTATTAGATTCCTAGAAGTAAACTAAACATGAAAATCTCATATTTTTGTATGCTTTGTTAGCAAGTAAAGCATTTTCATTTATGTAAATAATTAAATATTAAAAAGCTATAGAATAAAATCTAATCTCAAAAAAGAAAAAGGAAAAAAAGAAAAAAAAAAGTAACAAAAGTAGTAACAAGAAATCCACCATTTTATAATTAAAAAAAAATCAATAAATGAAACAATAAGGTCAACTTCGCATCTAATAGATAGGATAAAAAATATAATCTCAAGTAAATAACAAAATTTAATCTTTTTTTTTTTTTTAATCCTAATCAAATTAGTTTTGTATTGCAGTAAAAAAAAAAAAGGCAATATGAGCATTTGTGGTTATTTCAAAAGCAATAAATAGTTAGTTAGAGATTACAATTTGGCAACCACGTTTAGAGGAAAAAAAAAAAAAAAAAGAGAACGAAAAGGAGAGAACCTTGTCGAGGTTGTCAATCTGGGAGGAGATGAGAGAGAGGACGCGTGGTCTCTTCGCAATGCTTTGAAGGTGACGGAGCTCCTCCAAGTCTAGCGCCACTTCGTCCGCCATTTTCACTTTTGCTTCTTCAGCTAAACAAAACCAAAATTATTATTTTTACACTTTCGAGTATCAACCGAGAGGGAGAGACAGTCTAGAGAGACCGTTTTATATGGGAATGGAAAATGCTAGAACTTTATATGTGAGGTGCTGGTAGAGGGGCAAAATGGGGATTACGAATTTATGTTAATTTCGATTAGGGCTTTTTAAATTAAAAAGGGAAGGTTCTGGAGGGTTACTCTCTAGTCTAAATAACAGTCTGGGACTCACCAGAAAGTGACACGTGAAGTTATTTTATTTTTTTCTTTTTGGTCGGGAATGGGGCCCAGTAGTCTAAACGTATGTAACTGAAGGCTTCAAAATGGAACCACTAATAACAATTGGAATTTAGGAAAAATTAATAAAAACTTGATAAGTTAATACTGAAATGGTTTTGGCTCCTATAAAAATTGGATAAAATAATTTTTTGATTCTTATTAAAAAAAAAAAATACTACATATACAACATTTGCATAAAATATTTTTTTCAAAAAATACCATAAGATCACATATTTTTGTGATGGGTCCATGTGAAAAATTGTAGACAACTAATTATAATCTATCACATAAAATGGTAGGAAAAAAAAAAAAAAAGAAGTGTGCCAAGGAGTATGATCCTAAAATTGCTTGATTCTTACTGAATAATACTGTGGTAACTTATCTTAAAAAAGAAAATAAAAAAGAAAAAAGAAAAGAAAAAAAAAGGCCAATCGGCAAAGTTGGAGGACGAGGAAATGGAACACGGCTGAGTGGGCCTTTTAGAGCTAAAGGGACTTGGGCCATAGGGCTGATTGCCGCCTAGTTCACAAGCTTGGGTATTGTGTATCATTAGGCTCGGGCCCTAAAATGTTGAGCTGGAAAGGGATTTAAATTTAACTAGACCAAAGCTATTTGTCAATAGTGAGCCCTAATAAATGATTAATTTGGTTGGTTCAGCTGAGACTTCTCAGTTCTCACTGCCTGTATGGATCAACATTATTGATATCAAAAAGACTGAAAATTAGTCAAAAGGGCTTTTGGTCTGCTCTCCTTTATAAAGGGATGGGTTTGAGTTCGAGTTCGACCTAAAAGCTTAAGGAAAAATAGATAAAGAAGTTAATTATTTAATGGTTTAGATCTGTTATTGACAATATTATACATTTTCCTCAATATGATGTCACTATATTTTAAAAGTTGAGATTTATATCTAAGGAAATCAAATTGGACAAACAAGGACTACATGGTTATCTGTATATTTATTTTGGATGAATGAGTTTAGCCCTTTCTATCATAACACATGGTCCAAGTCCTTGTATGTGTATTCTCTTAATTTACTTTGAAATATAGAGTTAAGAGTGTTCATTCATAGTGAGATTTAATTTTTATGCATTTAAAAATGCACAACATGCCACATCATTTAAAATCTCATCCCAACAAATAAGGAATGACAATTGATTTTAAATTAGGCGGCACTATATTTTTGAACTAGGTGACACAATATTCACCTATAAATTTGTGAACTATAAAATTTGAAATAGATCCTCTATTTCATGAACAAATGGAAAGAATCATTTTCCATATGATCCCTTAACTAATTGTTCTATTCCTTAGCGCGATGTTAGTCAGGTCTGCCATCCAAATCATCGAATAGCTGAACATACCAATTGATTTGATCCACTTCATACCCATGATCCACAAACTAATTTTATAATGTCATGGGCACCAATCCTCATTCTATTTTGACAAGGAAAATCTTTTCTACTGCTATACCATCTTCAGCATGAGGCCAATTATGGAAGATGATAACAGTTAAATGCCCATATCCCACTTGAAGCAAAGAGGGGGAAGTGAAAATAGAAAATAAAAAATTGAGGACAGCGGAGTCATACCCTTTACATAGGCTATGCTTTTGAACCTTCTTTCTTCTGTACAATATGGCTTTCATTTTTGTTGCCTGCACCTTCTTATCAACAAACTTGCAATTAATACAATATTTTCTGAAGCTGCTCGTGTAACTGTGATCTTTTTTGGTAATTAGAAGCCAAGTTTCTATCCAAATTCTTCTTCACGTCTATAAGTTCAGAGTTTCTCATTTCAGCAGCAGATATCTCAGAATTATTAAAATATCCACTGTCGCCCTGGAGTTTTGTAATGCTTGACTGGAGCTGCAAGAAAAATCAAGTGATGTCAAAGGTGTGGTTTTAGTTGGATCATATTACTTAGAAATAACTTGTGTAACAAAGATTTATCTTCTAAAATTATCATGGGAGCATTATATGTACAACTGCCCATCAAGAACAAACAAAAAATATTATTAGTTCATCATTCAAAAATCCACATGAATCAAAAATCTTTATCACTCTAATTCTGTTTTCATTCCTTTTACTTCTAGAGTTATTAACACTGGAAAAACAGCCCCATTGTAATTCCTTTTGGTAGTTCTATTGTAACTTCAGTTTCTCTCTGGCAAGTATCATGTTAGATTCTTAATTTTTTTTTTTAAATGTTCAGGAACTGCTCCATTTTGCAAGCCTGCTGACTCTCCACAAACATAATGGAAATGGTAGTTTGGCATGACATGAACACTAATGATCACAACCACAGTCAATTGGTGAGCCACAAAACATAAAACAGTTATCTCAGCCAAGTTTCATTAATTTTTCAAATTGTTGTCCAATATCATTAAAATGTTAATGCCAAGGCTCTAATTAACAAGTTAGTTTGAGCTTTTGACAATGTTATGTCTAAGGATGTGCAACCTCTGAAGTCTTGAGTTAAAATAAGTTGCTGTATTTACAACATACAAATTTCTAAATTATAATGAGAGATCATAAGTCCACTGCAAGTAGAAAGAGATCTCTCAGGAGGGCAGGAATCTAGCTTCTATGTAGTATTAGTCACTTCATGAGAATCCCCTTCAAAGTATGTAGGCACATAGCTTTTCAATCTCTACATTGAATCATCTTAGGAGCTAGTCATGCTGCTAGAGCCTCCCCTGGCTAAATTCATAGAAAAAGCAGATAAAACAGTCCATGGACCTGTAAAATTACCCTAATTGTCTCTGGCAATGCATGCCCCCCAGAAGAACTGTCAGTTGAAGGCTGCAATAAGTTAATTTTAACCCACTGTGAGCTCTATAAATAGAGACTACTTTGAGAAGAGTGATTTACCACCCCCGGCAATTCTTTGCAAGACTTTTGAACATCAATGTAAGACAATTGAGGATCAACAAAAACCACACAAAGATTTTTCATAAGGGGCAGAACTTTACCAGTAAAATACTTACAAGGAGAAGGGAATTTCATTAAATTAAAGAATTTATCCATCTATTGGAAGAAGCAGAAGCAAATTGGGGTGGGGGGGACTGGGGGGTGGGGAAGGGAGGGGGGAGAAGAAGAAGAGGAAGAAGAACAACAACAACAACAAACCTACAGAAAAAGAAGAATAAAAACCCAATCTTTCATGGGCAGGTTCTATAAATGAGCCATTATTAAATTCAACTGGCAAATGAAAGCATCTTAAATGTTTGAACAGAAGCAAGTATAAACATTTTCCAAATCAAGAATCAGAATACACTAATGGTCCGTTTGAAAAAAGCTATTGAAAGAGAAAATTTTGAATTTGAATTTTTAGTTCAAAGTACTTGAATAGAGTATGAAATGACATTTTTTTGTTATTGAATTAATAGATCGATTTGAGCTTTATTAATATGTGGATTTGAAATGACTAGATATAAGATGTCATTCTATAATATATCACAAGTGCTTTTGTTTGGGCAAAATCTTCAAAGCTCACATCATCATGTGTTGTTAAATTAAAAGCAATACTAACAAAGGTTCTTCAAATCCCTTAAATTTAAACCCTCCTATCCAAACACAGCCTAAGGATAAGAAAAATAGATGATGCATAATGCTAAAATATGAATATTTTCTCATAGGGATTGGTCATTCAAAATTCTAAAGAGGGGGGGGGGGGGGGGGGACTAAAGCCTCATAGGAAACTTTAAATGCCAAATACATACTTGAAATAAAACTTGCCTTCCTATTTATTGTTCTCATCTAAAATATAGGCTTATTGGGCATAATCCATTGGGGTTTATTAGGTTTAGGATCCATAGAGATAGATACGTCAGCAAATTCTATCACTCACATCCACTTCAAACAGGGCTCTAAGACAGCTTACTTCCAATGATTTTTTTTAATAAGTCAGAAATTTGAAGTTTGTAACCACCACCATCTAATTTCATTTTTTTTTTTTTTAATTCTATGAAAAACAACAGGGATTTCTTACAAAAATATTACTTACAGAGACAGCAGGCCCCTTCCGTTGTTGAAGACATTAAGAATCCTCTTTAGAGCTTTGCAAGGTTGAAGTTTATGCTGACCCAATTGAGAATCTACTCAGCACACTATGAGCTTGCCTAACAGGTTTATGAAACTTAGCTTCAAAAGTAATCAGAGTACAGCTGCCCTCTCATTGTTTAACAACTGAATCCATTCCTTAGAAGAGATCTCTTGGCTTTCTACTTACTACAAGTCTTAATTTGATATCTGATTCTTTCTTCTTGTTGTATAGTGCTCATTTCTTCTTTAGTATTGCTAACCAAAGAATGAATGAATGACGCACTATTTAATTAATCAAATGAGGAAGGTATACTAGGAATTCAGGAGGACTTCTCTTTATAAATTTGGCATACCCAGCGTGTACTCATTTCAAACCTTCCTCAGCACATAGAGGCATACCCTCCTATCATGCCATTTTATTCAGCGCCTTAGAGTAAACTGACTCAATGATATGATAAAGCAATTACACATCCCCTTCTCCAAACATTGCTCAAATGAACCTTAATCACATGGATGACTTTATTTAAAATAATTTTTCTGATAAGTTGAATAATCTTGACTATTCATTTAACACAAAGTTTTCTCCACACGAATTTGGAAGAATCCCCCAACTCTTTAAGCGGTGATTCGGACGAACATCCACGTGTATTTCAAATGGATGATCTATTAAGTCATTTAGATAAGTTGTTTAACTATCAAATACGTTATGTAATTAAAAGCACTTGTGGATGGTCATTTGAATCGCCAAGTAGCAGGTTGAAAAATTGGAGGAAATTTCCTCAAACCAAATTGGAAGAAACTTCTGTCTATTAATTTAACTATTTCAAGGTTTGTGTAGAAGCTGTCTAAGCATCAAGAATTCTCAAGCAAAAGATGTTCAGTAATCACTTAAACAAAGATTGTTTGATCCTGATACTTTCATTATCTAATATACATGCAAATGTGAATGTGCCGAAATACAGTAAACTGATAAGCATGCTGTAATTTACAATTCATCCAAAGAATATTCAATGCAATTGGAGTTTGACAGCCATACTCATCACCTCTTTTACAGTATTCCTCAATTCCTCGACGTGCATTTGACATTCCACGACGAACTTCTCTACGTTTTCCTTAAACTCCTTCATCTCGCAACTCTTCAATTCGTAAAACCTATCCCTCTCCTTCTCCAACTCCTCAAGCTCCTCCACCTCACTCTTCAAAACCCTAAAAACCAAAACCAAAACAAAAAAACCAAGTCTATTTCAATTACATAATTCAACCACCGGAAAATGTGAACAAAATTAAATTCACTCACCTCAAATCTTGCAATTCTGAACAGTATTTCGCATCGAGGCTTTCAATTTGGGACTTGAGGGCCGAGATCTTGAAATTCTGAGACGCGATCTTTTGGTCGAGTATCAAGCACCTTTGTTCCATGGCCCTGATGTTTGCGTGCTTTGACGCCAAGACCTGAGACTTGCTCGCTTGCAATTCTCTCTCTGCCTGCGATCATTTTTTTTTTTTTTTTGGCGTGGCGAACACAGTTTGACAAAATTAGGGATTTACTGATCTGTTTGGATGGCGAGAAAATTTATAGGAGACGAAACAAACAGAGGAGAGAGATTAGGGTTGGCATTGGGGAGCTGACCTGGAGGAGAGAGAGACGTTGGTATCTGGTGTGTTCCATTTGCTCGAGGCGCTCGCGGAATGCAGAGGAAAGCGCCATTGCGATTTGCTACGAGAGAGTGAGTGAGGCTGAGAGATTTTGAATTTTGTGGTATATATATGCCTATCCATACGGTTGAGGAGGAATAGTCAATGTGAGCTCAATCTCGTGGTCAGTCTATTGGCTGTATTAGAAAAACGAGAATTATGTTTCTCAAAAAAATAAAAAAAAAATAAAAAGGAGAATTATTATTACAAGTGTGTGAAATGCTATGTTAAGGGATCAATGACACTACAAGTTTACAGGAAAGTTAAATGATTCAAAGTTTTACCAAAATTTTTAAAATTGAATCATTCAAAGAGTTGAAAAATAAAAAGGTTCAAGATCTTATGATTCGATTGAGGTTCAACTGAAAGTTGGACCATGATAACATGATAAATATTTAATAATGAAATAAAATATTAAATAAATGAATTTTTTTAAATGAATAATCTTGATTAAAAAAAATTTCGGACAATTAAATATTTTACTACTTATATAAGAAAGTTTTTTTTTTTTTTTTTTTTTTTTTTAAGAGAAAACAAGTCAAGATTTGTTAAGAAAATCCAGCAATGTCCTCTAGGACTACAGGAAGTAAGGCTGGTGGAACAACCTCCATTCACATCGAAAAATCTGAAATACAAAGAGTGTGTCTGGCTAACTTATGTGCAACTTTATTATCCTCTCTCTTTACATGAGAATAGAGTAATTGAATAAAAAAAACTAGCATGAAATTTAATATCCTTCATTAGCAAATCATTTGGGGAAAGGAAGGTGTTGTTATTTCTCAATGCTGTGGCCGACGTAAGTGAATTAGACTCCAAGATAGCACGATGAAAACCTAGCTGTGATGCAAACGACAGTGCTGTTGAAGCAGCCATTGCCTCCACCTCCAAGGCTGAGTATAGCTGTGGTAATTGCTTGGACATTGAAGCCAAAACCATGCCGTTGTCATCTCAGATCAATAAAGCATAAAAAATGAACAATATAATTATAATCAATTTCTTTAAGTAAAAGTTATGAATATACTTGAATTATTTATTTATATTTTCTTTTGAGATGGCTAATTAAATAAAATTACATAATAAAAATTACAAATATATTAATGAAATTCTATTTATTTTGTTGGTATGGCTTTCTTTTAAATTGGTTCAAATATTTAGTTTACCAAATTGGAGCATCATGACGCAACCTTGGCTTAGTGGTCAATATTAATGTGAGTAAAAAATAGCTTCCTTTTCTAATTTGAGATGTAAAATCTTCGTTTTATTGTTTTTTCATATTAAAAAATTAGCTAGGACTAAGATTGAACCATAACTGATTCTAGCAAATTGTTCGATTCAGCCACCGTTCATACGGCTCATAATTAAAACATTGGCTCTCCAACTAATTCCCAGTTAACTTGGGTGAACCAGTTGATTTTAGTCTGATTTTCCAAATAGTAATACGTTACAAGAATACTAGAGCACATCGTTGATGAACCATGATTGGTTCTAGCAAACCCTCTATTTCTCATAATTAAAAAACTTGTACTCAAACTGGTTTTCCATTGAACTCGGTCAATCATGTGGTCGATTTTAGTTTTCTACATTATGAGGCTACTAGAGGACATTGATGTGAAACAATAAATTTCAATTCAATAAAAGACTTTAAAGATCTATGAACTTCACCACCAAGAACTCGCTATGAATATTCTTATTAAAAAAAAAAAAAAAAACTTATTTTGAATCTAAGAAAGCTTTATAAGTGGGTGTTTGGGAAGCGTTGCGTTTGTGCGCTTTGTTGAAAAAATGTGGGCCCTATAACACTATTCACGAACCTACAAAAGTCATCTAAATACATATTTCAATATAAATTTGGATTCTAAGATACTATTCATATATTTAAAAATTATTTTGTTAGTGTTTTTAGTTTTCAGTTTTCAATAATAAGCGGTATCCAAATAGACCTTAAAGATGAAAGAGTGATGAGAATCAATATATTTACTTGCATTAATGCCTTACAACATACTAAGAACTAAAACAAAGTACAATTGCAAGATAGAAATCTTTGTTGAGTAGCTTTTGAGATATGAAAGTTATGTGTTGATATGAGGAATGAGTCCTCTATTTATATTTGAGGCCATTGGCGGTTATCAATAATTACTAGCACTTATTTACGGTTTCTTCTCCTCACGTGGCATTTTTTCCTTGCACATCGTTAACACTTAGTCATAACCTGATAATGACCACTCTTCTGTTAATTACCACGTTTAACTTATACCGTTGCCTTACATGTGTTGCAACCCTAGCTATGTACCAATTGTTACACTGTTGGTGAGTGAGGATTTTAAATATTTTCTCCTACATTGAGGCTGCTGCGGTGGAATACACCTTAATTGCAAAGAGAGGTACGGATCATATTCTGAAGGACAGACAACCTTTTTTACCTTTGGCAACCTTTGGCATTTACACTGTATCATGAATCGATTGGAAGACTTCTCAATTCAACAACTAATCGAATCTGACGTGCAATCTAGTACTAACTTGTCATCCCCTTCAATAATAGCTAGCTTTACATCCTCAATCTTTGTAACCCGACAAAAAGCCATAGCCCCTATGGTCCTATGCCACTACAGAACTTCATTGTAAGTTTTTGACATTTTGTTATTAATAATGAATAAAAATTTGCTAATTTATTCTATAGGATCTATACACTCCTAGTGGATTAAAAGAGATACAAGTATGGTAGCCCATAACCAATGTACAATTCATAAGAATTAGGCTGATTTCGTATTATTGTTTTGGCTTTTGATAATTTTTTTTTTCCAGAAAAAATCCCTTTTATTATTTTATTTCCAGGTTTGCTCTAGTTAATTAAACTGGCCATATTCAAAGTGTAATCAATCCCTTTGGTCCAAGTCTAAAGAAATCTTTGCTATAACCGTATAATATAACTTTCTTATCACTTTAAAAAAAAGCATCTTCCTCAAATTATGCAAATCAAAGGTAGCTTTAGAAACAATGCCTAATCATATTCCCACCTAAACATGGCCAGGAGCAAATCAACCGATCATTTGTACTCTTATTAAAATCACAATTATCAAGAAATTAACTTCCACATGCAGTACCGGCCGTTGCCTTTGGCCCTTTTGGGAATCAAAGAAAGGATTCTCTAGCTAGCTCTAGTCTACACAGAAAAGCCATTCAATTAGTTACCATCACCATTCATAACTTCGAAGAGTTGCGTGGCTTCAACAAATGCCGGCTTTCGAATAATATTTTTTGATAACTTTTTGTTTTTTGATTAATTTACAAGGCAAGTAGGTGAAAGGGAAATTCTAAGTGGAAATTGATTCTAAACTTGTGATACGAGTACCTTCCATAATTTTTTTTTCCTATCTCCAGTCTCTAAAGGATTCAATTGGTTTCACCTAAATGCATGAGTTTGGAATTACAGTTGACTTAAATTTTTTTAGTTTTTTTTTTGGCAGTCAGATGACTTTAATTTGGTTGCCTATAGGATAAGAGAAGAATAAAATCTTGAACGATTTAGGAAGGAGTGCTAGCAAGTTAATGAGAGCGGTTCCCCAATTCCTGCATGCTTCAACTAATCATATAGGAATCGCCTTTGGATACAAGATAAATGTATAGAAGCCCACCATTTTTTGTTAAATGTGGCTCATGATTGCACCATCGTTATATGCTTCTCAAATATTAGTTGGGAAATAACTGCGAAGTCCATCCAAACCATCCAATGAAGAATATGAGGAGAGAAAAGCGCATGCGGAATAGGCACGGATAAAAATTTAGGCTCTAGATTATCATAATTATCAAATATATGAGTATGCATTCTCATAATCCCTATCCTGCATGCAAAGCAGTTTATTTATTTATTTGTTTTGTAGATCTTCATGATTATTTTTTATCATTAGACTAATAAATTATTATTGGATTTTTATTATTATTAATTGAACTTCCAACGCAAATCATTGTTTAGATAGCAAAATCTTTTACCAATTAAGTAGTAATTTTATACGTTAATTTTGCAAAAGAAAAATATGTTCTCCAATATTTATGGTAGAAACATGTATACAACATTCACATTCCGTCGATGGAACACAAATACATTCAATTAGTGCCATAAACAACACAATATGCTTGGTTCAAAGTTCAAACCCTAGATCACGTGAATTCTTGTTCGATTATATTTGTAGTTTTAGACCAAGACACACTCATCAGAAAAGTTACATCATGACAAGCCACCTCCCACATGCATGGAACTTGCTCAACTCTAATCCTTTTCTCTTTTTTTTAGAAGGAACTCTAAATCCATTTTCAAGCACAAAATTTCTTGCCATCATGAATAATTCATCCATGGCACTCTCAATATTATGTTAATGCGGCAACCCATGATTCATCCAATAGTTCACCAAGGACGATAATGTTCCCAAAAGAGTGCCAAATATTCTCAATGTCAAATCAGTGCACTAAGTAAATCATTTGGTAATTATGCATTAATGACCAAAAAGCAGTATAAATTTTCTGTTGCCCAACTTTTTGTCTTTGTTAGGTAGCTTATGGCATCCATCATGTCAAGTTGTCAACATCTGAACCACCGAAAATTATCATCAAAACTTTTTATTTTTTAGAAACAAAAATTATCAAAACTTGAGAAAGAAGTCTTGGAGACGAATTTGGATATTGACAAGTATATTACACTTCTAATGTAAGGGGAAAAAGTTGAAAAGGTAAAAAATTAAAAGAAAAAAAAATTGATCCAAAGACTGAGATTAAAAATAAACGTTATAATGTTTTCTTTTCTACATCACTTTATTCAGAAAACACATAGAATGAGCACTTTAGACAGTTTTTCATGTTATATTAATTTAAATGAATTTATTATCATATAAATTGTCTTTGAATTTGATGTAAAAAAAAAAAAAAAAAAAAAGGTGATAGTTCTTATACAAAAAGATTCAAAAGTTTTAAAAGTGGGCAAATAATTGAAATATATACCACCTTGATGACTAATGATTGTATCGCATGTATGCGGGAGAAAATGGGCAAATGCCTTTTTCGTGCAAAAAAATTAGCGTTTTGCCCTATTTTCCAAACTAATTAGGGAAATGCTCATTTTTTGTAACTCGATGTTCTCAAAATCGAGTTTCAATGCAAAACTAAATTTGTAGAAAATTGAGTATGGGGCGACCAAACTTAAAAAATTAAAAAAAAAAAAAATTGAATGGAACTCGAGTTCATGAAACTTGAGTTCCATTAAAAACGCCACTATAGGCCTCCATGAAACACAACTATAGGTAAAAAAAAAAAAAAAAAAAATGCATGGAACTCGAGTTCATGGAGCTCGAATTCTATAACAAACGCCACTTTAGGGCTCCCTATGGAGTGATCAGGCTTAAGAAAAAAACTTGTATGTTAAAACACCACTATAGGGCTCTCTATGGAGCGATTAGACTTAAGAAAAAAACTCGAGTTCCAGATTTATTTATTTATTTTTTAAATTTTCAGTTTGCTATAATTGGATTGTCCAAAAATCGAGTTTTAAATTGAAACTCGATTTTGAGAAAATCAAGTTTTAAAACAGGGGCATTTCCCTAATTAGTTTGGGGAAGGAGGCAAAACGCTGATTTTTTTGCACGAAAAGGGCATTTGCCCATTTTGGCCCACGTATGCGATATATATATATATATATATATATATATGTGTGTGTGTGTGTGTGTGTGTGTGTGTGTGTAATAGTTATGTCACATATACATAGAGTTTATGAATTATGTTAGATGGGAAGAGAGGAGAGAAGAAGTAATTGAAAATCCAAACAAATGTAAGTTCCAAAGAAACCTAATAGGCACATTGCATATGCCCATAATGAATAAGAGTGTAAAGAATATGCAATATAACTGTTAGATTTTCAAAATATGTAACAATATTAATTTTTTTTTTTAAAGAAAATTGTAGTCTTATGGTACAATTGCAAGTTTGTAATCAACTTTTGTCCTTTAAATTTAGGAGGTTCATTATTTATTTTAAATTATTTTGTAATCTATTATTCCATTATTACACTACAAGAAAAAATGTTTATTACAACGAAAAAAACCATTGCAATAACATTAGAGTTATTGCAATAGTTGATACAAGATGTTGCAATAAAATTTGAGGTAATAAGTTTATGCAACAAAATTTTTTGTTGCAATAAACTCCAAATATTTTAATAATAACTTTGATGCGATGATATATTTATATATATTGTTGCAATAAACAATTTACTATTTTGAAAATCTTGTAAGTATAGGTTATTACTTCACAAAACTTGTTGTAATAGATTGCAAATAATAAGTTTTTTTGCCTTTTAATTTTGTTACATCTAAGAAAAAATCTAGTGCAAGTTATGTGCTACTCCCTCCATCTCACTTTTTTTATCCTCTATTCCATTATGAGATGTCCCAAAATATTGTCCTATTTCTAAAAATAAAAGACATTAATTTACTAATGTTCCTATTATACCCCTATTAATTTACTAATTCAATTTTTTGATAAATTTTTTTAAGGGTAGTTTTGGAAATTTATACATTTTTAAAAGGTAGACAAGATAATAAATGATATTCCCTTAAAAAGTTTGACATTTCAAACAAGACAAAAAAAGTGGAACGGATGGAGTATTATTTTCCATCTACTTTAACAATGAAATTAATGTTGGGGTGCAAAATGTAATAAGTGTGATAATTTAGAGTATAAAGTGTGTATTCAAATAGTTTGAGGTGTAAAATGTAATTTAATGCATAGTTCAAAGTAATAAAGTGCAATTCTACTAGGAATATCCTTTCCAAAAAACCTGGCCGTTTCTCTCAGAATCTCTCCATGGCCGAAGCTCAAACTCAAAAACTCTCATCGCTGACCACAATGGTCAACCATTCTTGGCACTTCGGCAACAAGCCAACACCAAAAACCTCTGATTAAACCCCTCTCTCTAATCTCTCGGCCTAATGCTCCTCTCTTAACCTCGAGTTTCTCTCTCCGATCTAAACGGGTGGAGCTTCCTTGCTCTTCCGTGGTGTACGCCAGTCATCACCATCACCCTGGTGGTTCTTCCTTCTCAAAAACTCGGTTTAAACTCGAACCAAAATCTACTCTTCCTTCTCAAAACCTCGGTTTAAACCTGAACCAAAATCTACTCTCTCAAACCAAGTACTAAAAACCTGGTACTTTTGCTTATCTTTTGCCATAGCTTTCCTTCATTCTTTTTTCCCCAAAGCCTATAACCGAGGCTTCCAGCTTTCCTTCATTCAATACCTTTGATATTTCTGCCTTTTTACAATGAATAACATTCTAATTATTGTGGGTTTTGCTGCAATAGTACCTGGTTTTTACTGATAACTCTTGTTGTTAGTCTCCTCTGTTGTTGCTACCACAACAAGTTCACACAGAATGATCAACTTGCTCATGATAGAGGAGGTGCCCTTGATGTAGAGGAGGGGGGGTCGTGGACATGGAGGGGATCATCTTTGATTTTTGATTTGCTAAAAACTTTAACTTACTTACACTATGTACGTTTGTCATGCAACTTAAAATAGTGTTTGTTATTTTATTTTGTACTATATATATATATATATATATATCATTATTCTATTTTAATTGTACTATTGAAATATTTTTGTTAGTTCACATATCGCATGAAACTTCCTTCTGGAAACTTGAATCCCGGTCCTTACCCTCCCACATCCCACAAGCATTTATACTTATGGAGTGACCACCACACCAAGGGTACACGGTGGTGACTCTAGTTAATCCTAGGTTATCATTAGAAAATCCATTAAGTTTAGTCCTGGCATGCATGGACAAAGGGTTAATCAAATGTTTAAGTGGGAATCGATTCATTTTGTTGCCTATTGGTTAAAAAATGATATTAGTAGTTTAGCACTCCTCCTCTAACATTGGATCTTGTGTGTGATATTGCAGGAGTCTTCTGGACTAGACAATGGGCAGTGACAGTTAGACATATCTATCTGTAGGAAGTGAATCGTTGCACAAATGCTTTAGCTAATATAGGATATTATCAACAACACCAAAAGGGAATTACTTTAAGATACTTTGTCCTAGTCTTTTGTTGCTTTGCTTTTAATGGGACAATATTGAAACTATTTTAATTCTTACGTGCAACTTAAACATAATTGTGTTGTTCTACACTTTAACACGAAAAAAAAATAATAATAATACTGTTTGCAACTTCCTACCCTGAGGGATTTCTGAGTACTTTCTTCATTATTTTTGTTAGGACATATGTGGAACTTGTTATGACATATGTTACTGTAAATTGGCCAATCCTTTGACAAAACGCACTTTATTTGTAATTGGATAGATTTAGGATGAGTTTAGTACTTCAAGGAACAAGGGTTCAAGTCTAGTATTGAAATCATGCAAGTCTGTCCAAGAAACAAGTGAAGAACTGTTAATCATGAAAGCTCAACAGATATCTTGATAGATAATATCTATCGAGGTTTAATGCTTGTGCTCGACAATTGCTCAACAGAAACAGTATCTATCAAGAATTATGAAATTTAGATTTCCAAATTCGTTTTTCATGCATATCCAAGTTATTTGTGTAGGGTTTATTTTCTCACAACCCTAGACATATATAAGGATTATTTTAAGGGCCGTCAAAGATGATGCAAGGTTATGCAACTTGATACAAAGTCATTGTGCATGCAAATTGTGACTAGAGACAATTACCCTAGTTCATCATATTCATTGTAGAAGCTATTGCGTCTTTGCACCAAGGATTTTGTAACCAAGGAGGTTCTTGATCTTCATCGTTTGGATGAATTGAAGAACTTTACAGTTAACATCCTTTTCAAGTTGGTGTGTTAGTCAAGTACTTGGATCCGTGTATCGATTGGTTAGCCACGTATTGGGAGTCGTGCATTGAAATGAGAGATTGTCACTGCATTACAAGTCCAATTGGGTATTGGGGTAAATGTTCAACTATAGGTTGGTATTAGGTACTAGGATTCCTTTTACCTGTAACAGCTTGTTTTGATAATAGTGGATTCTTGGGAGTAGTGACCTTAAATTCATCCAGCGGGATTTTGCCTCGGTGGTTTTCCCCATTCGTAAACAAATCACCTGTGTAAAATTTATTTTTTGCTACATTTAGTTTATTTGGTGATTTGTTTGTGCTACCACGCTTATTGCATGTAATTGAATCTAATTAATTCACTTGGCTAATTAATTGATTAATTTACCAAATGGGTCAGTACATTCTTGGCTTATCAAGTGGTATTAGAGCGGTACACTCTGATTAGGATTAATCTTTGTTGTGTGATCCATTAACCCCTGTTTGTCATGAATAGAGGACAGTCTCTAATTATACCTTCTTTATTTGATGGCACTAACTATGCATACTGGAAAGTACGCATGAGAGTTTTTTTGCAGTCTTTAGATGAGAAGGTGTGGCAAGCTGTGGAGATAGGCTGGACCAAGCCAAAGGAAGCAACGACTGATTGTGATGATGCCAAGATCAAAGCGGTGAACTTCAACAGCAGAGCATTGAATGCTTTATTCAGTGCGGTCACCAATGAGGAGTTCAAGAAGATATCTTCTACCGAAATTGCTAAGGAAGCATGGACTATTCTCTAGACAACCTATGAAGGGACTAAGGCTATCAAGGATTCGTAGCTTCAAAGACTTACCACAAGCTTTGAAGAAATTAAGATGGAGGAAGATGAGTCGTTTGATGAGTTCTATACCAAGCTCAAGGACATAGTCAACTCCACCTTTAATCTTGGGGAAACCATTCCCAAATCCAAGGTTGTAAGAAAGGTGCCCAGATCTCTACCGGAGAGATTCCATGCCAAGATCACTGCTATTGAGGAATCAAAGGACATTGATAAAATTCCTTTGACAGAGTTGGTTGGCAACTTGCAAACCTATGAATTGGGTTTGACTAGGATTGGGAAATCGAGTAAGAGCAAGAGTATGGCATTGAAGGCTAAAAGCAATGATACCGACGAGTCTTCTGAAGATTCTAAGATGAAATCCCATATCACGAGGCAGTTCAAAAAGTTTATGAAGAATGTTAATGCAAAAGGATTCGACAAGGACCAAAAGCAATTTGGTTCTTTATAATTCAAGAGCTAAGGTAAAGGGAAGAAGGATGCTAGGGATGACGGTCAGTACACTATTCCCTCTAGACCAAAGTGCTTCAAATGTTAAGGTTTTGGACATAATAAACAAGAATGTCCAACATATCTCAAGACTATTGGGAAAAGTAAGGCCCTTGCTACTACCTTGAGTGACATCGAACCTGAGGATGATTCAGATGACAATGATGACGAGGAAATCTTGAATGCCTTCATTTTTACAATTGATCCTATTGATGGGGTTTTAGAAATAGTAGATGATGAAGAGGACTTGGTGGACTTTAAGTTTGAGAAAATGGCCGATCAAGATGATATTCATACAACCTATGAGAAACTATATAGATTGGCCACCAAGAAATTGAGTGATGTTGAGCTAGATCGAAAGGAGCTCTCCACAAAGTTTGATGAAACAAATTAGACCATTGGAGCTTTGCGGTTCGAGAACAACTTTCTTACTGAAAGAACTAAGAAGCTTGAAGTGGAGCTGGTTCAAGTTAGAGCTCAATTGGAGAGGACTTCTAGTGCAAAGCTTGATGAGGTGCTTAACTTTCAGAAATTTTCTTCTGATAGAACTGGCTTGGGGTCTGATTTCTTTTTGTCTAATATTGCTTCTTCTAGTACTACTGTGTTTGTCTCACCTGCTAATAATGTTAATTCTAAAAACAATGAATGAAAAACTGATATAGCTAGTGAGAATGCAGACAAGGGCAAATCTATTTTAGGTGCACCCCCTAAACTTGAAAAGAAAGAGAATAAAAACCCTAGGACTAAGAAGGGTAATAACCAAAAGTCTAAATAGAAGAAGCAGCATCTCTGTCATCACTGTGGAGTTTTAGGGCATACTCGTCCAAATTGCTACAAGTAGTTAGCCACTCAACAAAGCAATAATATGATCTCGTCTGGAAACCAGAATCAGTTTCCATCCTCTTTTGCTTCTCTTGGAGATTTTTTTAAGGCCCTTATGTTCCTTTCGAACTTGAACGGTTTTAACTATTCTCCTTCACCACTAGATCAAAGGTTCACTCAAAGAAAATGTTCTTCTAAGGTGTGGAAAGAAAAATGCTCAAAGTGATTTAGTCACTTTTTCTCTCTCTCCCGCTTTTTGTTTATGTATTACTTATGTGTTTTGCTTATTTTTTTTTAGTCAGTCTAGTTTTATGCTATGTTTTGTTTAACATGTTTTTGTTTTTTTGTTTTCAATTTTACTTTATTTTGTTTTTCATAAAAAAAAAAAATTTTGGAAAATAAGAGAAATACAAAAATAGTGTGTTTTGTGTACATTGGTAGTTGTGTACCTTAGATGGCCATTGAAACAAAAGTTTTTTAAACTTTGTATCTTTTGTAACGTAGATGAGCATCTCAATGCACAACTAAGCAATTGAACTTTATGGCTCGTATTTATGATGAGTACGATTTAGTAATCTCTTGTATTTAACACTGATATCATTATTTTTGACTAGAAGGACTAAAAAATCCTAAGAGAAAAGCATAAATAACCATCTCAACACTAAAACCTGCCAATCATGAATAACTTATGTATGCTTTGGCATAACAAAATTGTGATGTTTAAACCTTAACATAATTGGGTATTTTTTATCTCTCTCTCTCTCTCTCTCTCTCTCTCTCTCTCTCTCTCTCTCTCTCTCTCTCATATGCCCATATATGATATGCTCAAAAAGGAAAATATGCAAAGAAAAATAAAAGAAAAAAGAATCAAAATGTTTTTAAATATGGTTGCAAGCATGTTTTTAGGAGATGTAGGAGTTATAGGATGTACCTCGAAGATGATAATCCCTATCAAGCAGTTATGATTATATGTGAGTTAAATTGATTTTCTCATATCTCAAATTGTCATAGCATGAGACACTTATGCATCTTTGCTATATTTTCCCACACAACACGCAAATTCTTTGCTACTTTTGATACATGTACAGGTATAATGTGATTTGGCCATCACAAGCGATACATGTATTAATGTGTACTCACTAAACTGTCTTGACTTGTTTTTGAAGTATAAAATTGGTTAGACTTGTTTAGTATGTGTGTGTGTGTCCTGGATCATGAATGCTTTGTTTTTTTTGTTGATAGATGTTTTTGAGAGCTTAGCATATTGTTTGGATCTTTGGTTGAGTAACCTGCTTGATTGCATTCATTTCTGTATGTTTTTCCTCTCTTTGAAAAATTGTTTTTTTATCAAACTCAATAGCTTCTCAACAGATCCTCAACAGATGGCTATCTATCGAGACCTTTGGACTTCTTTTCTCGACAAATCTTATTGCATCTTCGATCCATCAAGCTATCTGGAATTTGTCTTGATAGATTCTCAATAGATTCTCGATCCATCGAGAAAGTTTCTGTCTGGCCGATAACTTCTCGATCCATTGAGCTGATTTTGCCGTTAACACATTCTCGACAGCACCTCGACAGATTCATATTTGTCGAGATTTAGTGCTCGACAGATCCTTGATCCATCGAGCTACGATTTCTTTAAATAGCTTCAACGCAAAATCAGATCTCACTTTTTCATCTCTCTCGACAAAAAAGCTCTCTCTCTCTCTCTCTCTCTCTCTTTCTCTCCAAACACTCTTTTATCACTCTTTTCATCTTCCTCACTTGGATTTTGGCTTAGTTTGTGCATTTTTTATGATCTCTTAATCCCTCATTCTTCATGCATTTCACGCATTAGACCTAGGTTTTTGGGGATTTTGTGAAATTTTGGTTTTTTTGAAAACTTTTGAGATATTTGTGAAATATTTGGGTTGGGTGTTGCTTATTTGTTGCTATAAGATCATGCATTGCATTCCATTTGCATTTTCACAATGCTTCATGCATTTAGATGTGTGCTTGAATGTTGAAAATTGTTTGTTGCTAGGTTTGGATTGGGTTGAATCCATGATGCAATTTCTTTTAGCACATCACATGTTCATGCATCTTTCATGCATATGTACCCTTTCTTTTCTATCTATCTTGTTTTGGGTTGTGATGTTGTGTTTTTTGTTTCGCTTCCTCTCTCTCTCTGTCTCTCTGTCTGTCTGTCTGTCTGTCTCTCTCTCTCTCTTTCGGATAGTCTGCGCATGGCACCCAAGCACAAATCCACTCCGTCTTGGAACCCTCTTTGTTTCGGGACATCTTCTTCTGATCCTACCCATATTTCTGTTCGGTTTTGTGATGGGAAGGCCCATCAGGGCTTCCTGGAGAACTTCTCCAAATGTGGTATACATTCGGAATGCCATATGATTCTATCAGACTTTTCTGATATTTCTTTACCCACTGTCATTCATATTCGGGGATGGGAATCTTTATGTAAGATACTCGTGAGATGTCCTACCGTAATCATACAAGAGTTCTACTTCAACATGCATGGTATCGATACCTCTATACCTCAGTTTGCTACGCATATTAGAGGTACACATATCATAATTATTCCAGAGATTATTTTCGAGATACTACACATTCTGCGGGTATCGCATCCTGATTACCCCGCTTGTCCACGTTTGAGGGCTGTGTCCAAGGACAAACTTCTGTCTTTTTTCTATGAGACACCTTCTTCATGGGGTGAGCGCCAAAACATCTCATGCGCGGGCTTTGCAAAAGGTTCGAGATTCCTAAACATGGTGAAGACATTCGTTCTCCATCCACTGTCTCACTATAACTCCATTACAAAACCTCATGCTCGATTTTTGCTATCCCTCATTAAGGACCACTCTATAAACTTTTCTTCTCACTTCATTCTCTCTCTCTCATCGATGTCTATAGAGATATGACGACTCGTGATAAGCTCATTTTCCCTTTGGCTATCACATGGATCATTCATCATTTTTCTATCTCTATCTCTGATTCTCATCTTTCCACTGTCATAGGTGCCATTAGCGCGGCATTTGTTCGACGAAGCAAGCGTCGATCGAAGCGGCCACGAACTGAGACGATGACTCCTCTAGCCCCTTCCATTCCATCCACCTCTGCTCCCTCTTCTTTGAGTGGTGGTGTGACGTTAGAGGCTGTCATGGCGCAACTTGAGCGCATGGATACTCGCCTTGATACACTCTCTATTGAGTTGTATCAAGTGAACACCCGTGTTAGTCGTATCGCACGATGATAGCCTCGCATGGGTGGCTTCACCACGTTTCCATCTCCCTCTCCTTCTCCAGAGGCTTCTGAGGACGTGGATGCTAATGATGGTTTTGGTGGTGATGATGATTATAAGGATGATGATGCTAGCTCTTCCAATGATGAGGAGATGATGACTTCTCAATGACTTACCCTTTGTCATTCGTGACAAAAAGGGGAAGTAGTTTTGGGTTGAGAGTAGTCATATATTTAGAAGGAGAGTTAGCATAAGACATTTTTGATAGGGAGCATAAGACATTTTTGATAGGGGGAGTGTTTTTTGTTTTTGAAGGATGCAATGAGAATTATGTACTTTTCTTTATCTTAGATACAATATCCTTTTGTACTTCAGTCTTGTGACCATTTTTTTGATAACATACATTGTACTTATTTCTCTTTTATATATATGATGATGTATGTTGTTATTCACCTATCTCTCCATGTGTTGTTTCTTTTTTCTCTTTATATGTTTCTTTATGTATGCAATCTTTTATTCTATTTCACACTAAGATGCCTTGATAAGTTTTGTTTAAAGTGTTTCAGAAAGATAGGTTGTTAAAATCTATTATGCCATGAACTCTCTTCTTAAAAAGTTTTCAAGAGTTTGTGTTAAGATTATATTTTATTGTACTCAACAAGTGATTATGAGTTTAATGATTTATGACTTCTCTTATACTTCATTTGTTTGTTGTGATTTAGTTACGGATTGCCAAAGGGGAAGATTATTAAGACATATGTGAAATTTGTTAGAACATATGTTATTGTAAATTGACTAATCTTTTGACAAAACACACTTTACTTGTAATTGGGTAGATCTAGGATGAGTTTAGTACTTCAAGGAACAAGAGTTCAAGTCTAATATTGAAGCCATGTAAATCTGTTCAAGAAACAAGTGAAGAAGTGATGTTCATTAAAGCTTGATAGATAATATCTATCGAGGTTTAATGCTTGTGCTTAATAGTTGCTTGACAGAAACAATATCTATCGAGAATTATGAAATTCAGATTTTCAGATCTGTTTTTCATGCATATATAAGTTAGTTGCATAGAGTTTCTTTTCTCACAACCCTAGATGTATATAAAGATCATTTTAAGGACCGTCAAAGATAATGCAAGGTTATGCAACTTGATGCAAAGTCATTGTGCATGCAAACTGTGACCATAGACAATTGTCCTAGTTCATCATATTCATTGTAGAAGTTACTGCGTCTTTACGCCAAGGGTTTTGTAACCAAGGAGTTTCTTGATCTTCATCATTTGGATGAACTGAAGAACTTTGCAGCCAACATACTTCTCAAGTTGGTGTGTTAGTCACGTACTTGGATCCATGCATCGATTGGTTAGTCACGTACTGGGAGCCGTGCATTAAAATGAGAGATTGTCACTACATTACAAATCCAATTGGGTATTGGAGTAAGGGTTTAACTGTAGGTTGGTATAGGTACTGAGATTCTTTTTACTTGTAACCTCTTGTTTTGATAATAGTGAATTTTCGGGAGTGGTGACCTTAAATTCACCCGGTAGGGTTTTGCTTTAGTGGTTTTTCCCATTCGTAAACAAATCACCCATGTTAAATTTATTTTCCATTGCATTTAGTTTAATTGGTGATTTGTTTCTGCTTCCATGCT
Organism: Quercus robur; assembly: GCF_932294415.1. Taxonomy (NCBI): domain Eukaryota; kingdom Viridiplantae; phylum Streptophyta; class Magnoliopsida; order Fagales; family Fagaceae; genus Quercus; species Quercus robur. Next base: position 59,221,556 of record NC_065538.1, on the reverse strand, counting down.
TATTGCATGTAATTGAATCTAATTAATTCACTTGGCTAATTAATTAATTAATTTACCAAATGGGTCAATACATTATTGGCTTATCAATTTTCTTTCAAGCATTCACATCGGTAGAGCTAAAAATTTTAGCATTTAACACCTCAAAAAGTTAATTTATCTATTTTAATACACAATTTCACAACACATCCTGCATCAATGATCTTATTTTTACTATCAGTCAAATACTATTCATTTTTTATTAATTTATTTCTCACTTTCTCTCCCTCTTTGCCACAAAACCCAACTAAGTGATAAAATTATATATATATATATATATATATATATATTTATGCCTTTTTGCTACAGTGAACTGTAGGCAAAAATATTTCCCTTTGGCTCCACCAATGTTACATGCTAAATTAGAATTTGAGGTGGTAAAATAGCTCCACCACCGATGGTGATGCTCTAACAGAAAGATTTTAGCCTCTTAATTGACAAAAGGAAAAAAGAAGAGATAGAAAAGAAGGGATGGAAGATAGGATTAGCTTTTGGAGTACCAATTTCTGTCACTCTCTCTCCACATATTTGCACGTATACATGAGGTGAGTGTGGCCCAATTTCTTCAGCAAATGAGGGACAGTTTAAGATATAAGATGATGCAAGTGCAACGCGCACACCATAGCATGTTGAGGGAATTGAAAAGAAAACCCATTAGATATCAAGCTCACGAAAGCTACATAAAGCCATCCGCTAATGCCCCACCCGTCGAAAGGAAACCAAGACATTAGTCGTGGGAATGTAATTTTATTTGTTTTATCTAGTCACGTCTAGTTGATCAGTCAAACATTAGGCTTTATTTACTTGTTAATAATCTGGTGTCGGTCTCAGCAAAAATGAAATCCATCCAATCCAATATATACAGAAAATTTAATAAAATATTTAATTTATACAAAATAAGGAATAAAACTTTAAAACTAGGATGACAATATTCTACACAACCCGTAAAGCAACACAAACACGACGTGGTTTTTTGTGAGTTATTGTTTAATGTAAATGGGTTAGTGTCAAAAATAGGTTGACACACTTGATATGATTAATAAATAGATCAATTTCTCGTTGAGCTGCTTGACTTGCTATCAACTCAAAATAACCTAATTAACATAAATAAATGTTATTTTTTTTCTCTAAAATAACTTGAATTCTAAATATAATTAAGTAATTATAAGAATTTTAATAGATATATTGATAAATTCTTTGTTAGAACTCTAAAGTCCCTAACCAAAAAAAAAAAAAAAAAAAAACTCTTTAAGCTTTATTTTTCTTAGATTGTGTATTAAATAGATTGAAATGAATTACATTGTATCAACTCACTTAATGGGTTGTTTTAGAATGGAATTTTTCTTAGATTGTGTATTAAATAGATTGAAATGAATTACATTGTATCAACTCACTTAATGGGTTGTTTTAGAATGGAAGGAGTTTGACACAATTATCAAATGGGTCAAGTTAGATTTATAGTTAGTTTGGATGGAGGAGGGAAGGAAGGAGAGTGGAGGACAGTAGAGTACTAGAGTTGACTAAAATAAACTAATTTTGTGTTAAATCTACTCTACTCGCCCTCCTTCTCCCTCAATCCAAATGGACCATTAAGTAATTTGTTCGAATACCCCTATCTTTACATGACATGAACACAACTCATAAACACAAATCACCACTCCAAATTTAAAACTAGCTAATTGAGTAATGCTCTAGTTATTAAATTTTATTAGAGATCACCTTACAAATTGATGTTTCAAATTTTTTATTACAAAACATAAAAGCACTTAAGAAACTTATTTTATATATTGTTGTGGTAACATCAATCAAATTCATAATTGATAGTAATTTAAACATTTTTCTATGTTTTTTTTAGAAAACAAAAGCACATGCTAACCAATTAGTGGAGACTCAAGAATCATGAAGAAACTTTCTTGAGTATAGAAATTTAGTTTAAATTCATCCTCTTGAATTTTTTAGGTAATGCTTTAAATGGTCATCAACACAAATGATAAATTGGCCTATATGGCATGCATGGGCATTGAATAAAACAAAAGCACATGCTAGCTAGTTTACATGTTTCGGGACCTAAATGAGTCAGTCCACGAGGCCATGTCATTAGCCTAATAGATTCAGAAAGAAACAATAAATCTAAGCTAAAATATCCTTAATTTTTCAGAGGGGTCCCTTAAAATTACTGGCCAACGAAAAAGGTCCTCCAAAGAATTGCTTTCTTTTCTTAGTGGGGTCCCATAAAATTGTTGGGCTGCATGTGCTCCACGTTGGTTGATCGATGACAAATTGGTAGACCAATCCGCATCAGGTTCTACTAAGGCTGAGCTTACAATGTCTCACCGCCCACCTCAGATACACAGAAAGAAAGAAAGAAAAAAGAAAAGCTTCAAAAGCTCCTTTGCAAAAAGGGGGTGCAATGACTAAATGCTGACGGTTATTTGGCCAGGGAATAAAGCTAGCTAGGGCCGCCCCATTGTCCGCTTGAGGATAATAAAAAGAACCAAACAATGCCTAGCCTTTTGCTATTTTCATTATCTCTTATTTATCTTACATGAATTTTATATTTTATATATATATATATATATTTAGAGAGAGAGAGAGAGAGAGAGAGAGAGAGAGAGAGAGAGAGATTTTATGAATTCCCTTACAACCAATAAGATGAAGTAATTCTCACTACAATAATATTGTTACAACAAACCATTCTCTTTTGGATAAATGGAAATTCTCTAACAACGTAAATTTTTACAGAAACTACTAATATAATAAAATGACAAAGTAAGCTGAAAAATAAAAATTCTAGATAGAGTTGTACAATAATGGCAAAGATATGATGGTTTTGCCCCCATATCCATTACAAATAATAAACTCATTTCTAGTAGTACAATCCGATCCATTGTGGGGTCGAGGACGTAAGGAAGTTATATCCATCTGATAAAAGTTAATATGACCCGTTGAGGTTGAAATCGTTTTTTTTTTTTTTTTAAATGTAAATATCATTTTCAAATACACATCAATGTTGTTGGGAATGGGTTTTTGGTAGTGTTAACTTGAGAAAAATGGGACATGCTTAATACTTAAAACATGTTTAATGTTCGTACTCGAAAGTCATTAAGACTTAAGAGGTCTATGTTTTGCAACGGGAAGTGCAAGAAGACCCGAACAAAAACCCCATTTTTTTCTTACCAAAAGTGATATTTACATGACTTCCATTTCCTTAAAATAATCTTCTCATAAAAACTTGGATGGTCAGCAAATACACAAACATCCAGTACACCAAGCTTTGATATTCCATTGTTGCTGCCTGTTTCAAAGTAAATGACATTTAAAGAGGAAAAAGAAAAGGTGAAAAGAAAAGAATTAGATTACTTCATCGACATATAAAACAATTTATAAACAATAAATCATTCCCATAGCATTAATTTTTCATAAATATATAATTACAATATATATACAACTCTTCGTTGCAATGATATACACTTTTCCTTATTTTCCTGTACACTTTCTTATTTCCTTATAGATTCTTTTTAAAGCTAAAGAACTTTCATTTAAAAAAAAAAAAAAAAAAAAAAAAAAAGAAAAAAAAAAGAAAAGAAAAGAAGAAGAACCTATGGCTTTACCTTAGTGGAAGAAGAAGTAAAAGAAACGGTAGCAGTTGAAGTTGAGGAAGTTGTGGAAGGAGTTGATAAGGCAGAGAGGCCTACATTGTAACACATGGTTCCATCAGGTTGATAGAGACCATAATTCCTTTCTGAAGTTGGTCCAGGCTTCAAATCCTCATTGAACAAAGCGAACACATAAACTTCCAACCTCATGTTAGGCCTCAATGGAGTACCTTCATTTTTCAATTGCCTTCTCAACAAATTTCTATTATAAACTGCAGCATTCTCTAGGGTTGCACCAACTTCATTAGCGTCCCCTTTTGATGGCCACCCAGTCTCTGAAACCCTGACCTCTATTCCATTGAAACCCATTCTAGCAACAGCAAAAATGGCTGCATCTACTTGGGCATAGAGCATATTATCATAATGTAGCTTGGTATAAGGGTCAATCATTCCTGCGTTAGGATTGGAAAGCGCATAGTCTAAAGAAATGCGAGTTGGATCACCATTATAAGCAAAATATGGATAGGCATTAACCCAAAATGGTGATTTGGTGCTTGACAAGAACTGTAACACTTGTGACATGGTACCATAGTACTCGTTTTTGAAACTACCGGCCGAAGGTGGATACGACTCAGCAAGAATCGCTAGAGAAGTAGGGGTCGAGACTTGAATATGTGAGTCTAGGCCTAATTGAACAAGAGCACCGTGAATGCTCACCATGGCTGGAACAAGATATGACATTAGCGTTTTATCATTATCAGTGAAGATCTCATTTCCTACGGCTATGCCTGTGATTTTTGTGGCTGGAAAGTAGGGCTTGATGTGGGTGGTTACCCATTGAAGGGCTTGTTGAGGGTTCATTAGCTGAGCTAGCACTTCATTTTCGACTGTGACAATGAGCTCTACGCTGGAGTTGGCGAATGCTGACAAAATTTGAGGATTGGTGTCGTAAATTCTTGCTTTTGTCAGCCTGAGAGAGCTTAACAATTCGAGGACCTCGTCGGGTGGTGGCAAATTATTGCCCAGTTGACCATAGTTGATTCCAAATGATGTAACTCCTTGTAGAAAGCCAAAATCTGTAGAAGTACACAAGCAATCATTATTAGGGAGGAAAATGAGTGCTTCATAATTAATGATCACAAAAGGTTAAAAAAAAAAAAAAAAAAAGTCAAATGAAAATGGGTTCATGCCCTTATATATAGAACAAGACTAAGGAACTAATTGTGAAAAAACGAAAAGGCAAAAACAGAACAACGCTAAACAAAGAGGGTTACCTGAGAAATAGAGAGAACACACAAGAAAAGTATGGATGATGGAAATTCTGCTATTGAAATTTGCCATTTGGAGAGAGAGAGAGAGAGAGAGAGAGAGAGAGGGAGGGAGAGGAAGAAAGAGAGAGAGAGAGGGAGAGATATAGTGGTGCAATGAATTCCTTTCTTTTCTTGTTTGAAGTCCTTTTAGAGAGTCTGAGAGTTTTAGCTTGCCTTGGCAAAATTGGCTTTGGCTGTTACCTCTTAAATGGTTTTAAATGACTTGTTGGTTTCCCTTCTTCTTCACCTTAGAAGCCTTTTTAAATGGATTTTCTATTTCCCAACCACGCCAACTGACCATATTGCCCCAGCCCACTTTCTTCTTACTAAAGCAAAGGGAAGTCCCACTAATTGGTTTGAATATTAGCCATTAGGACGAAGCAAATGGGGGATCCCAAATTTTGGGGTGAGGAGAATCTTTGTTTAACACTAATGATAAGAGATTCCACTTTAAGCCAAATAATCATTTTTATTATATTCTATCGTTCATTATATAATACATTTTTTTTATCTTTTAATTTTTTTAATCCATCATACTTAAAAACGGTCCAATTATATTGTAAATCCATGTAGACCTAACCCTAACTGCTAACTCTAACTCATATAGGCTATATATAACTTACTAGGTTCCATTGTATACAACACTTAAGCATATAGTAAAGATGCAACTTTTAGGGCTTTATCGGGTCGGGACAATTCAGGCAGCATCTCCTTCATTCAAAGTATTGTTAAATTTTTTTTTTTTTTTTTTGGGTGTGTTCTTTACCGTTCTCTGAAGTTTTTGGCAAAATAACTATATATGTCTTCATTTATTTGGGAGTGAAAATGGTTTAAGGGTAGAATGCTGTGATTGACGAAAAAGATCAGGAATCACTTTAGTGGCTCTTTCCTAAAAGCTTTCAAAAAATTTCACTGTCTATTGCAAATGAGGAGGTCTCCTCTATTTTTAGAAGAAGTAAAACCTTATTTGGATGAGTTTCAAACTCTTCATGGCTTAATTTTCATGCACATGCGCAGATAGACTGGCCAATTAGGAGTTGGGAGTTGAAAACAAATAAAATAATCAAGCGACTTTTGGAGGGAACTTAACACAAGTGCCAATCGACACTTGAACCAGGCCTTTTAATGCTGATTGGCACTCAAGGCTCTCATCTAAGTGCTAATTCGATACTTGGACCCAATCCATCCCTTATATCGTATTTCGAGTTTTGATGATTTGCGACTCTTTTGGATCATTTTTTATAGCTTGTGGGTTTTTTATTTTTATTTTTAACTTAAAATTATGAATTTATCCCCTTAGAAGTCCATATTCATTTTTTAGAATATTCATCACTTTTTAACACTTAATTAATTAAGATAATTAATCAATTATTTAAAACCTATGCACTTTCTTATTAGCTCAATATTTTGGAATTTATTGCATACATACATCTCTACAATTATTGTCATGGAAACCAAACCTAATTGATTAGTTTCAATCTTTTTACAAAATCACCACACATCCTTTGCGTGATGGTCACTCCACAAGTATAAATACTTGTGAAATGTGGAGGGTAAGAGTCGGGACTTAAATCTCTAGTAGAAAACTTCACACACATATACACTTATATTAAAGTAGAGTATAATTTCTATCTTGTATAAAATCTTTTTACAATACAATCATAGTTAATTATTGTGATTTGCGGTTTATGTTACCCATTAAAACTTCTTCCAACTATGACTTTTGATCCAATAATCCCACCATATTTGAAGCACTTGATCCAATGGTCCCATATTTGAAGCATACAATACGCCATTTTGATCGTTAGAACTCATAGATTTCTTTTCAATGATGCCTTGAAAGATTAAGAATTCAAAATTACGATTTTTCCCTTTGTGTTGCAAAATGGCTACTTTATCCTTGTTGTGATGCTAAATTGAGGTTGCAAAATAGGGAGTAATTTATATTAGCATATGCCTACCTCGATAGGCATACGTTAAGTCTGGACACCGGCCTAGAATTCAACGGCATACGTCAGGTGCCTTCTTTTTGGTGATCTTTGCATTGCTTACTGATGAATGCTTTAGCTTTTCTGGAATTTCGTTTGAACAAGTGGCGTACCGTGTACGTCTACTTCAAAGTGGCATAGTGTTAGGAGCTTTACAAGTTGACACATAGCTAGGCCACCTCGGACACTTTTTTTTTTTTTTTTTTTTTTTTTTTTTCGCATTCATCCTACTTTTTATTGTCTTCTCATTGACCCCATTTCTGGACACACGAAATTCTATAATAAGGAGGCAAACTTCATTTCTCAAGCGGAACACGTATATTTGGAAAGAACGAATGTTAATATATAAAAATAAGATGCAATTTCAAATAACCAATTTTTTTTTCTTTCGAGATTTTTATCTTCACGTGTGATATGTTCAACGTTTTCAATGAGTTTTGATTGGAATTTTTTAAATTAGGAATCAATTTTCCATTTAATATTGATTCTGATTTTAAATTATAGGTTTGAAAATTCAAATGAACAAATTCTCTAATGGGATAGTAAAATCAATATGACATATCATGGTCAGATCCCCTTAAAATTTTATCCAAATTTTATTAAGTCAAATGGTCCTTAATCAAGAAATCAAAATATCAATCAAGAGTCTTGTAATTTAACTAAATGACACATTTTAATATTTTCAATAAAAAAATTTATGTTTTAAATCTCCGTATAAGTAATACATTTATGTAACAAGTGCAAAAGGATGAAGGAACTCTTCATCTCCAACATCAAGCTCTTTGGGTTCTCTTTAGCAAGGTTCTTAGGCAGTGGATTTTGTGTGACTTGCTCTAGTTTCAAGCACCACCATGAGCAACATATATTTGGGCCATGATGATATGTATTACAACATAGAAAAACCGTATACAAGGTTCTAGTGAATCTACTCATTGTCTTTCACATCCAATTATGTGAATCTCGTACCTTTTTTTTTTTTTTTTTTGCTGAATGAATCTCGTACCTTTTACCTCTTGGACCTGAGTTTTCTTATCCAATTATAATGAACTAGCTTGGGTATTAAGGCCAGGAATGGGAATTGTTGGTTTTGGTTAAGGAAAGTGTGTGGCAATTTAAGGAAATCTAACTTAGTTTGCGGTTCTCACCCTCTAACAAAAAAGAAAGTGGATTAGGAAAAGAGAGCATATAGAGAAAGTAGAGGAATTTGCATCAATGTTTATACTCATGAAAAATGTTTACGGGAGCCCGGTATTTATACTAGGATTTTACAAAGCAAATATCAACAAAAGCTCAAGATTGTTTCTCTAACCAATTAACTACTCGAATCAACTAAATAATTATTGTTCTTGGCTTGTATTTCTCTTTGTTCTTAATCATTCATAGTCACATGTCTACAAGATTTATGGCCTCATTACAAGATTTAATTTGATTTTGTGGTTGTCGGAGTTGAGGAAAAAGGAAAAAGGTCAATTAGTTGTGAACAGCTCTACAACAAGGTTTTGAAACCCGGACCGGACCGTACGGTCCGACCGGGTTAACCACGACCTCTCCTCATTTCGGTTCTTTTAACTTTAAAAACCTCTTTATGAAGAAAAAACATGAAACCGTGTGAACCGCGGCCAAACCACACGGTTCTTGAAACCGTGAATGGTTCTCAGTCTTTTTTTCAGTTAACACTTGGACTTTTTTCAGATCTAGCACCAAAGGTTGGTAGGAAAAAAATAATAATAAACAGGGAAGAAGAAGAAGATGACTAAGCAGAGGCTGCACTAAGTACAAGTCACCGGTCACGCCTTCATCTTCTGCTGCTGTTTCCAGTCATGCCAAATCTTCTGTTGCTGCTTGCCATTTCTCCTTCTTCCTCTTCTTCTTTCTTCTTTTTCCCCCTTTCTCATTTCATTTGTCCGTCTCCAGACTCTCCACTCCCTCTTTTAGTTTTTGTATTCTTTTTTTATTTGTGTTTCCAAAGCCCCTCCATGTGATTACATTGGAAAGGTAGCCAAGTTTCAGCCATTCCTTTTTTTTCACCTTGCCCAACGTGATGTGACAAATATCTTAACTTTTAAATGGGCTGTCTTCTTTCGCTAGTGTATGCACTAGCTTTACTTGTATGACTACATATGGCATTTTAATAAAAGTTTTCTATCGTTGAGCTCAAAAAAAAAAAAAAAAAAAAAAAAAGTACTTTCAAGTTTAAATTAATATTTACAATTTTTTTTAAAGAAAAAAAATCTAATACCACAATTTATTTCATAACTTTTTTATTGTAATTGTGATACAATACAGAGTAACTAATAAAGAAAAAATAATGAGTCTATATATAAATGATAGGCATTCAAATTCACAATTGTGCCTAAAAATATATATAAAATTGTATGATTCTAAAATTACTTTCTTTTAAAAGCAATAGATATAATTGAGTATATAAATATTTTAATTTAAAAATATTAAATAATTTAAAATTTTTATTTTACTTAGTATAATATAAGTGTCTTTATAATTTGTATATTATTATTGCTATCACAAGTTTAGCTAATCAACATATAAATAAATACTATATCTACCTTTGCTTAGTATTTGATATTTCTTATTTGTCTTGTGAAAGTTATGATATAAAAAAATACATTTGAAAGATAGATTTTTATATTTAATTTAATTATTTTAGTTATTTCTTATATTTATATTAATTTAATATAATTTTTTATATTATTTAATTATTTAATTAATTATGACTTCATCACGGTTCGACCTCAGTCCAACCTCAAAAACCTTGAACCTCTCCCTTTTACGGTTCATTGAACGGTCCGAGTTTCAAAACCTTGTTCTACAGGTAGGATGGTCCAACCGCGGTTCATACAATTCCACTGATTTTTGTATGCCTGATCTTTAAGTTTAAAGAGTGTAGTTTAGTTTTTTTTATTAAAAATATATAAAATTTTAATTTATGACGTTCACTTTAAGATAATTGCCTTTTATTATTAAGTCAAGAAATTAATTAGTTTTTTTATATAGGTATTCTAATTCATATTTTATGTTAGATCACACCAAAAAAAAAAAAAAATTATCAATTAAGTTAATTAGAATCTATAGTTTGAAGAGTTGCTTCAAACTCTCATTGAATAAGCCACACAAGTTTTTCCGTAAAAACATTTATCTAAAATACAACTCTATTTTTATCAACTTTTAATAAATAAGTTTTCAATAAATTAAAAAAAAAAATTAATCTAACTGTATGCTTAGACGTTGAGAATAAAATAATATAGATGCTTTTTTTGTGGTGGGTGGAGAATTAAATAAGATAAAACAAAAAAATTAAGAAGGGAGCAAAAGCACGGTGGAATTGTGATTAAGCATCATCTCAAAAAAAGAAAAAAAAAAGAAAAAAAAGAAAAGAAAAAGGATTGTGATTAAGCAGAAATGGAGGCGTCACATGTAAGCCCATAACAAAATAATAATAATAATAATAATAATAATAATAATAAAAGAATCTTGAAGAAAAAGAAGTCATATTAGTCAAGTAGGATAAAGTTGTAAGAACACTTTTGACGAAGAGACAAACTAGGTGTGGAAACATCGGGTATTTAGTGGGAGAATTCAAAGCTAATAACTTACGTAATTCGACCAAATATATTCCCAATTGAAAAAAGTTTAGTGGATGGTAAGAATGAAATACGTGGGAATGATGAGATGCATGTCGTTATCTTAATCCATATTTTTCATCTCCTTCCATCTGTCTGATAACAACATTCTCTGCATGCCAGAATATTGTTGTTTTGTTAGGCCAAAAAATTTATGGACTTTTATTTTTTAGATTCTGTGTTTCCTCAAATTTTGGTCGAATGTTTAACCATCATAAATCCAAAGTCCCAAGTATGTTAGAAACATTGACAATTTTGGTATAAACAAGAAGGTCATTCTAATAGGCCCACTTCCATGCATGTCCAACCTTTTCTAGTTTCTGCAGTCTGTGTGATATATTGTAGTATACTCTTATCACACATGCAGAAAATGGACCTACAGTGAGTGGCCACTACAAAAATATTTTAAAATAGAAAAAGGGCAAATTAAATACATCTATCTCTCTAGAGTTATGGTGGCCACTAAAAAAATATTATAAAAGAAGAGAGATAAATTACATCAATTTTTCTCGAGGTTTATTAAAATGATACTTTTTTTTGAAACTGTTACTTTCTTAACGAATTAAAAAAAGACTATCTACGTGACATAAGAAAAAGACATTCATTCATCTCTCTCGAGGTTTATTAAAATAATACTTTTCTTCGAGAGGTGTAATTCCATAACAAAATGAAAAAAAATCATCAATATGACATAATGGAAAAGTAGTATAGTAGAGTAAATTTAATATAAAATTAACTTATTTTTAGTTAATTTTACTCTACTTCTCCAACTTCACCTCTTTTCTCTCTACTTCCAAACAGCCCATTAAAAAATATGTAAATATATGTATAAGATATTGTATCAAATCACGCCTGTGTTTGTTGAAATTGAAAATTGTCTGATAAGTAAACTGATTTTCCACAAGCCGTTCAGTTCTTTCCACTTTTACGGGTCCAAGTCTATTTCTCAATGCCGACATATCTCCGGATAAGAGCAGTACGTAACAAGCATTGAATCAACGGTGAGGGTGTTGTGGACCTAACTAAAGCTGTCTGTACTTTGGTACTTTTTCTTTCTTTCTTCTGATCTGCAAGACACAAGTTGCAGCAAAGCTTGACTTTAGTTAGCCTTGTGTGGCATCACCCGGGTCATACATGTGATCTCTCTAGTAAAAGAGATAAAAAGAAAGCTAGCCTTACATTACAAAATGTCTTTAAAAATTAAAAAGCAATCTCTAAATGTCATCAACGCTAAGGAAAATGGTAAGATCTATAGCAGATCTCATTTCTGTTGGTCTTAAAATCCAACTCATACACATCTCTTTGCTCGAAGGAAAGAAGTACTCATACCTACCATAGGACTTGTTAGCTAGTCAATGCATATCCTCCCTTTTTTCCCATCCAATAAAAGAGACTTCTCTATTAGGTGTATATACAAGAGATATCTTAAAGTAATTTGTAAAGGACATGCTTTTGTTAAAGACATATGGTGTAAAAAGAAGTATATCATGGAAGAAAAAAAGTGGAAAGTATGTGACGTGCATTGCATGAAGGTTTAGCAAACAGCAGCACATGTGTGTTTTTGCTCAAAAACAATCTTCTTTCCATGGATTCCATGCCTTGGGTGAGTTAGAAAAATGTCACAACCCATTTTTAAGGGTAAGCCATGTTGGAAACCATTACATGTTTCTACCTTCTACGAATGTAAGAGGGCTATGGGCAAAAAAGAATGCCCAATTTCGCTTTGCGATAATGGACATGTATATGATAAGATAAGCTAATTGAAAGAAGTGAAAAGCACGAATGATTATTGGTTTTAGAGATGTGAAATTTAAGGGCTTTGGGGTGCCACGACGTAGGTCACTTCTGCCTTCGGTCTTGCTTTTGTGAAAATTTACAGATTGAACCCTATGACCACTTTTTGTTGCATCATGAACTTTAGCTTCTTCTTTTCTTTTTCTTTTTTTATTTTTTTTATTTTTTATTTTTTTATTTATAAATTATTCACTTAAAGTGAGTTTTTATTGATTGAGTTTTGGATGATAATAGGATAAAATTATTTAGTTAGCATTCAGTGAGAGTGCCACTTGATTGAAACAAATTCAAAAACGAAAATGAAAGAGAGATAAACCAAAAACAAAATTGTAAAAAAGAAAGACAAATTTAACCCACTCTTTTCCATCTCTTCCGGCAGATGAATAGAAAAGAGTGATGCACGTTGCAATTTTGAGATTGTTTGTTCAAGTGACAGTAGTTTGTAGAACATTTCACAACGGTCCTATTTAATATATTCTAAATACACCAACATATCAACTTGAAATCTCTACTTCCATGATCAAGACAGATCGTCATATTTAGTATATTATAATCATATCAAACAAGATGTCCAATCTTATTACATACTACAAACTAAAATTTCGATTTTATAAGGATTAATTTTCAATGTAGATCATCTATATGCAAATCTCATTCTCATACCTAAATAACATGTATAAAATGCATCTCAGGGACTACAAAACATTGTTTCTAAATATTCACACAAATATAATTTCGGGGAAAAATATAATTTTATTAATAAGATGGGGTCATAGAATTGGAGTTTATAACACTAATTCTAATATGTAGGGTATTCAAAAATGGCCATCAATAATTTGTATATTAAAAAATAAATGAGGAAGAGGTGTAAACTCTCTTATGAATTCAATAATTGAAGTACAAATTTCTCATGTATTTTAATTTTTAAATTTGAATAATAAAAAATAACATGCATGATCATGTTAATGTTTGTGTTTATATTAATGTTTACTATGCTTTTGTTAAAAGTGTTTTATCTAAACATTATTATTATTATTTTGAAGTATCTGTAGCTCTTTAATAAATTTTTAATTATATATATGAAATATAAATAATAAATTTGAATTTACCAACCTATTAATAAAAATAAAATAACAAAAGAAACTTTAAATGTTAAAAAAATAACGTTTCATTACACATAATGAATAGGTTAGGTTGATTTCTTGATGTAGAAGTTTTAGGTTTTTTTTTTTTTTTTTGGAGAAAGAAACTGATGAATTTTATTAATAAAATTCAACTACATCCAATTGTAAAATCGAACCAATATGAGATGAGACATCTTCCATCCATACTTGAAAATCTGGTATGGATAATGCATTTTTAGCCAGACTATGAGCAATCCCATTGTCGTTTCTCTTAATATGAGAATACAACAATCCTTCTCTACGAACATGTGAAAACCTAATACAATGAAATAAACTTGCAAAACATTTAACATCACGACTAAGTAAACCAACGGATTCCAAGGACTGCGAATCTGCATTCAAAGCGTTCATTGCAATCTCTGAAACTCCCTCTGGGATGACATATTCCAAACTTAGATAAGCATCAAATTGTAAAGCCTTTGATATAGCCAAAGTTTCAAGCTTTATGACAGTTAGGGGGAGAGGGATGATTCCGACCATGTGTGCCAAGCCTTTTCCTTGGCATTCTCGGATGATTACTCCAATCCCTGCCCTATCTTCTTCTTGAAACATTGTATTGATATAATTTGTGCCCGAACCCTCCACAATTACATCAATAGTTGATCTCCAAAACGACACTAATCCACATCCTATATCAAAACAACATCCACAGAATTTTGTTCCCTGAAAATCGCATCATCAGAGTTCACCTTCAGGATCGGCCATGGAGGTGGTTTTCAAATGGCACAGTGTGGAGGCTGATTGGACTGATCTGGCTCATTACCCTTCATTGTTGTTGTTGCGCTTTTTTCCTTGTCTAGAATATCCATATTAAACACTTGCCGTTGGGATTGCTGGGAATTAGAGTTAATAGGAGCAATAATTGGTGAGCTGTCATCATTCCCCACATTTAACTCCGTATCAATGCCTTTAGGACAGCTTAAAATCCCATTAATTGTGGGAGATAATGGCAGCGAAAATTCCAGGCTACCATGATTAGTGAGATTCGTATCACTCCAATCGTTACTCATTGAATGCTTGTCCCTTCCCTGCCTATAATGTTCAGCTCTGATTGGCTCACTGGTTGGCTCATGTACCAGCCCGGAAAGCTTCTCGGTTTGGTTCTGCTGAGTCGATGGCTCCTCTTCCCTTGACTGAGAAGCTTGTCCGGCTTTGTTGTTCATCTTTCTTGTAGAAAAGAATCCCGGCACCGTAATTGATTTCTTCTTCGAAACCACAAATGGAGGCACACGTAAATTGGGACCAAACTCCATTGAGATTGCCTGAAAGTCCAAAACACTACCTTGAAATTTGTTTCCCAAACCCCTGAAGAAAAACCCACAAGCCTAGTAATACACTTGGTATTCCTAGGGACCTAACACCACCTTCAAATGAAGGGACCAACCAATTCTACAGTGCAAGAGAGTTCAGAGATACACACTGAACTCTCGGGCAGCAGAGAAACTACACTTGCCCCCTACATTAGGTGTAACTTGAATGTAGAAGTTTTAGTTGATTCTTTAAACTAGTTATAATATTAATTAGAAAAAAAAAATGATTATAAGCAAATCATTAATTAAAAGACTACAAACAACCAAAAAGTCACACTCAAACCAAATTGTTCGTAATAAGATTTAGGGTGAAGCTTATAATAAAAATAGGCGAAAATGCACTTTTGGTCGCAACATTTTAGGCCTATTTACAATTTGGTCCCTAAATTGATTTAGCTCCTAGGTCAGTCTCTGATTTTCAAAAATCGTTTTTAAAATAGTCCCTACGGTCAACCCAGTGACAGAAAATGCTGAGGTGGCAAACGAAGGTCCTAGCTGTCAAACCCATTTATTAAAATAATAATTAAAAAGCCAGCATAACACTGCC
This sequence comes from Quercus robur, assembly GCF_932294415.1. Taxonomy (NCBI): domain Eukaryota; kingdom Viridiplantae; phylum Streptophyta; class Magnoliopsida; order Fagales; family Fagaceae; genus Quercus; species Quercus robur. Next base: position 59,206,153 of record NC_065538.1, on the reverse strand, counting down.
ACCTCATCCATGTCAGCATTTTAATCAATAAAATAAGCCATGTCAAAAAATAAATCAATTAAAAACACATTCCAGCACTAAAATAAATCAAAATTCATATATATTTAATTAAAAAAAAATTTCTTGATGTTCTTTATGTTCTTCAATTGTTCTTCGTGTTCTTCCCAAATCAAACCTAGCAACAAGAACTGAAACCTATCATAAGAACAAAAACCCAGCAACCAAAAACTCAAACCAAGATCACCAGGACAAAAATGACAACAAGAAAAAACCCAAATTCAACACCTCAGAGATCATCAAACCCAACACCGTCAGATCTACTACAAATCAAGACCATTGAATTCTTCATGTTCTTCCCCAAATTCTAACACAATCAACACCGAATTCTCCAACAAATCAAACCCATAAACCCAGTAAACAAACCAATCCCCAACAAACCCATAAACCTATAAATTTTCTTGGGAAACAAACACAAAAAACCCAATAAACATACATTTTCTTGTTCTTCCCTATTCTTCATGGCAGAAACCCATCTTCCCCACAGCCACACCGATCTCCACCTCCATTAAAGACCACCCACCCCCATGGAAACCCAGAAAAACCCAGCCACCTCCAACGAAACCTATAAACACGAATCCAAAACCCATAATCCAAGACCCATGGCCACACCGATTTCCACGGCCACACCGATCTCCACGGCCACAACCCACCCCAACGAAAACCCATAAAAACCCAATCAAACCCACTACCACCATCGCTGATCAAACAAGAGAGAGGGAGAGAGTGTAACCTGTTGATTGCAACAATGATGGTTGAAGATTCGAGCTTCGAGGATGATCAATAGCGATGGTTGAAGATCCAAGCTTCGAAGATTCGAGGATGGCAACACCAACGACATCGTTCGTGCATCTCGTCTCCTCAACACCGAGATCTGCATCCTCAAGGTCCTCTCTCTCTCTCTAGCTAGAGTTTCTTCAGCAATACCATGAAAACTAAAGTAAGCCTCTTGATCCGTTTGTTTTCATATTTTTTAATTTTTTATTTATCTATGCATTATAATTTTAATTTTATTGATCGATTTATGAAAAACAAATTACAGTTTTTATATCTGTTTTAATTTTAATGTAAAGCTCTCTTTTTCAAAAAATATATATGATTTTTGATTTATTTTAGTGCTGGAATGTGTTTTTTAATTGATTAATTTTCTGACGTTGCTTATTTTATTGATTAAAATGCTGACATGGATGAGGTGGCAGTGTCACGCTAGCTTTTTAATTATTATTTTAATAAATGGGTTTGACAGCTAGGACCTCCATTTGCCACCTCGGCATTTTCTGTCACTAGGTTGACGGTAGAGACTATTTTAAAAATGATTTTTGAAAATTAGGGACTGACCTAGGAGCTAAATCAATTTAGGGACCAAATTGTAAATAGGTCCAAAATGTAGGGACGAAAAATACATTTTCGTCACAAAAATATATGCATTTGCCATGCCAGATGCTATATCTAGTTTTATAGACTTAGTTTTACTTTGCAATCATGTCATAACGATGTATTATATAAATATTCCTAAATGATCGTGTGTGATTCCCAACAATATAGTAAAATGGTCCACCAGTTTAGGAGCCACATATAATATGACTAAGTTGGACTTAGAAACACATTTCTTAAAGCTGACTTTATTAGAAGATTAATAAATATCATTGATTATTTTTTTTTCAATGCGCCCTACATGTGAGAATAAAAAATTATATAAAAAAATATACATCTCTAATATAATTGGACGAATTTTATTTTATTTGCTAAATTGAATGAAAATGATATATATGTATATATGTTTTAGTATTTGCTTCCTATGTTGATGGGATAATATTGGTACATATGAATAGTAGGGACCAATTATCATGCCAACTGAGTAGCATATAGTTAGAATTTAGAATAAAACTTCTTGTTTAGCACCTGAAACTGAAAAGTATTTTAATAAACACGATTACTTTGAAATCATATTCAATGAATTTAGTAAAATGAGAAATGTCACACAAAAACAAGGTTATATTTGCTTTAAATCCTGAACCTTATTTAGAGTTTTGAAAATCTAAAACCTAAGTTTCTCTTACATAAATAGTAAAAAATCGATTTCTATGTTAAAAATGAAGAAAATAGTGTAACAATAGCCTAAAAAATTCAAATGTTGGTACCAAAATTTCCATATTTTCTTATACTTCTATTTGAATTAAAAAATACATATGTTTATGGGTTCAAATAAAAAAATTTATTTATGTCTATGTTTATGTTTATGATATATGCTTTTGTGTAAGTGTTATATTAAAAATAATGATTCTTAATTAATATATTCATAGAACTTTTAGATTATCCAACTTTATCCTAGATTGCTTTGCTGGAACTTTAATATTGGTTTCAAGTGTAGGATTGTCATGAAGTAATAACTCGGTGAGTCCGAAGTCAAATCCACAGGGGAAAGAAGTTGATTAGCAATTCATAAGATAATGTTAGGACATATGTGATTCAATGTTAGGAACATATGTCAATATTTTATGTAATTGGCTAATCATTTGACAAAACGCACTTTACTTGTAATTGGGTAAATCCACAGGGGAAAGAATTTGATTAACAATTCATAAGATAATGTTAGGACATATGTGATTCAATGTTAGGAACATATGTCAATATTTTATGTAATTGGCTAATCATTTGACAAAACGCACTTTACTTGTAATTGGGTAAATCTAGGACGTGTTTAATGTTTCAAGAAACAAGGTTTCAAGTTCAAGTGTTAAAACCATGTAAGTCTGTCCAAGAATCAAGTGAGAAAGTGCAGGATTTTAAAGTTCGACAACTAGCATTTATCGAGATTTAAAAGCTGCTGAAACCCGTGACTCGACAGCTAGCTCGATAGATGGCTATCTATCGAGGTTTATAAAACTCAGTTTTTTAGAACTGTTTTTCATCCAATCTGTGAGTATGTGTTTAGGCTTTCTTTTCTCACAATCCTAAACATATATAAGGATTATTTTAAGGGCCGTCAAAGGTTGCACAGTTGCACAAGTGTGAAGCCAAGTCTTGTTCATGCAAATTGTGATCGGAGACAGAATTAGTCCTAGTTCATCTTTTTCTTAAAGAAACTGCTGTGTTTTGTACACCGTAGGGTTTTGTGACCAAGGAGTTTCTTGATCTTCATCATGTAATGAATTGAAGAACTTTGCAATCAACATCCTTCTCAAGTTGGTGATTAAGTCGTGTACTGGATCCACACAATTTGTTAGTCATATACTGAGAGTCATGCATTAAAAATGAGAAATTGTCACTACAGAACAAGTCCAATTGGGTATTGGGGTAAGGGTTCAACTGTAGGTTAATATAAGTGCTGAGATTCCTTTACTTGTAACCGCTTGATTTGATAATAGTGGATTCTCAGGAGTGGTGACCTTAAAATTACTCGGTGGGGTTTTTACCGTGTAGGTTTTCCCCATTCATAAACAAATCACCGTGTCAATTTATTTTCAGCTGCATATTTAGTTTAATTGGTGATTTATTTGTGCTACCACGCATCTCGCATGTTAATTGAGTTAATTAATTAACTTGGCTAAATCAATTAGTTAATTTATCACAAGGGGTCAATACATTCTTGGCCTATCAGCTCAGTATTTAGGGGGTGTTTGGTACACTATTTTAAACAACAATTTTCAGTTTTTAAACAATATTACATGTATTTTTATACACTTTTTCACTCACACGTATTTTCACACATGTTTTCAAATAGCAAAACACATGTTTTTAAGTGTATATACCAAACACCCCTTCAAAAAGGCTGTACCGATTGGACCAGCGGTATAATATATTTCGAGTACCGGTCAATACCAATGTACCGTTTTGGGTTTACCGCTATTTTTTACAATTTTATACAATATACAAAGTTATAATTTTTTTTTAAAATTTTATAAACATTTAGTTATAATGATTATTTTATAGGTATGTTTAATGTTTTATATAATACTTTAGAGTAAATAAAGAGAGGTTTTTTTTTTTTGAGAAAAAAAAGTAAATAAAGAATACTCTTCAAGAAATTATATAGAAAAGTATCTACTCTAAAATTTGAATCAACAAAAATAAAAATATAAAATTCTCAACTCATTACAATCAAATGTCTACTCACTGTCACGTCATCTAGTTCAAGTCTCAGCATTGACTTTTTTAAATTAAAGATAATTTAAATAAATAATGAAAGAAGCCAACTCATTTCCCACTAAAATTACGGTTTCCAAGCAATCTGATACAGTTTCCAAGCAATCTAATAAACTACTTTCCAGTCCTTTACTTTGTGTTCCCAACCCACTTCTCAATTTTCGTCTCTTTCTCTCCCCACTTCTATGCCTGTGTCTTCCCCAGTTCCTCAAAAAAATCTATAACAACAAAGTCTCTCTTTTACAGGTTCAGTCTTTCTTTCACTCTACCTCTCTCTCTCCCAAAAGTGGAATTTCCTGTTTTGTAAGTTTAAAAAACCGGAGTGTTCACCGGTTACCTTTTGCATTTTTCTTTCATTTTTCTCCTTCTTTCTGCTTGGTTTTCTTGGCTTACTCAGATTTGCATTTCGTGTTTATTACACTTATATTGTTATATATATTTACAAGACAAATACTATTATTATACTATTGTCACAGCTTCAACAAATACTTATATTATTGAAAAGTCAATAAGATTCTAGTCTCCTTGTAGTTTTACAAACAAAGAAATATTCAACGGTACACTAATCAATTTATATTATTTTATATCCACAACAAACACCAACCATTCATTCAAATATATTTTTTTAATCAAAAAAAATTTCAGCCATTCATTCATTAGCTTTTTGGCTCAACACTCAACCATCCACTATCACTTTACCTCTATTCATGAGGGAATTCAATTAACCAGAACGTGCAGTATAACTTAAAACTGTACAAAAAACTAAAGTGCAGACAAAGAGAGTGAGAGAGAGTAAATGATACCAGTGGCTTAGCAAGGCAATTGGATTCTGGCAAGTATGGAGAACGATGGTGTAGAGATAAGCAAAGATACTAACGGCGCAAGAGAGTAATTGTAAGACAATGTTGTGTTTTTTATTTTTTTTATTTTTCTGTTTTTTGGTTTTTGTACTGGGAATTAGGGATTTGTTGAGGAAGACAAATTTGAGATTTTTTTGTTTTGTTTTTGTAATTAGGGATATGTTTACCTGAAAGGAATTTCCTATATTTTTGGGTTTTTTTTTTTTTTTTTTTTTTTGAGAAGATGGGTTTATTCACATTGTTGTACCAACTTTATTTTATTTTTTGAATTTTTTTCGACAAATTTATAAGGGTCAATTATAAAATTTTAAAGTATAAATTAAAATTTTTTTGGATGATCTGAATTTTAAATTTTTTGCTACCAAATTTTAAATTTTGAGAGGGGTTGGGTTAGGAGGGAGGGGGTGGTGGTAAAGAACAAAAAATTTTGCTGCCAAATTTTAAACTTTTAAAGTATACATTCTTTCTTTTAAAAGCAAATTAACTAGTTACGACAATTAGCATGTTTGTCGTAAATGCAAACTCAATTAGAAAAAAAAAAAAAAAAAAAAAAAAAAATTGCGATGGATGAATGTTGTCACAAATGTGAAAAGTAAGGGGGCAATTTTCCCTCCAAAATATTTTACCATTTTTGATGGCTTCATGTCTATCGCTAATACCCTATTTTTTATTTACAATGGAATCATGCTTGTCACAAATAATGACACTATAAAAAATATATTTTTTGTATTTTCGATGCACAAAGGCCATCACAAGTGTTAATATTGCCGACAGTGTTTCTTTTGTCATCGTAAATAATACCCTCTTATATATTTACGATGGAAGATTGTTTGTTGCAAATACTAACACCATAAAAAATATATATTTTGTATTTTCGATGTACCAAAACCGTCACAAGTGTTAATAAATCCGACGGTTTTTCATCAGTCGTCATAAATAATACCTTACTAGCGACGAACATTTTTATGCCGTCGTAAAAAGTAAGGCTGGAACATTTCCCTCCAAAAAAAATCACATTTTCGACAAAAATAATAGGCATTTTCGACAAACTCATTTTGCTGTCACAAATATATTGATATTTGACGAGTCATTGTCGATGGAAGAGACTTGTCGTCAAAAAAGCTAGTTTTTACGATGGCTTTTTGTAATCGTCGAAAAAGTTTCGTCTCAAATAGCAATCTTTTTTGTAGTGCAGATAAAATAAATTTTTTTTAAAAATAATATCTAATTGAAGAGAAAAATGATTGACTTGGTAAATTAAAATTAAATTGAGGAAAATATTTTTTTAAAAAAATTAACACTAAGGTTTAGGGATCTAGCTAGACAACACATCTATTGGTCGTTCAAATAACTCAAATAAAACTCATACGGATGATGATTTTAATTGGATTATTTAGCAATAAGAACCCATGAAATAATTTTTTGAGGTAGTGAGTGTTTAAGGGTTTAATTGGTAAGAGGATTTTTGTTTTTGTTTTCAAAACAATATAAAAACAGTTTTCAAAAAAATTGAACTTAAAACTTGTTTTTAGATAATAATTTTTATATTATACGTGTTTGGCTCCCACTTTAAGAACAATTTTCAAAATACTAAAAATAAAAAAGAAAATAGTTTTTTGGGTGAAAATTTCTATTTTTGAGATTTAAAAATATATATTTACAAAAAAGTAATGTGTAGAATTTGTAAATTACTTTTTTTTTGGTGGATAATGATAAGAGAATAGAGCTCACAATGTACTTTTTTTTAAAAAAAATGATAAGTTTCAAATTTGAAGTGTGGGAATTCTTTTTGTGATAAAGATAAGTTCCTTAATTTAAGAGAGAAAAGAGTTTGGACAAATATGTGGGGTCTACTGTTTTCAATTTATTTACATCTATGTCATTAAAAACATTTTCTATATCCTAAAAACACCTCCTTAGACGTTTTCAAAATCCTGTTCTAAACATGGAAAATAGGATATAGTTTTTTTAAAACTGTACTTAGAAAATATTAGCCAAACAATAAATTCAAGTGTGGGACCCACCATTTTATGGGTTGCAAAATAAAAAATATATATTTAAATACTCTTAGCAAACAGGGCCTAACATGCCCAAAGTCTACCTTAAATCAAAGAAATTTTTTTTTTTTGGTTAACCATGCATATATTCAAAACTAAGGAACCATAAGTCTGTTACAAACATGGCCGGCTTTATCACTAGCTAACAGGTTTTCCACCATAGGCAATGGGTTATGTCGACGCCCAGCCTTGATTAGAGCAGAAAACCGCTATCGTCGAGCCTTCATTCGACCACTCGCCATGGCGACACTCCCGCAATCGCAGGGCTTGTTGGAGGAAGCTTCGGGTGCTCTCTCTCTCAATGGAAGAAGGTATTTGTCTACCTTTGGCAGTGTGGTAGGAATTTTGGCCAAATTTTAAGGGATTACCAAAGGTAAGTGAAGTTGCCACCAATCATTAGGTTTTTCTAAGGTATGATTGGTCACCCATTTTTGGTTGATTTTATTACCAATCCTAAGCTAAGAAAAATGGCATTTTTCCTAATCTAATGTGGATGGCAAAAAAATCTTGATTCTTGAGTCTGGAAGTTTGGTTATGTGTGGGGAAGATGTTAGGCACCCCACAACACATGTCCAAGGATAGTCTTTTGTTTTGATAAAACCTTAATTTTCGGAGATTAACAGTAAAAACATGATTTTGGCATTGGCTTTCGAGGCTTTACATGCATGGGGGCTTTGAGGTTTGGCTTTTGAATGGGTGTGGTCCCAATTTATGCTTTCCTAAGGTATTCGAGCAAAGTACCAGATTTCCACGGCGAAATTTGGCGACACGTCGCCTTACTTTCGCGGCAGAAATTAGGCATCGCTTTACCTTAGGTGACATGGACTATGACAATCACACCGGGAGGGGCGAGCATGTATATATATACATCATGCACAATGCAAGCACATAAAGCAAGAAAGTAAATGCCTACATCCCTAGAGTAAGGCCCAAAACATAGTTGCAAGAGAGTAAATAGGGGTCGCCATATTCTAGAGATGAGGATGAATGGTACATGGCATGATATACCTAATACAACCCATCTAAGAGAGAAAGGAGGGTGGAAGGAAGGGGGTTTAAAAGAGTACATAACCAAATGTGAGAGGCTAGACCCCTAAAACTATTGAACATTGTCGCTTGGCTTATATCTACATGCTTGCATCTTCGCCCTTTTTGCTTGTGCCTGGGAGACCGTGCCCTAGCTCCATGCATCCTTGCTCCATGTCTTTACATGCAAAGACAAAGACAAGAACCAACAGAAAAGCAATGGAAGGAAAAGATGCAAAGAGCATATGAAAGAGGCATAAAGCAGATAAGTATGATAGACATACCAAGTAAAGAAACAAGAAAGCAAGAAGGAAAACAAGCAAGAAAGCAAACAAAAGGTGGTGTCCGCGAGGGACAAATATAGGTTTAGATTGAATGTCCATAACTTCATTGTGTTGAAGCATGGACGACACACTAGCAAGCAAGACTCATGCATGGACATGTAAGCAAGCGTGTAAAGATGCATAGAAAGCCAACGGGTGGCACAAACAAGCATGGTAAGCATAACATCAAGTGGAGCAGAAAAGGGAAGGGTACGCATAGAGCAACTCGGCATCCGAAGATGCCTCCCAAATGGTTAAGCCCACGGAGGGAGACAAGCATGACAAAGCCTAGAACTAGAGAGGCTAACACAGAGCATAAAGCACAGAAGCAAGCACGCATAGACATGCAAATAGGGGTGATCCAAACCCTTTTATATGGGACTTGGTGTATGGACGATGACAAAGACCATAGGGTCTAGATCGGGTCCTAACCATTAGGCCAAAACATAAGAAAATGCGATAAAAGGAACAAAAGGGCTATAATAGCACACGGCATGACAAACATAGCCTAGGTCTAGGCACACAAACATGGCATGGAGCATACAAGAACATGGAAGATAGTATAAAACATGTAGAGAACATAGATCCAAGCATGTAAACACACCGATCTACACATATAAGCATGGAAATATGCATGTAGCCATATGAATGTACATCTAAGCATGTGGATGTAAGCATAAAAGCATGGAAGAATACAAATCCAAGCATATAAGCATGTGAAGACAAGGATCTAATCATATAGCATGGAAATAAAAACATAGATACAGTGATCCAAGCAAGCCATAGCCAATAACATCCTACAAGCATGTGAGCATGTAAACCTAACATCATCCTAGAACAAAAAGAGGAATAAAGCATAGGAAAACATGGCATATAACCTAAAGCATGTAGATCTAAACATATAAGCATGTAAGGATGTATATCTAAACATGAACATGGCAGAAGGCATAAAAAGCAAGGAGATTTAGGCTAGAAGCGCAAATAAAGCAAGAAACATGCTAAAGAAAGCAATGAATCATGTTATTCAAGCAAAAAGAACAAGATAAATGCTAGAAAAAGATTTAGAAATTTAGGGATGTGGATAATAGCTAAAATGCTACATTCACATCCCTAAACCCCAAATCCAAAGTGTAGAACTAAGGAAAAGAAGATTGGGTATAAGAACAATACCTTGTGTTTTTTGTGAAGAGAGAAGAATCAAAAGGCTTTGATGTATTTTTTGTGTGTTTGAAAGAGAGAGGAAAAAAGCTCAAAATTCATCCAAGCAGAGAGCAAGTAGCCAAGGTAGTCTTTTTTTTTATTTTTTTGGCTCTGAAGGGTGCCTGGTGCCTTTTATAGCCACGACACGCTTTACAAGGAGGCCCGCCACCTTCAAATGGCTACAGATCAGGTAGATCTTGACACCCTGGGAAAGATCTTGACTTTCTGTTTCTGAAAAGGTATGAAACTTGAAAATCCAATAGTCAGATCAAAAGTTATGGTTCCCAGAAGTTAGTGGTGCATCGATCGGTGCGTTATCCCAATTTTCACGATATCTTAGCCGTTCTAACTCTGATTTCGACCCATGAATAGTTGTTGGAATGAGAATTTGATAATCTTTGCAATGGCATTGGTCTCATCCTATTTTGACGGCTTGATCAAAATTAGGATTTCTAGGGCCCGCTAGGAGTCAACTCTAGGTCAACTAGGTCAAACTTGGTCAAAGTTGCCAAAAATCTCCAAGAAGATCGGGTTTGATGTAAAACTATGAAAAGTGTTGTTTTGTGAGAGTTTTGACCTTCGGTCAACCTAGGGTTGACTAGGGGCGTTTTGGTTATTTTGGCTAAAATAGGCACTTTGAGTGCTTTGGTGTTTGAACGGGTTGCGCCATGTCATTCTAGAAGTTCTCGCGGCCCCATGGAAAGAAAACAATATTTTTGGATTTTCCGTGGTCCGACATGCAAATTGAGGGCGGATAAAATACAGTATTAACAAGTTGTACAAAATAACGTAATTTGATTGAAGATCAGCCCCCATCCTAGCTAGCTTATCAGCACATCTATTAGCTTCCTTGTACACATATGCCACAGTGCAGTTAGGGAAGGTCTTCATCAGGTTCCTGCATTCAGTTAATAATGGTTCTAGGATAAGATTTTCTATAGATAAATTAGATAGCAAGTAGATAAGAAATTCAACATCCATTTCAACAAAGATATTTTCTATATTAAGCTGTTTAGCCAGGTCCAACCCATCTCTGAGAGCCCACAATTTAGCCAAGTTGCTTGAAGTGTATCCAAGCTTTCTCATACAACCAGCAATCAAATCCCCATTACTGCATCTGATAATTACTTCCCCTCCAACCTTCTTTGGGTTGCCAAACACAGAACCATCCGAGTTTATCTTTACCTACTCCAATTGGGGTTTATTCCAAGCCACTTGAACCTAGATTCTCCTCGGTTTCTTGGGGCTATTTGGAACTATTGCAAAGAACTATGCTCCTTTCTTAATGCAATGAGCATAAGTATTAGGATCTACTCTCCCAGATTGGATGATAATCTTGTTTCTTTGGAGCCAAATTAGCCAAATTACCTATGGGAAGAGAATTTTCCAAGGGATTTAAGGCTTGGGAAAAAAAATCAAAAGAGATACAGTTGCTTTTTAGCCAGTCCATGAGAGGAAGACCATAAAAACCCTAATTTGTATCCCTAATTCCTAACCCTTTCCACACCTCGCTTGCCTCAGGGCAATCTCTTAGAACATGGGTGATAGATTCAGAAGCTCTTTCACACACTTCACACATCGTATCAAGATTAAAACCTCTTGAACTAAGAACTTCACAGGTAGGAATGCTATTTTGGGAACAAAGCCATAAAAAGAATTTTATTCTAGGTGTGGTATTCGTTTCCCAAACCCACCGACATGGATGAGTATCAAGGTTCAAAGGATTTAAATCTTTGGCAATAAGATAGGCAGATTTAAGAGAGAATAATCCATCCTTCAAGAAGGCCCAAACAAGCCTATCTTTTATATCCGGGTTAGTAGCAAGAGGTATGCCTTGAATTTCCTAGAGTATGGTCTCTGGAAGATTAAAGGATATCCCATTAGAGTTTGAAAGGAACATCTTCACAGACATGTTTCCTTCCCCTTCAGCAAGCGGCCCTTCTATTTGATTCCTTAAAGGTCCAGATGGGAGCCAGAAGTCTTCCCATAATCCAACATCTTCTCCGTTGGTTTAGCAACTCAATGGTTTGACTACTTATAAATCAAAGAATTATATAGAATTAAAAATTTTTCTATATAAGTAGATCAATAAAAAAAAAACAAAAAAATTAAACATTAAAATCTTTTCAATTCAACTTTAATCATCTCAATTCAATATATGGGACGAAATTTGTGACTGAACTACTAAAGCTTGAAAAACTAGAATCCTAATTCGAATTTGGACTCGAATTTAATACAAATTTTCTTTGATTCCTTACTTTGATTTGACTCATATCTAATTGGTTTGACCTTCTTTAACTTCATTATTGCCCTTGTAAAAATATAATTCATTAGCCTTCTTCATTACACAAATCCAGTCATGATTTTCTTAATAAATCTTGCTAAAATTATTTTTATTGATCTACAAATTAAAGATATATTCATGCATTAAAATTCATTATAAGCAAAAATTTAATTATTCAACACTATTCCAAACCCAAACATAAGATTTATGATTTAACACAAAATAAGTGTTGGGTTAAGATAGCTTGACCCCAGTTAATTAATTCAATTACCCAAGTTAATTAATTAGGTTCAATTGCATGCAAATTGTGGAGGTATCAACAAATCACCAAAAATACTAAATGCAACGAAAAATAAATTTGACATGGTGATTTGTTAACAAATGGAGAAAACCTTGGAAGGTGAAAACCCCACCAAGTGATTTTAAGGTCACCACTCCCAAGAATTCACTAATCAACAATCAAGCGGTTACAAGTATAAGGAATCTTACTAACTACCCTGGCCTATCCTGAAATACCAACCTTTAGTTGAACCTTCGCTCCAATATCCAATTGGACTTGATCTTGTAGTAGCCTTCCTTCCCTTAATGCACAAATCTCCAGTAACTTGAATGGTTATTGTTTGCTGCAAAGTTCTTCACCTCATCAATAATGAAGATTAAGAAGCACTTGGTTACAAAACCCAACGGCGTACAAATGCAGTAGCTTCTTATAAAGAAATTAAGCATTTGGTTACTGTATCCATATATGACGGCTTTTAAAATAAGCTTTATATATGTCTAGGATTGTGAGAAAAGAAACCCTACACATACACATAAGCTTGGGCCAAATTTTAGATCTAGAAATTCTGAAATCATAATTCACGATAGGTCGAGTTGGTGTTAAGCTATTTATTGAGTTTTGAATTAAGTCTCAATAGCAGCTATCTGTAGAGCTATTTGTCGAGAATTAATGAGCAGATTTTCTTCACTTGTTTCTTGGATCAATCTTCATCTCTTTAATACTTAACTTGAACAACATGTTTCTTGAAGAACTAAACCCATCTTAGATCTACCCAATTACAAGTAAAGTGCATTTTGTTAAAGGATTAGCCAATTATAAAAAATATGACCCTAACAATCTCCCCATTTAGCAATCCGTGACAAAACCACAAACACCAATTATGAGATAAGTCTAACACAACTATCCCATAACTTACAAAAGTCCATAAGTCTAACCCTACTACGAACTCTTGAAAAACTTTGCAAGAAGAGAGATCATAACATGGTAGACTTGCAACTTGTCTTAACTGATACACTTAAACAAGATTCATCAAGGCATCAAGTGTGAAACATAGACAAGTTGTATAAAAGAAGAAATATGTGTATAAATAGAGAAAATAAACAACACATGTGAGATAAGGTGAAAAACATACATCATCATATATATAGAAAGAAGAATACAATGTATGTAAAAATGGTCACAAGACTACGGTACATGTATTGAGAAAGATACATCAAAATCTCACTACATCCCTTAAAGCACTCTCCCCCTATCTAGTATATCTTATGCTAGCTCTCCCCTTAGCATAATGACTACTCTCATATACAAAACTACTTCCCCTTTTTGTCATGAGTGACAAAAGGTGCATCACTAAGAGGTCGTCATCTCATCATCACTAGAAGAGCTAGAACCATCAGCATCAGCATCATCATCATCTCCACTAGAAGAGGACTCCTCAATAGGCTCAGGTGAAGTTGAGGGTGCGAAACCACCAAGGTGAGACTGGTGGCAAGCGATGTGATCAATTCTGGTGTTCATCTAACACATTTCATCAGACAGATGGTTGAGACAACTACCAAAATCAACACGCATGTGTTGAAGCTGATCCATGATGTCAGCAAGAGAGACATCTGCCCTGGAAGAGGAAGAAATGGCAGATGAAGAAGAGGGTTAAGGGGTAGGGGTTGCATCCGTCATCTCCACACAAGGCCGCTTCGTAGCCAGGTGCATTGCACTCCTCTGGATAGACTCTTTGCTAATGACACCCATGACATAAAAGAGAGGAGAGGGAGGAATGGTGATGTGCATGTGTGTGAGGATGCATGTGATAGCTGAAGGAAAAATGAGCTTATCACGTGTAGCTGTGTCTCGATAGACCTCTATAATAGATTCTATCATGTGTGATGGAAAATCTATAAAGAGATCCTCCATGAGAGAAAGAAAAAAAATGAGCATGAGGCTTAGTGATAGTGTTATAGTGTGACCGTGGAGTGAGAACAAAGGTTATCACCATATTAAGGATCCTTGGACCCTTAGCAAACTTCGTTGTGGAGAAATTTAGGGAACCTCCCCACAACATGGCCTTCTCACAATATAATAAGGCCAACTCGTCTCTAGAAATAGAAAAGAGATGCTCATGACTAGGGTAATCCGGATGATCCACCTTAGTGACGCGTAGTACAACGGAAATGAGCTCCGGGGTAACTACGATATGTGTACCATGGAATGCCGTAGTAAACCAAGGCACAGAAGTATCGATGGCGTGCATATTGGAGTAAAACTCTTGTATGAACACTTCGGGACACCTCAAGGGTTTCTCACATAAAGAAGCCCATCCCTAAGAGTGAAATTGGTGCGGACACCACACGATGACACATCTGTGGAGATTATCTTTATCATTTATGTTATCTTTATTTGGGTTTATCTTTAATATTGGATCAGTATTTGAGATTGTTAGGATTATCGTACTAGTATTTGAGATTGTTTAGGATTTGTTTAGAAGAGTTTATCTTTATCATTATGAGTCCTGGAAGCTGTATATAAAGCCTCAGACGGTTCCTTTTGTATTTTACAGATTATTATTATTATTGAGATTATTTTCATTGAATTGTTTGGTGGTGATTCCAAACACCTTAGGTGGGAAGCATAAGGTTTTACGGTAGGACTGATCTAGGTGGGAAGCCTAGGTTGTCCTGCATCAACTTGGTATCAGAGCCCAAACCCGATCTCTCCTCTCAGCAACCAAAATCACGAGATCAACTTCCAGACATGCCATTACTCAAATACTTACCCCACGAGATTTGCAAACCAAAGCAACCCAAGTCCCTGCCTCACGAGATCTGCAAACCAGCCCCGGCAATCCGTATATACCCTGCAGCCCCACATGAGTTTTTCATTCCCAAGCCAACAGAGAAGCCACCAACGCCTCCCAAACAGTTGACCACTATCCGTGCCCGCCTCTGATCACAGAACCCACAAAAAAAAAAAAAAAAAAAAAAAAATTTCAGATTCACAACTTCACTCCCACCAGATCAGAGACAGAGATAGAAGAGAGTTGAAAGCCCACCATCAAAGCCGCTGATCCCACCAATAGAATGATGCCGTCGCACAACCCGCCGCCGATACGCAGTCACTTCGCTTCCACCATACCGCTTCTCGAGTTCTGAGATCTGACTCACCAGCTCCGATCTCCACCTTCAAGTGCCGCTGACAGTCATCGCCGACGAGCCCAGCCATCTCTTCGCCGTCGACCCCAAAGATGCTTCGTGCTTTGCTCCACCACTTCTTCTCTTTTAGTTTCCCTTTGTTTCTCTAGTTTCGGTGTTTAGTTTTTGGACTTGGCAGATTACACGTTAACTTTATATTCTAGTTCTTTCTTTATTGTATTATTATATTAAAAAAAAAAAAAAAAAAAAAAAAAAAAAAAAAAAACTCAGGTCAGATTAAGCAGAAGCTTCAGGAAGGTCAGTGCACTCCACGTGAAGACCAACAAGTGAGGCCCAATTTCCCCATTGACTAGTAGCGTGACCCACTGTCCAGTGAGGCCCAGATTGCTAAGTCAGCCCAACCAAGGTGTGGGCTTTCCAAACTTAATGGATTGAAATGCATTTTCAGATTTAATATCAATATGTCTACTATGTGCCTCAATTTATATCAGTCACATGCTACTGCCTTTGTCCTTTGTTTTGCTTAAACTTCCACATGACTTTGTTATTTTAGCTGCTGGTTTATTTTCTTTCAGCATTTTATTTTAGCCAAAGAAAAAAAAAAAGACAAAAAAAAAAATCCTTTAAAGTAATTACTTCTCAGTATTAGTGGTTGAACTAGCCTAATCACATTGTCATAATTAGGTCCTTTTAATTTAATTCTTGTTGAAGCTAGTACTGCTTGAATGCAACAACCTGTGGAATTCATGACTTCTCTTCTCATATAATTTAACTTGAGTATTATCCTTACTATTCACTTGCTAGAATTAGTTTGTTGATCTCTTTGCATGCATTTGCGTAGTGGTCGTCTAGTAACTAGTTCTGAAGAACAGTCTCATTCCAAATCAGAGTCTAGTTCTGAACCCCAGTCTAGTCCACAATCCCACCTAAACATGGATCCTCCTCCCCAAGATGAATTAAGACAAGCCGTTGCAGAGCTTACTGCCCGTCTAGGCCACTTAGAGGCTAGGTATGACGAGGAAAATGCACATAATGGAAGAAATAATAATAGGCATGGCCCTCACCCTAGGCAAGACCATAGAGACAATGAAGACAACTCCGCTAAGCATATCAAAGTAGAGGCCCCTACCTTCGATGGTGTTAGGAACCCTCAGGTCTACAATGATTGGGTGCGAGAGATGGATCATTTTTTTGAGTGGTATGAACTGTCTGAGGATAGAAAGGTTAGGTTTGCCAAAATGAAACTTGTAGGAAGAGCAAAACTCCATTGGGATAGTGTTGTCAACCACCTCCGTAAGACCCGCCAACCACCCATAACTCTTTGGGAAGAAATGAAGGCCGAGCTCAATGAAAAGTACTTCCCAGTCTCTCATCAAGGCAACTTGTTGGATCAATGGCATGATTTGAGACAAGACAATAGGTCTGCTACTGAGTATGTAGAACAATTTGAAGAGTACAGGATACGTAGCAATGCAACTGAGGATGAGCCAATTACCTTGAGTAGATTTAGGAAAGGTCTCAATTATGATCTTCAAAGAGAATTGGTGGCTCGACAAATCTCAACTCTTGATGATGCTTATACCTTAGTGCAAGATTTAGAGCTGATCCCTAGGCCCCAAGGTGGAAGGAGATTTGACAATCGCATGTTGCCTCGCAACAATTTTGATGGTCCCCAAGGTAGATACCTCCAAGGTACCCAAAATAGGCCTTATCTCAACAACAGACCCTTACACATAGAAGAAAATCCTCAGGGTAGATACTAACAAGGTCCTCAAACTAGACCCAATCCCAAAAATAGGCCCTTACGCCCAGAAGACAAAGGAAAGAGTGTGGTTAGAGAGACATTTAGGCCAAATTCTAGAATCCAGTGCTTTAAGTGTCAAGGCTTTGGTCATATGGCTGCCCAATGTCCTAATAAGACTTTGTTGATTGAAGAATTGGATGGAGAGGAAGAGGTAGAAGAAGTAGTCTATGAGCCTAACATTGAAGACATTGTAGAAATAGGAGAGGATGATCCCACCCAATTAGCTTGCATTAGAGCCCTACCATCTTTTGATAACCTCAACAAAGGTAGTCTTGATATTCCTGTAATGAGTGTTGTTAGGTGTGCTCTAGCACAGTCCGAAGAAAGTGATGATTGGAAAAGAAATACTATCTTCCAAACCTTTGTCAAGTGTGGAACCACAAATTGCAAGGTTATCATTGATAGTGGAAGTTGCATTAATGCAGTTTCTTCTAAACTTGTCTCCCTCCTAGGTTTGAAGTTAGTTGCCCATCCTAAGCCCTATAAGGTTTCTTGGGTAGATGATTCATCTATCACCATCAAGGATAGGTGTCTTGTTCCTATTCATATCCTTTCATACAAGGCTCAGATTTCATGTGATGTGATTCCGATGGATGTAGGACACATAATTTTGGGACGACCATGGCTCTATGATTTAGATGTCACTCTTTATGGTCGCTCGAACTCTTGTTCCTTCATGCACAATGGACAAAGGATTAAGCTTAACCCAGTCAAAACTAAGTTTGTTAGTGCAAGTAAGGCTAGAGAAGAGCCCAAAAAGCAAACTATGAACCTCATTAGTCCAAAAGAACTTGAAAGAGCTGTCAATCAAGACTCCATCATCTTCGCTTTGGTTGTTAAGGAAATTACACTAGACAACTTTGAAGAACCAAGAAAAGAAGTACGGTCAGTGCTTCAAGAGTTCCAAGATGTTTTCCCTAAGGAGCTCCCAAATCAATTGCCTCCTATGCGTGATATTCAACATGCCATAGATCTTGAGTCCCGGGAGCAGCACTCCCAAATTTGCCCCACTATAGAATGAGCCCTCCTCAACATGATGAGATGGTTAGACAAGTGGATGAGCTCTTGCACAAAGGATTTGTGTGTGAAAGCTTAAGCCCATGTGCAGTCCCTGCACTCTTGACCCCAAAGAAAGATGGATCCTGGAGAATGTGCGTGGATAGTCGCGCAATCAATAAGATAACTGTGAAGTATCGTTTTCCTATCCCTAGGTTAGATGATATGTTTGATATGATGTCAGGAGCCACAATCTTTTCGAAAATTGATTTGAAAAATGGATACCACCAGATTAGAATTCACCCAGGTGATGAATGGAAGACTGCTTTTAAGACAAAGGATGGTCTATATGAGTGGCTTGTGATGCCTTTTGGGTTATCAAATGCTCCTAGTACTTTTATGAGAATGATGACACAAGTACTAAGGCCTTTCATGGGCAAATTTGTGGTAGTGTACTTTGATGACATCCTCATTTATAGTAACTCAAAAGAGTAACATTTGGACCATCTTAAACAAGTTTGTTCCACTTTGAGGAGAGAAAACTTGTATGCCAACCTAAAGAAATGCTCTTTCTTCACAGATAGTGTCATTTTCTTAGGTTTTGTGGTTTCATCTAAAGGAGTTTCTGCTGACCCACAAATGGTCAAAGCCATAGTGGATTGGCCCGAACCCAAGAACATTCATGAGGTTCGCAGTTTTCATGGGCTTGCAACTTTCTATCGCCGCTTCATACGTGGATTTAGTACAATCATGACACCAATGACTGATTGTATGAAGCAAGGCGAATTCCAATGGTCCAATGCTGCTGGTAAAGCATTTCAAGAAATCAAGAAGAAGATGACAGAAGCACCGGTGATGCGCCTACCAGACTTTGATAAGGTCTTTGAAGTGGAATGTGATGCGTCTGGTGTAGGCATAGGAGGAGTTCTTAGCCAAGATTGTCACCCTATAGCTTACTTTAGTGAGAAATTAAATGAGGCTAAGAAGAAGTATTCAACATATGACAAAGAACTCTATGTTGTGGTACAAGCTTTAAGATATTGGAGCCATTATTTGACACCCCATGAGTTTGTCATTTATTCGGATCATGATGCTCTCCGCCACATCAATTCCCAAAAGAAATTAAATGCTCGACATGTCCCTTGGGTTGAGTTTTTGCAAAGATTCTCTTTTGTTTTGAGACATAAATCTGGTGTTGAGAATAAGTAGCTGATGCTTTGAGTCGCCGAGTCACCTTACTTTCTGTGATGAGCACAAAAGTCATAGGGTTTGAGAAGTTGCAAGAAGAGTATGAATCTTGCCCAGATTTTGGAGAAGTGTACACTACACTTAAGACTGAGCATCTTCAGGTTGTTGATGATTTTATCCTCCGAGATGGCTACTTGTTTAAAGCCAATAAGCTTTGTATCCCCCGCACATCAGTTAGAGACTTTTTGGTTTGGGAAGTACACGCGGGAGGACTTTCAGGACATTTTGGACGTGATAAGACAATTGAAGAGGTAGAGAGGCAGTTCTATTGGCCAAGCCTTAAGAGGGATGTTGCCAAAATAATTGGTCAATGTCGTCAATGTCAATTGGCTAAGCATTGCAAGCAAAATACTGGCCTTTACACTCCTTTACCAGTTCCATACCGTCCTTGGGAGGATATCAGCATGGACTTTATACTAGGTCTTCCCCGTACCCTTAGGAAGTTTGATTCCATACTTGTAGTGGTAGACCGGTTCTCTAAGATGGCTCACTTTCTTCCATGCTCTAAGACGTCTGATGCATCCAAGGTAGCCAAGATTTTCTTTGATGAGATTGTTAAGTTGTATGGGTTGCCTAAATCAATTGTGTCAGATAGGGATGTTAAATTCATGAGCTATTTTTGGAAGACCCTTTGGCACATGATGGGAACAAAGTTGAAATTCTCCACAGCATACCATCCTCAAACTGATGGTCAAACTGAGGTTGTCAATAGGAGTCTAGGAAATCTTTTAAGGTGTCTCATAGGTGAGAATGGTAAGACTTGGGAATCTATACTCCCTATAGCCCAATTTGCTTACAATAACTCAATCAATAGGTCCATAGGTATGAGCCCATTTGAAGTTGTTCATGGTTATACACCTAGGAGACCTTTAGACCTTCTCCCAATGTCCTCACATGATAGGGTTTCTGTGTCTGCAGTAGAGTTTGCTAATCACATGCATGAGCTGCATAAAGAGATCAACAAACGAATTCATGCTAGTAATCTTAAGTATAAGACTCAGGCTGATTTACATCGACGTCAGTTAGACTTTGATGTAGGAGATTATGTTATGATTTGTATCAGGCCTGAACGGTATCCTTCAGGAACCGTTAAGAAACTGCAGGCCCGCAGTGCTGGCCCATTCAAGGTATTAAAGAAACTTGGACCTAATGGTTATGTGATTGATATACCTTCAGATTATGGTATTAGTTCTACTTTTAATATTGCTGATTTACTTGCTTTTAAAGGTCCAGCAGTTATTCCCTATGACCCTTTTGATGATCCTCTCTCTTCTTCTTTGGCTAACCCTATCCCTAGCCCTACACCATCTTGTTTCCAAAAGGCACATAAAGATATTATTGATGTTATTTTGGATGAGCAGTCTCTTTTCACTAGGGATGGAACAGTTCAGCGCTTCTTGGTTCGCTGGCGAGGACGGCCTGATTCTGACTGTACATGGATCACCAGAGAGGAGTTGCAGCAGCTTGATCCTGCTCTTTTGGAGGCTTACTTGGATACACTTGCTACCACCTCATCTCTACCTCCTATCACTCGCACATATGAGCGTCGACGGAGGCGCCATGCTGATCCAGTGAGCTTGTGGCTTGATGGAGTTTGTTCTGATGTCACTTGATCCTTATGAGCTTTACTCGACGGGGTCGAGTTTCTCCCACCCCAGGGGAGTTGGTGCGGACACCACACGATGACACATCTGTGGAGATTATCTTTATCATTTATGTTATCTTTATTTGGGTTTATCTTTAATATTGGATCAGTATTTGAGATTGTTAGGATTATCGTACTAGTATTTGAGATTGTTTAGGATTTGTTTAGAAGAGTTTATCTTTATCATTATGAGTCCTGGAAGCTATATATAAAGCTTCAGACGGTTCCTTTTGTATTTTACAGATTATTATTATTATTGAGATTATTTTCATTGAATTGTTTGGTGGTGATTCCAAACACCTTAGGTGGGAAGCCTAAGGTTTTACGGTAGGAGTAATCTAGGTGGGAAGCCTAGGTTGTCCTGCATCAGTAATGCATCAGGTAGAGGAGTGTCTGGAAAGTCAGACAGAATGACTTGGCGTTTCGAATGAATAGAGGGAGGAATAGAAGAAGGCGAAGAAGTGGAATGATGACGTGAAATCGGGTTTTGGGAGGGGGCTGACTTTTTAGGTGCCATAGACAAGAAAATAAATAAGAAGAGGGAAGAAAAAGAAAACATGAACACAGTAGATGGTTCAGGAAAGAAGGAAAGAAAGAACTATGCATGGTAATGCATGAGCATATGATGTACAAAAGTAAATTGCATCATGGGAAAAAACCCAATCCAATCTAACATCACTCATAAAATATAATCAGTCACACAATCCTAGAATGCATGAAACAATGTTGTAATGCACATAGAATTCAATGCATGAACATGTGATAACAATTAAACAAAACCCATCCCTAAAATTTTAGCAAAAACACAAAAACCCCAAAATTTTCCCAAAACTAGAAAACCTAGGTCTAAATGCATAAAATGCATGAAGAAGGTGAAAAATAGAGGATTAAGAACACTTATCAAGAAATTGAAGCTTGTGTAAGGCCGAAATCTTAAAGGGAAGAGAGATATTGGTAAGAAAGGAGTGTTTGGGTCAAGAGAGAAGAGAGAGGTATCGAGATGTTTGAGAGTGAGCAAAACCGAGTCGAACCTCTACTATATATAGAAAAAAGCAGCTCAATAGATTGAGGAGGTATCGAGCAAGTATTGAGATTTAATTCTCGATAGATTGAGAGGTATTGGGAAGGTGTCGACAGCAAAAAGGTCTCGATAGATTGAAAAGGTGTCGAGAAGATATCAAGCTGATAGAAGCTCCAGGAAATTAGCTCAATAGATTGAGCTATCTATCGAGAGGTGTCAAGAACAAACCTAGAAATCTCGATAGAAGAGGCATTTGTCGAGCTTCTGTCAAGATGCTATCAAGGAGGTATCAAGTAGCTATCGAGAGACCAAAAACAAGGTTTTTCAAGGAGGAAATACAACACAAAATATATGCAACAAGATAGACACTATAACAAACATCCAAGTAGTATGCTAAGTACTCAAATACACCATTAACTCTAGATGCATAGCATTCCTAGATCAAAACACTCTACAAGTCTAACCAATTTTATTTTCAAAAACAAGTTTAGACAGTTTAGTAAGCATATATTATCACATGTATTCCTTGTGATGGCCAAATCATATTGTACCTGCACATATATCAAGAGTAGCAAAGAGTGCGTGTGTTGTGTGAAAACTTTGCAAGAAAGTATAAGTGATTCATATTATGAAAAGTAATGACATGAGAAGATCAATTACACCCACATGCAATCATAACTGTTTGATGGGGACCATCACCTTCGAGGTACATCATATAACTCTCACATCACCTAGAAACACGCTTGCAACCATATTAAAAGCATTTTGATTTTTTTTGCTTTTCATATTCTTCGCATATTTTTCTTTTAAGCATATTATGCTTGGGCATATAGGAGAGAGAAAAGAAAATACCTAAATATGTAAGCTGAACATCCTGATTTTGTTGTGCAAGTGCTACACCTTACCGAGCACAACTTTTATGAATTGCACACAAATGTTTTATGATTGATGAGTCTTAGTGGTGAGATGGTTATTTATGCATTTCTCTTAGGATTTTTTTAGTTATTTTCTATCAAAAAGAGTGATATGAATATGAACGATAAAAGATCAACCAACCATACCCATCACAAAAATTAGCCACAAAGTTCAAATTGCTTAGTTGTGCATTGAGATGCTTATCTAAGCTACAATTGATACAAAGTTAAGAAACTTTGTTTCAAATGCCATCCAAAGTACACAAGTACCAAATATACAAACACACACTGTTTTTGTATTTTTCTAATTTTTTCATTTTTTTATTGAAAAAAAAAGCATATAAAAAGAAAGCATAAAAACTAGACTAATTCAAAATAGAAAACATAAAACAACACACAAGCAATAGGGGAGAAAAGTGATAGAATCACTTGGAGTCCTTTTCTTTCCAGATGGGAGACCTGGATGAGGAACCTTTCTTTTGCATGAACCTTTGTTCGGGTGGATAAGAAGGAGAATTGAATCCATTGAAGTTCGAAAGAAGCATGACAGCCTTAAGAAGTTCTCCAAGAGGAGCCAAAGAGAGTTGAAGTTGATTTTGGCTCCCAAAAGATGACACACTATTGCTCTGTTAAGTGGCTGGCCACTTATAGCAATTTGGACGAGTGTGGCTTCTTTGGTTAAGACTTCTTGCTAGTAAAGTGATGGCCATTTTGCTTGGCCTCTTTCTTAACAGTCTTGGGGGTTGCTCCTAGAATAGATTTTCCCTTATCATTTTTACTCTCACTTGCACTTTTAGTTTTAGGTTTATTATCCTTAGGGTTATCATTATTAGCAGGAGGGATAAAAATGAATTTATTATGAGCACTAGAAGAAGTATTATGAGAAGAGATAGAATGATTATACCCCAAATCGGTTTTGTTAGAATTTTTCTTTTGGAAGTTGAGCATTTTATCTAGCTTGGCACTTGAAGCCCTTTCCAATTGAGCTCTAACTTGGAACAATTTTGCATCCAATTTCTTGGTCCTTTCAGCTAGAAAATTGTTCTCAAACCGCAAAACTCCAATGGTCTGATTAGCTTCATCAACCTTGGTGGAGAGTTCTTCTCGTTCCAATTCCACCTCACTAAGCTTTTTTGTAGCAAGTCTGTAAAGTTTCTCATGTTTCTTGGAAACTTTGTACAACTTTGAGTAGGTTGTATGGATGTCATCTTGTTCATCCATCTTTTCAAATTTGGATTCCATCAGCTCTTCTTCATCATCAACTGACTCAATTGCTTCCTTAGGGGAATCAATAGTAGCAGTGAATGCACTTACTATCCTTTCTTGGTCACTATCATCAGACTCAGCTTCCGGTTCCGTATCACTCAAGGTGGCAGCTAGGGCTTTGCTCTTTCCAATGGATTTGAGATAAGTAGGACATTCTTGCTTCATGTATCCAAACCCTTGACATCCATGGCATTTAGGCCCAGGAGGAACATTACTGTTTTGGCCACCATCTTTGGCTTCTCTCTTAGTTTTGTCTTGGGACTTGAATTGAGAGAATGCAAATTGTTTGCGGTCCTTGTCATTGTCCTTGACATTTGCATTCTTAATGAACTTCTTGAATTGTCTAGTGATATATGATTTTAACTTAGCATCCTCATCTTTAGACAATTCATCTTTTTCATCATTTTTGGCCTTCAATGCTAAGAAATCCTAGTACAAGTAGAATTCCCGTTTGGGAAAAAAATCTTTAATTTTTAAGCTCCACTTAACCAATTGATTTTTTTGGACCATTCAATGTCATAATTTGGAATTTTCATAAACTACAAAATTGTATCCCTTTAAGTTATCTTTCCAGTTCAACTTGAATCATCTCAATTTAGTATATTGGATAAAAGTTATGGTGGCCAAACTTCTAACACTTGAGTAGAATAGAATCCTAATCCGAATTGGACTTGAATTTAATACAATTTTTTTTTTTTTTTTGATTCCTTAATCCAATTGTACTAAAATTTAATTAGATGACCTTCTTTAACTTCATCATGGCCCTTGTAAATATATAATATATTAGCCTTCTTCATTACATAAATCTGCTCATGTCTTTCTCGATAAATCTTGTTAGAATTAATTCTATTCTCTCACAAAAGATATTCATGCCTTAAAATTAATTTTAAGCACAAAATTAATTATTCAACACTCCAAAATCAAATGTAAAATATATGATTTAACACAAAATAAGTTTAATTATATTTTATAATAATGATATAAATATACAAAATTAAGTTTTTATCATGTCTCTCTTTGAAGAATACTTTTCTTGATCATGATTTAGAGTTAGCTAAAAGAATAAAAGTGTGTTCTTAATGATATCTTAAACAACATAATTTTAGTTGAGATATAAGAATTATAAAGTTCTAAATTAATGTAATATTAGTTTGAGATTTACAGGTGTTGTTAAATTCTTTATTAGTTAGTATAAAATTCATGTTAGTTTTTTTTTTTTTTTTTTAAATTGAATTTATAGTCTTAAACGTTTTGAAATTAATTAATTATTATTTTGAATCAATTAAGAATAATTTAACAGTCATTTTTTAAAATCTATTTTTCCTTTTTTTTTTCTCTTGGTGGAATGTTCTTATTTTCCTTGGAAACGAAAACACACAATTTCGATTAAAAAAAAAATGATTCACCTTTTCATTCTAATTTGAATCAGAATTTTTCACTATAAAATAGGAAGAATATAACTCTTAGTCTCTTACACAAGACCATCTAAAATTTCAAACCCCAAATACACTTTAACTTTCACTCATAAAAAGGTATAAGACAAGAAAAAAATTTGTTTTCTGGTTCTTCAATCCAGCACACTCTTCACTCTTCTGTACAGGGGTTTCAATTATTGCTTGGACTCGGTCAAAGAGAAACGACCGACTTTTGGTCATTGTGGCCATTCAAGCCACATTAAGGGAGCCACGCAACAGGATATACAAGAATTTTAAATTAAAAAATTGGGCTACCCATGGGACAATAAACATGTTACCCAATATGTGATAGGTTCAAAGAGAGTCGGGTTTTACTTGCATTGCAATTGTAGTGTTGGAAAACCATGTGTATCTCATACATATCATATGCAGCACAATAAAATAGGATCTACTTCTCATGATGCAAGAACATATTCTAACTTTGAATTTTTAATTTAAGGTTCAAAGAAAGCTTACCTTGATGCAAGTGGCCTTAAATAAAATTTGAAATTCTAGAAAGTCTTGATCTTGAAATCACCTTGATTTTGACACAAGAAACCTGGACTTTACCTTAATGTACTCAAACTAGGCCAAGAGAGTGGGCTTTCCTTCTTGATGGAAACCCGTTGTGTGCCTTAAAAAGTTTTTCTCTACTTGTGTGCCTTTTTTTTTATTTACTTACACGTGTGATAAATAGTGAATTAGATATATGGCCATCTCACCATGGGCTTTAGTTTATGTATCTTTAGGTGGGACCAAAGAGAAAATAAAATCCTAACTCTAATGGGCTTTGAATCTCCTGTTGTCTCATAACAAACCTTTTTTTTGGTAAACCAGAGAATTGCATTAAGAACTAAGAATAGACAAGTCTATTACACCATATATCAGTTTTGTCAAAAGGCTAAAGGCTTGCCACCACAGGTGGTGGTGGATTCAAAAAAACAACAAAAGGGGGGTTTGATCTCGCCCCAAGTCTAGCTAGTGCATTTGCGCATTAATTGGCTTCACGGAATGTGTGGATTATCCGTTTACAGGTGAAGGACTGCATTGGGTTCCTGCAATAAGTTAACAAGGGTTCCATTAACAAATTTACAAAGTTATTGTTCATAAGCATCACTACACTTAAGGCATCCAACTTAACAATTATATTGTTCAATCCAAGCTCCTTAGCAATGGCTAGGCCATCCCTTAGAGCCCATAATTCTGCCACGAAGTTGTTGGTGTTGCCGAGTGCTTTGGCGTATCCCCTTATCTAATCCCCATGGTGATTTCGAATCAATCCTCCTCCCCTTGCTTTCCCAGGGTTCCCTAGAGACGAGCTATCAGTGTTTAGCTTCACCCAACCTTCAGGTGGTCTAGTCCAAGACACTGGGACTGTATCTTTGTGTTTGACGGCTTTACACCTAGTTAAAGTTAATATTAACCATATCTTATATTTTTATTATACTATAAAAATATGGCTACACTCAAGGTTTTTATTTATTTAATTAAATTAGCCCAAGACTCTATTAAATAGTGTTTAAGCTCTCTATAAAATCATCTATAGTAAAACATAGTCATAAGTTACTGATACTTTGTAAATCACTACACTTAATAAATCATTGAGCCCCTGATTTAATCTCTTGATTATGCTTATATTTTATCAAATATAAATTTTAATAACTCTTTACTTAAGTGGTTGAGCACAACACTCTAAATAAATAATTTTCATTAAACTTATCTAGTGAAATGTTTGGTGTCTCTATATGAGATTAAAGATTTCCATTTTGAGAATGAGAGAACAGTAAATTCGGACTTGGTGTAAACCCACCATTTAACACCCTCCAATAGCAAAATGTCACATAAACATTTCAGAAAATAATCCGACACACCTACCACACACAATCACTCTTAAAATCGAATTTCATGAAATAAAAAAACCCACCCACATTGTCGTTGTAGAAGCTTCCAGTGTTGTCGGACAGTACAAAAAGCAGCTGAAGCCGTCGTTTGTGGTCAAATTCAGTACCTAAGACCCATCAAGCCTAGATTCAAATGATGATTTGGCGTGGAGTAGTGGTCCTAGAACATTTTTAAATCTTTTTATTTATTAATTTAGGTAAATGAAAATGAAGAAGAAAGGTTGAAGTTGGGGGAGACTATAAGTGTGTGCAGGGATGGAGCTATCATTGGACTAGGGGCAATGGCCCCCCAAATTTAAATAATAATAAAAAAAAAAAAATATATATATATATATATATATATATTATATGTGTACTAATTTTAGCAATTTTGTTCAATAAAATTACATTTTATTTTCCTTAAACAATATCATTGATTCTTTTAAGTATAATAATATACTCATAAACTTTTTTACAGTATTTTTACAAGCTGTTTCGATAGTAAATTCTTATTGGTTCGCATAATGTGCCCACCACTTACATCATTTTTTTACCTACCAATAATTATTTATCATATAATTTATAAAAAAAAAAGCTTGTAATTTTAGCATTTTCCTCATTTTAGTGACCATAAAAAAAATATATATAGATCTAAAATTTAAAACAAAATATACAAACCAAAAAAAAAAAAAAAAAGCTCAACAACAAAAATTACTAATAGTGAAACTAAAAAAAATTAAGCTC
The DNA here is from genome assembly GCF_932294415.1 of Quercus robur. Taxonomy (NCBI): domain Eukaryota; kingdom Viridiplantae; phylum Streptophyta; class Magnoliopsida; order Fagales; family Fagaceae; genus Quercus; species Quercus robur. The sequence continues at coordinate 59,177,802 of NC_065538.1, read as the reverse complement.
AATTAACCAACATAGCCAACAGTAAAGCGACACCCCCTAACTCAAATTTCTGGCTTCGTTCCTAAGTGTGTGTTTGGATCTTGTTTATAAGCTAGCTTAATGCTTTTTTCCTACTATATATCGGTCTCATGTGAGTCTTGTAATTATTTTATTTAGTTTTTATTTTTATCTACGGTACTTTCAGTAAAAAATTAGATAAATTGTTCTCAAACGGATACTTAATCTATAATGGTAGTGAAAATAGTTGTATTTTTATTTATTTATTTAAAAGAGATTGCGTATATTGTAGATCTATAAGCAATGTCTAAGCTAACAAACAAAAAGAGCAAACGCCAAACAGGAGAGCAGCCATGAGAATTGGGCTGGATGTAGGGGTGGGGTGGTCTTTAACTTTGGATTGAACCCTAGGTGACTTTTAGATTAGAATTCCTTTTTCTTTAGTTTCTTTTTGGGTTTTACACATCTACTTCTCTTTTGGATTTGAATCGTTGCAGCTTTCGGAGTCTTTCACTTGGGCAAAACCATCATTTGAATTTGGGCTTGATGGGTTTTGGGTTTTACTGAATTTGACGACAAAAATAGCGGCACCAACGGCTTTTGTTTAGTTTGGCAATGTTTTAGAAGCTTCTCCAATGATGGCATGGGTGGATTTTGTCGTGCGTGGGTGGGTTTTATGGTTTTATGAAATTGGGTTTTAAGGAGTGATTGTGTTTGGTAGGTGTATTTGATTGCTTTATGAAATACTGACGTGGCATGATGCTATTGAACAATGTAAAATAGTGAGTTTACGTTAGGTTTGGATCAAATTTGCACTATTTGAGAATTGGAATTCCCACAGCACTACATATGATATAATAAGGTATTAATCATACAAGATCTCGCTCCTATAGACATCAAAGCAATCAAAAATTTATATTTAAGTTCACATTCCTCTCAAAATTTAAAGTTGACTTGACGTACATAGAAATTATGACAATGTTTGTATAGGTAACAGTAGTTTGTAGAACATATTATAGCGGTCCAATTTAGTGTATTCCAAATACACTAACATATCAATTAGAAGTTTCCACTTCAATGATTAGAAAATATGTGCAATCTCATTATAGACTACAAACTAAAATTATGAGTTTATAAGGATTTCATATATATATATATATATATATATTTAGTATGTGAATCTCATTCTCATGCGCATTTTTAGCCGCGTTTTTAGATGCGGCTTAAAGTTGGTCTGTAGCCGCGTTTTCTAAAAACGCAGCTATAGGGCCGAATCCTATAGCCGCAGTTAGAAAACGCGGCTATAGGCCTTGAGCTGTGGTCTTTAGGCTGTGTTTATAAACGCAGCCATAGGAAACACGGCTCAAAGCCTATAGCCGCGTTTTTGGGGTCTTAAGCTGCGTTTTTCAAACGCAGCTTTAGACCGTTTTTTTTGTAGGCATGCCTAAATAACATATATACAATGCATCTCATTTGCTAGAACACATTATGTCCAAATGTTCACACAAATATATTCTAAAAAAAAAACAGTTTTATTCATAAAATGGAGTCATACAATTGGGTTTTAGGACACTAATCCTAACATGTATTGTATTCAAAAATGGTCATCAATAATTTGTATATTAAAAAGTAAATAAGGAATAGGTGTAAACAGGCTAACGAATTCACTAATTGATGTATCAATTTCTCAAATATTTTAATTTTAAAATTTTGAACAAAAAAAAAAAAACATAAATGCTCATGTTAATGTTTATATTTCTGTTTATGTTTATTATGCTTTTAATAAAAATGTTGTAGCTCTTTCATAATTTAAAATTATATATATGAAAAATGAAAAATAGAATAGAATTCATCAACCTATTAATAAAAATAAAATAACAAAAGAAAATTTAAATATTAAAAAATTGCTAACGTTTTAGTGCACGTATAATGAATAGATTACGTTAATTTCTTGAGAATAAATTTTTATTAGATTTCTTAAACTAGTTAATAAAAATTAGAGAACCAAAAAAACGATTGAAAGGAATTCAGCAGCCAAAAGCCCAAGAAGAACCAAAGGGTCCTAGTCAGGCCTAGATTGTTTGTAACAAGATTTATGGCAAATCTTATAAAAAGAATATTTGTATTTAGCTCTCTAGGTACTATCATTTGTTTTGTAAAAAAATTAAATATTACAACAAGTCTTACACTAGAGTTCCTGAAACAATTAGTTCTACGGTATCTAAGCAAAACATGTTGATGATGCAAGTAGAATAACAATATTTCTCTTATTGCTAATAATATATTGAAATAAATAATATATTTTTTCTCTTACACATGTACGTTATAAAAATAGTTATAAACGAACCCATACGAGTTAATCTTTAATTGTTTTTTCATTCTAGCGCAATATGTAGATGAGAAAAATTTATATGTCTAATATAATAGAACAATTTCTTTTTTTGCTAAATTGAATGAAAATGATATGTACGTTTTAGTATTTGATTCCTATGTTAATGGAGGTAATATTGGTCTAGATGAATAGCAGGGCATCCATTATCATGCCAACTAAGTAGAATACAACTAGGTTTTAAATTAAAACTTTTTGCTTAAGAACTGAAAGAAAACACTCTCGGAATAAATACAAATACTTTGAAATAATATTCAATAAAATTACTAATAAGAAAATCTCAAACAAGATCAATGTCAGATTATCTTTAGAAATTGAAACTTCTTTAGAGCTTAGAAATTGATTTGCATGTTAAAAAAAATATATGAATAACCTAAAAAATTTAAACGTTGACATTGAAATTTCCATATTATCATATGCGTCTATTTGAATAATGAATAAGATATGTTTGTGGGATCAAATAAAAAAAATATTTATATTCATTTTTATATTTATGTTTATATTTATTCTTTTGTTTATGTGTGTTACTAAAAAAAATCTTACTTGATATATTCATATCTCTTTTATATTTTTAAGTTATGTATAAAAATTAAAAAAAGTAGGTTGGCATTTATCTTCTTTTTTTTTTTTTTTTTTTTTTTTTTTTTTTTTTATATATATATAATGAAATTAAGTTTGCATTTATCAAACTATTTAGGAAAAAAAAAAAAAAATATTAAGTAGACCCGTAATGAATGTGTAGATTTTGTTTGAGGTTTAATTTTTTAGGTCTTAAGGCCCAAAATTATTTTTGGAGCTTGAAGATTATCCAACTTCATCTTAAGGCCCTATTGATTCCTAGTATAGAATTGTCATGAAGTAATAATTCGATGAGTCCAAGGTTGAATCCAAGAGGAAAATAAGTTGATTAACAATCAAAATAATATAAAATTAAAAATTTTAATTTAATTAAAAAAGAACTATGATTGGGTTGGTAAAGGAAAATATAACTGAGAAAAATAACAATTCTTAAACTAAACCTCAGACTTCACATCTATTAATAGTTCAAATCTTATTTTATAACTCAACTAAAACGCATATTGAAGACGGTAAGAAATAAGGCATACCTGACGGGCCCACCTGATGGGACTGACGGGCCCACCTGAACGGGCCTGACGGCCCTGCCTGACGGGCATGACGGGCCTACCCGAACGTGCCTGACGGGTTGGGACTGTTGGGCCTGTACAAGGACTATCCCACGCGCTTTGAAGGCCCATCGCTGACAGGCACAGTAAGGGCCCATGATCCAGAATCTCCATCTCCTAGAAAAGCCCTATGATCCGAAAACGGAAATCTTGACTCACTACGCTCAAGGGAATTTGTATGAGAGTCCCACATTGAAAAGGTTTGGAAACCAAGAAGAAAAGTCAACCCTTTATCACTATAAAAGGCCTGCCACCCTCAGAGATCGAGGTACGCTTTAATTGACCCTCTCTAACGCTCTAAGTAAAACAGAACAATTCTAACTTGACCGTCGGAGAACCTTTGGCCGGCACCACACCGGTGCTCTCTGAAGGACGTCCGTCGATTGTTCTTGTCGTGCAGGTTCGATTCGAGTCGCCGAGTACGGTGTGACCTATTGGTGACAATTTTCGACGTCATCAGTTGGCGCCGTCTGTGGGAAAGACGTTTCCTAGACAAAAGAGTTACATGGTACTCACACGCTCAACTCGTGGAAGGCGGCAACATCAACTTACCACCTGATGATCAAGTTCCCAACGGAGTATGGGGTAGGAGAGCTACGCGGAAGTCAAATTGCCGCACGAGAATGCTACGTAGCTATGATGGAGGTGGAAGACCAGATCCAGGCCTTGAACATAGAAGAACACCGAACGACGGCAGAACCTACAGAGAAGCTAGAGGAGATAACTCTCGACAGTTCCAATCCAGACCGAACTACCAGGATCGGAACGCTTGCCAAACCCGCAATCCGTCAAGAGCTTGTAGCTTTCTTGAGAAGCAATAAGGATGTGTTCACTTGGAGCCATGACGATATGCCAGGAATCGATCCCTCGGTCATGGTACATAAGTTGAATGTGTTGCCCTCGTTTCCACCCGTCCGACAAAAGAAGAGAGTATTCGCCCCGGAACAAGACCAAGCAATCGCGGAAGAGGTCCGCAAACTCCAAGAGGCAAGCTTTATTAGGGAGGTCTACTACCCTGATTGGCTGGCGAATGTGGTAATGGTGAAGAAAACGAGCGGCAAATGGCGGATGTGCGTGGACTTCACAGATCTTAACAAAGCATGCCCCAAGGATAGCTATCCCCTTCCAAGGGTCGACATCCTAGTAGACTCAACTGCTCAACACCAATTGCTAAGCTTCATGGATGCTTTCTCGGGTTATAACCAGATCCGCATGCACGAGGGCGATCAGGAGAAGACTTCGTTTGTAACCAGTCAAGGACTCTTCTGTTACAAAGTAATGCCATTCGGCCTGAAGAATGCAGGGGCAACATACCAGAGACTAATGAACAAGATGTTCGCACAGCAAATCGGGAGGAATGTCCAAGTCTATGTCGACGACATGCTGGTGAAGAGCCGGAAGGAGGAAGACCACTTAGAAGATCTCAAGGAAACATTCGGCACACTTCGATCTTACAACATGAAACTCAATCCGGGAAAGTGCGCATTCGGTGTAACGGCGGGCAAATTCCTAGGATTCATGGTATCTCAGAGGGGGATTGAAGCTAACCCGGACAAAATCCGAGCCATAATGGAGATGGCCCCCCCGAGAAACGTGAAGGAAGTACAGAGCCTTAACGGCAAGGTAGCGGCATTGAATAGATTCGTGTCGAGAGCGACGGACAAGTGTTTACCCTTCTTTCGAATATTGAAAAAGTCATTCGAGTGGACGGATGAGTGTCAGCAAGCCTTCGAGGAGTTAAAAACCTATCTATCTTCACCACCTCTACTGAGCCCCTCGCAACCAGGTGAAGAACTCTTCCTCTATTTGGCTGTCTCCATGGAGGCCGTCAGCGCGGCCTTAATCAGAGAGGAGGACAAGGCACAGAAGCCCGTGTACTACGCCAGTCGGGCGCTCCGCGGTGCCGAGGAAAGATACCAACCTATGGAGAAACTCGCTTTTGCGTTGGTCACGGCGGCTCGCAAGCTCAAGCCCTACTTTCAAGCCCATACCGTGAACGTAATGACAGACAAGCCCTTGCGAAGGGCACTGAGTAATCCTGAAGCCGCGGGTCGACTGACGCTGTGGGCAATAGAATTGAGTGAGTTTGACATCAAGTACAGTCCACGTGTGGCCATTAAAGGACAAGCTGTAGCCGACTTCATAGCAGAGTTTACGCATGACGAGGACAAGGGGGCAGAAGAACCCCCCCAGTGGAACATCTACACCGACGGATCATCCAATAAGCGTGTTGGAGGAGCCGGCATAGTATTGCTGTCACCTGAAGGAGACAAGATTGAATGTATGATCCGTCTCGACTTCCCCATTACCAACAATGAAGCAGAATACGAAGCGGTGGCAGCAGGACTCGACCTAGCCAAAGCCGTCGGAGCTGAAAGTGTGGTCGTGCATTGCGACTCTCAAGTCGTGACCAATCAAGTAAACGGAGATTATGAATGCAAAGGGGAAAGGTTGAAGAGATATCTTGATCAAGTAAGGACGAGAGTCGGCGGGCTAAAAGCAATGTTCGTCCAGATCCCCAAGGGAGACAATGAGCTCGCCGATCGGCTAGCCAAAGCCGCCTCAGCAGAACATATGTTGACACCGGGTAATGTACTTCCCTTTGTTCAAATCTTTCCGCTAATAGACCCCGACAACATGCAGGAGATACGCTCCGAAAGAAACTGGACTACGCCGATAGCTTCATACTTAAAGGACGGGATATTGCCTGAAGAGAAGGAGGCAGCGAGAAAGCTAAAAGTCCGAGCGGCAAGGTTCGTCTTGATAAAAGACGTTCTTTACAAGAGAGGTTTCTCCCGTCCTTACCTAAGATGTCTCGGGGTTGAAGAGGCAGACTACGTGATGAGGGAAGTACACGAAGGAATATGCGGGAACCATTCTGGATCGCGGTCGTTAGTGCACAAACTGTTACGAGCTGGGTATTACTGGCCGACCATGCAAAAGGATGCTGAGTCCTACGTTAAAAGATGTGACAAATGCCAGAGGTTCAGCAATTTTATCGGACAGCCAGCTGAAGAGCTAACCCCTATAACGGCTCCATGGCCGTTCGCTCAGTGGGGACTGGACATCATGGGACCTTTCCCAACGGCGATAAGGCAGCTAAAGTTCTTGGTAGTGGGTATTGACTACTTCACGAAATGGGTAGAAGCGGAAGCCTTGGCCACCATTACAGAAAAGAACATTAGAAGTTTTGTCTGGCGGAGCATAGTATGTAGGTTTGGTATTCCTAGAGTCCTTGTCTCAGATAACGGGAGGCAGTTCGATAACGGCCCCTTCCGTGATTTCTGCACACAGCTGGGAATAAAAAACCACTACTCATCACCCGCCCACCCTCAGGCTAACGGCCAGGTTGAAGTCACGAACCGATCCCTGTTAAAGATTATCAAGACTCGGCTCGAGGGGGCAAAGGGCATATGGCCCGAAGAATTGCCGAGCATACTGTGGGCATACAGGACAACGGCGAGGACTCCGACAGGAGAGACACCATTTCGACTGACATACGGGAGCGAGGCAGTCATACCAGCAGAAGTTGGGCTCACAAGCTACAGGGTTCACAACCACGACGAGGGCAGGAATGACGAATCCATGAGGCTACAGCTAGACCTTATAGATGAGGTCAGGTCGGCAGCAGAGCAGAGGATCGCTAGATACCAGGATCGCATGTCCAGACATTTCAACTCCCGGGTCCGACAAAGAAGCTTCCAAGTAGGAGACCTCGTACTCCGGAGGGTCATGGGTGCAACTCGAGACCCTACGCAGGGAAAACTCGGCCCCAAATGGGAAGGACCTTACAGAGTTACGTCGTGGAAAAGGAAAGGAACAGACCACCTGGAGACAATAGACGGAGAAAAGCTACCGCATCTGTGGAATGCCGAGCACTTGAGGAAATACTACCAGTAATAGTGACACGACAACCAGTTCTTCTTTTAAGACTTTTTGGCATTATTAACTTTTCTTTTAACTGTTTAACTATTTTTGCTACAATATTGTCGTGCCTTTTTTAAGCCCGAGGGGGCAGGCACTTTTCCTTTACGCATTTCTATAATCAGATGCAATTTTGATCTTCTACTTGAATGTATGTCATTGCAATCGTCCACCAAGTTAACGGAAATAAAATGAAGTCCACAAGATGGACGGATTATACTACAGGGACGATCACTTTAAGTCCACAAGGTGGACGGACCGAAAATAAAGTCCACAAGATGGACGGATCATCCTACAGGGATAATAACCTTAAGTCCACAAGGTGGACGGATACAATATTAAGTCCACAAGATGGACGGATACAATACGAAGTCCACAAGATGGACGGATCGTCCTACAGGGACGATCACCCTAAGTCCACAAGGTGGATGGATCATCCTACAGGGATAATAACCTTAAGTCCACAAGGTGGACGGATACAATATTAAGTCCACAAGATGGACGGATACAATACGAAGTCCACAAGATGGACGGATCGTCCTACAGGGACGATCACCCTAAGTCCACAAGGTGGACGGATCATCCTACAGGGATAATAACCTTAAGTCCACAAGGTGGACGGATACAATATTAAGTCCACAAGATGGACGGATAAAATATGAAGTCCACAAGATGGACGGATCGTCCTACAGGGACGATCACCTGAAGTCCACAAGGTGGACGGATCATCCTACAGGGATGATAACCTTAAGTCCACAAGATGAACGGATACAATACGAAGTCCACAAGATGGACGGATCGTCCTACAGGGACGATCACCCTAAGTCCACAAGGTGGACGGATCATCCTACAGGAATAATAACCTTAAGTCCACAAGGTGGACGGATACAATATGAAGTCCACAAGACGGACGGATCGTCCTACAGGGGCGATCACCCTAAGTCCACAAGGTGGACGGATCATCCTACACGGATAACCTTAAGTCCAATAGATGGACGGACGCAAAATAATTAGCCCACTAGATGGACGGACACAATAGAAGTCCACAAGATGGACAGATCATCCTACATGGACGATCACCACAAGGTGGACGGCTATACTAAATGGGGGATAACTTAGTCCATAAAATGACCACTTAAAGTTCACAGGTTGGACGGATCGTCCACGACGTGGACGGAAATAAGATGAAGCAAACAAGACGGACTAATCATTTTAGGCAACAAAGTATTATCAACAAGGTGAACGGAGCATTCCCACAGGTTTTGCAAAGAATAAGTTTTTAAGATGAAAAACATACTTATACACGAACGGATGTAAACAGGTCAAGCAACGGCAAAATTCAAAACATATAAAATGAAGTGCACGGATTCATTTAACAAAATAGGCCATTAAACGGCAATGTTTACACATCATCAACAACGGATGAGAATTGTTCCAAAAAAAAAAAAGAAGAGAAAAAAAATCCTTCTACTGAGCCTTGTCCGCATTATCGACGGGCTGTGGAGCCGTCTCCGTGTCAGGCTCAGCTTGGTCAACTTTTGCTGGTGCAGACGCCCCGTCAACAACGGCGTCGTCGACATCAAAGAGGTCGTCAGTATCCTCGGAGGCAACAGGCACGACGGATGACTGGACCGGGTCTTCAACTTTGAACTTGGAAGGGTCCACGTCTGGATAAGCTTGCTTGACTTGACGGAGGGCATCCATGAAGCCCTGATGGAAAGAATCGCCCAGCTCAGTGATTAGGGCGTCGGAGTCACGGTATTCACGAACCGCCACGTCCTTAGCCTGACGGACTTCATTTTTCAGCTCGGCTATCTCTCTGTCCTTGCTCTCTAGAGCCTTCTTTGCCTCCTCCGTCGTCTGTTCAAGGCTCTTCCTTGCCTTCTCCGACAGCTCAAGCTTTTTCTCTATTTTGGGTCTCCAGTTTCGCAGTTGGAGGAGTTCTTCCTCCGTCTTCTCCGCCTTGGCCCGTACACGATCCAAGGCCGTCTCTTGGCTGAGGCACCGTCCCATCAGCCCCTTCATCATGACCATTGCCTGAAAAATAACAACACAGTTATAAAAAGAAACTTTCGACAGATGATTTAAGTTGTATTTGAGTAGTAGACGGACTATCTTACCTGTGTAATTGCAAACAGGCCCGTCTCCCCCATGGCCTCCGTCGAGTGGTTGCCTAAGTCTTCATAATCCTCCGCCGAGATGATGGAGGAAATCTGTTCTAAGGCATGCTTAGAATCCTCTCGAAGAAGGACGGGCGGCTTCTCGTCAACCTTCAACGGGCCTTTCATTAAACCCTTGCCAACCCCGTGCTTGGTTGGAGTGACCGTCTTCGGAGGCTCCGCCATGAGTCCCACGACGGGATCTAAAGACACTTTGGCCTTCTTGGCCTGACGGTCTGCTTTGGGCTGAGTCTTCCGCTTAGCAGACGGATTGCTTGGGCCCGTCGCAGGGGGAGTGTCGTCAGCAGTCTTCTTTGTAGCCTTTGACCGAATCAAGGCTCTTCTCTTAGCATCGTCCATCTCTGAAACGTGGATGGGGGAGTTAATTAACAAAAAATAAGATGCACAATTTTTTCAAGTAAAGGGTGACGAACTTACGTCTCCTTATCTGTGTTTCGTACTTGACGGCAGCCGCTGTAGGTTCCGGTCCGTCGCAATACCAGTGAATGGTATTTAGTGTTACCAGCTTCGCCCAAGTCCTTTCCTCCGGCTTGGTCTTTGAGAGGATTTTCTCAATGAAAGCAAACTCCTCAAGGTCAATTTGGGGCCGTCGTCTAACTGCAAAAGAAGAAAGAGGACGGTTAGATTATATTAAAAAAAAAAAAAAAAAAAAAAAAAAAAAAAAACTTAGTGATGTTAAAGTTTGGAGGATAGTCCATACTAGACGGATCCAATATGCCCCAAGTAGTGTCGACGGGCATGAAATCTGTCTCCCCAGGACGACCCATCCAACCGTCACCTTCTAGGAAGAAGAACCGACTCTTCCAATCCCTATTTGAGTCCGGCGTGTCATAGATGACTTTCAGCAACGGACTCCTGGGGACAAAGCTATAAATCCCCCTGGATTTGTCAATTTCGTCCGGACGGTAGTAGTGAAAAAACTCCCTAACCGTCAGCCTCCTTTCTCCGTTGGACATGGCACCGTACAGTACCTCCATCGCTATAAAAACTCTCCAAGCATTAGGGGAAATCTGGTTCACAGATAACCCCAGCTGACGGAGGAGCAAACGGTGAAGCGAACTCAATGGGAATCTAAGTCCGGCCTTCAACATTTGCTCATACACTCCGACTCCCTCTACCCCGTCATAGTAACACCTCTCTGATTTGTAGGGTAGACGGATCGTAACATTTTCTGGAATTTGATAATTATCCCTAAATGTCTTAAAGTGCTTTTCCTTGATAACGGACGTGAAGAAATTCACCGTCCACTCTGGTAGCATGACGGACTTCCTAAGCCCATCAGCACCAATGACGGATCTGACAACTTGATCCTCACCAACACCTGGTCCCTCGTCTGGATCAACCACCTCCAGATCCTCATATGTTGAGGACGAGGAGGATGTGGACGGACTACTATCATCTGGACTACCTTGTTCTCGTTGACCGGACAGATATACTTCCTCGTAATCCACCCCGTCACGAATAACTGACTGATTACTCGACGCACTAGACATTTCCTACATGAAACGACAAGAGCCTAAGACTCTGACGGTCTATGTGTCTATAACGGATGTGGATTGTAAGGAAAATTAAAACAAGTATAAGTTTTGAGAAGAGCACTTACCAGTTTTGTCAACGAAGTGATGAAGGACGGCGTTGATGACTAAGGTAAATGAACGGATCAGCAGATGATGACGGGTGCGCTCTGACAAGGGTGACGGGCGAGCTCTGACAGCTTGATTTCTATTGAAACTGAAGAAATGAGAGGAATCACTCCATTATTTATAAGAGAGATGCACGGAAGTCGAAGCGTCGCTTCGATCCGAGACAAGGTCCAATCAGCTTGTAACACGTGTCATCGGCATTAATTACCTTCGTACAGCCTGTCTGTAGTGGGTGTGGTCGACGGACTCCTCATTTGAACTGTCATCCTATCTTGCGTTGACCCGTCAACCCGTTATGACAACTCCCCGTATCATGAGCCTACTTCCGTCATAAGAATACCCGTCATACCCTCACATTTGGATCGTCACCCCATTGATCCTTCATCCTAAAGGCTGACGGACCATTGGGGTGAAGGGGGCAACTGAAGACGGTAAGAAATAAGGCATACCTGACGGGCCCACCTGATGGGACTGACGGGCCCACCTGAACGGGCCTGACGGCCCTGCCTGACGGCCCTGCCTGACGGGCATGACGGGCCTACCCGAACGTGCCTGACGGGTTGGGACTGTTGGGCCTGTACAAGGACTATCCCACGCGCTTTGAAGGCCCATCGCTGACAGGCACAGTAAGGGCCCATGATCCAGAATCTCCATCTCCTAGAAAAGCCCTATGATCCGAAAACGGAAATCTTGACTCACTACGCTCAAGGGAATTTGTATGAGAGTCCCACATTGAAAAGGTTTGGAAACCAAGAAGAAAAGTCAACCCTTTATCATTATAAAAGGCCTGCCACCCTCAGAGATCGAGGTACGCTTTAATTGACCCTCTCTAACGCTCTAAGTAAAACAGAACAATTCTAACTTGACCGTCGGAGAACCTTTGGCCGGCACCACACCGGTGCTCTCTGAAGGACGTCCGTCGATTGTTCTTGTCGTGCAGGTTCGATTCGAGTCGCCGAGTACGGTGTGACCTATTGGTGACAATTTTCGACGTCATCACATATGAAAAATCATTTTAATCTGATTATTTAGTAGTAAGAACGCAATAATTAATTTTCTAATGTAGTTTTATGAATTTGAATGATTTTAGGTAGGACCAAAATAATTTTTTAATTTGCATAGAATCCTAGTGTTTAACGTGCCCAAAGTCTCCTCCCAAACAAGAAAAAAGAAAAAAAAAAGTTCCCTAAGAAAAACCCCTTTTGTATAACTCCTCGTCCATAAGGACAAACCTCGTGCTCTCACCCTTAGCTACTTGTTAGGATTAGTGCTCTTAAATCCTATTGTATGATGCTATGTATGACATTATGTATGACTTAATGTTGCAATTAATAAAGTTGTTTTATTATTATCTAAAATAATGGTAACATGAATATTTGGACATTATCATTTAGTCCATGAGATGCATAGTATGTGATTTTGTTAAGTTCTAAGACTTTAGGATCTAATGTACTAGAACTTCAATTTGTATTGTGTTGGCAAACCATGATCAAAACATAGAGTCTAGGTTTAGGCTTGCTCAAAGTGTGTTTACTTGTAAAATTGGAATCGAGTGATTGCAGAAATTATTGAACTTAATATGCAAGGCTCAATCGATCAAAAATTAGACTCGATCAATCGAACCACGTGTAGATTTATTTTTCTACAGAAATTCCAAGTCAGCCTAAACCCATTTGAAGTGTAAGGTTTTGTGTTTTACTCCAAATATAAAAGGAAAAACCCTAACTATGTTTTAGAAGTCTTTTTTGAGTTGTGTGTTGAATCTTTTGTGAGATCTAGAGGTGTTTACCTTCATACACACACTTAGGGTTATCAAGATTAAGATTCATGTCAAGAACTTGGTGATCTCTTCAGTTGCTGCACAAAGAATTTTAAAGAAGATTTGAAAACTTTGAGTGGAGTCTCAATGTCACAAGTAGGAGAACTTGTGGTTGCAGTGGATCAAAGAAAAAAGTAGTTCGTGGACTCGGATTTGTCATGTGGTCGTGGTAGTAAATTTTCTACTTAAGGTAGCAATAGGATGTTAGTGGTCTAAGTTTTATTCAAACTTCAATTCTTTCATAGTGGATTTGTTTTATCTTGAGGATAGTTAGGTTAAATCCACCTTAGGTTTTTTACCGGTTAGGTTTTCCTGGGTTATCATATCGTTGTGTTCTTTATATTTCCACATTATTTACACAATATGATTTTATTGTGTTAATCTAGAACTGAATAATTTATCTAAGTAATCACTTGGTTAAATAACTAGGTTAAAAAACTTGTGTTAAGGGGTCTAAAAACATACAAGTGGTATCAGAGCAGATTAGCTTTTGTGTTTATAGATCTTTTGATCTAAAAATTGATCCTTGACCCCTGTTGTCATGGAACACGGTCACTTTCTTGTGATCTCACCACACTTTGATGGGAATAACTATGCCTACTGAAAAGTAAGGATAAAATTATTCATGAAACCTATTGATGAGAGAGTTTGGAATTCCGTTGAATACGGATGGAAAAAACCAACTACTCCTGTAAATAAGTGGTCAACTTCTCAAAAAGAGGCAGTCACTTTTAATAGCAAAGTCATGAATGCTATTTTTAATGTCGTTTTTATGGAAAAATTCAAGAGAATCTCAAATGTTGAGGTTGCTCATACTGCATGGGATGTTCTCCAAACTGCACAAGAAGGCACAAAGCTAGTTAAGATTAATAAATTGCAACTGTTAACTACTAGATTCGAAAGCATTAGAATGTCTAATGATGAGTGTTTTAATGAATTCTATGCTAAACTTAATGATATTGTTAACTCTGCTTATAATTTGGGTGAAATCTATGATCAATCTAAGATTATTAGGAAGATACTTAGATACTTGACTGAGAACTATAGACCTGTTGACACCCTATTTTGCAACCCGTATTTAACCTCACATGGAGGGTAAAAGGGTAATTTCACATTGGAAATATGCATCTTGATTCTGGTCATTAGATCCTTAATCTCATTTCACCAAAATGATCTTAATGTTGTAACGATCAAATCGATTAGTCATGAGCCCTAATCAGACCATCAGATTGAAAGTTATCATCAAATCAAGTTTTAATGGCTAAGATCTATTATCACAAATTAAGTCCGACTATATGTGATTATGAAAAATTGATTTCAATTGGTTATAAATATAATTAATTTGAGATCGATGATGTGTCATAATTTGATTGGTTAGGACTATATTTTATAGTAGGGTTGCACACATCTAATTAACTAGATAGTTAAACATTAATTATTCAATGAGTAATTTGTGCAATTTTCTTTTAATTAGAGTTAATTTGGAACCAATTAAGTCTGAAATGGGAGTGATTGGAGCCATTTAATGTTAATTGGGAGCTAATTTGGGACCTATTAATGTTAATTGTGCTGAAACTATTTTCTAACAAATGACCTCTTCTCACCATTTCATCGATATCTCTCAGAATATTTTGAATCTGTGAATGAAGTTAATTTTCCCAGAAACTAGACATCCGGGGCTTCAATTTGAACATAAGAATGAGACAATTCTGATCAGAATTGAGGTAGATATGATTTTTCGAAATTGGCTCTACAGGCTGTTACAGCAGCTACGAGAAAACCGAACTTTGCTTGCTCCTCACTCTCATCAATCTCTACATTTAATGCACCAGATTTCCCCAAAGGCTAAAATGAATTCTAGGTTCATGATTCTTTTTCAACCCTCATTAAATGGCCTTCTATTCATATTTCCTCCACCACTACTATATAAACCCACATCTCCTTCATTCCAAAGCACACAAAAAACCCCCCCTCTCTTTTCTTTTCTTGAGTTCTAGTGAAGTTGAGTAGTCTTGTCATATCTTGGTCTTCCTGAGACTCAAGGTATTGAGCGAGACTCACTCTCCCTCTCCTAACTCTTCTTTTCCTCCACCCTTAGGACCTCCATCAAGAGTCTCCTCCTCCACCATATGGATCTTGCATGAAGGTATAATCTCCTTCCCTAACTGTTTGTTTATGTTGCCATGATGAGAATTTAAGATTAAAGCATGATAATTCTCTTGAATATGTTTGAATGTTCTTATGTGTTCTTCACATGTTCTTGATTTTTCATCACATGTTCATGCATATCACTAGATTTAATCTTAAATCCACATCAAAAATATGAAAAACATGTTTGTTTAACAATTCTTTCAAATCCTTGAATCTAGGTTATCACCATCCACACACATTCACTAGAATTTATTTTTTTAATCCAAATGCAATGCTTAATAAATTGAATTGGGGTTTATCACATGCACACACATCAAATTCAACATGCAAATTAATTGATAACATATTGGATGATGTGATATGAATGTTGGCCACCATAGTCTAGAAGACCGGTTTCACTAGGCAAGGTGGGTGCCTAACACCTTCCCACCTTGTAACATAGCCTCCGAGCTTAGATCAAGGGTTAGTAGATCAAATGCTTATCCATGTAATTTTCAATTTTTAGATTGTAACTAGGAAACAAAGCCATGTACTTTATCTTAGATTGTATCTAGGACCAAAGTCATGTAATTTTCCTATGATCAATGTAAATTCAATTTTAAATCAATAAAATGAGGAATTTTTCAATTATGGTTTTCTTATTTTTCCAATAATTAAATAAGTGGCGACTCCATTGTAAAACCCTCAATCTAAAGAGAAAAATATAACTAGTCGAACCTCCATTTTGAGAGGCAATAACACGACTCCACCCATTCACATGGGTTTGGCCTAACATCCCATAAAAACAGGCCGGGGGCGCGGTCTCTCACAGTGGCGACTCCACTGGGGATATTGAGGGCTAAGCTTCAATTAGGTTATGGTGGCCAACCATTTCATTGTTTGTTTATTGCTTTTTGTATATAATATGTCTAATATGTCATTTTTTTATATGTCATGCATCATTTGCTTGAATGAAATTTATTTTATTTGTGTGCTAGCCCGAAAGCCCAGTAGTATTAGCTATGGATTGTGATCTTCCTAAGACTCACATACCCAGCAGTGAACCTACCACCCACCACGACAAGGATCATTATGGTTATGCCATGGTGGTTCATAGGGACAAACTGTACCGTTCGGACCAACACGGCGCTCCTGGTGTCCCAAGTTGGGAGGTACGACGTCCTAGCTTGTGGGGACCTTTAACCTACCTTCTACCCATGTTGTAATGACCCATAGAACCTACCTTTAGGTTGGTCCATGTAAATTGCATTTCATTACACATGTGTTTGGCCGTTGTTTGAACTATGATGAGTCCAAGTCCAACGTTTGGGCCTATCGTAATTGTTTGAACCATGTATGCTATGAATGAACCTAAGCCCAAATGCTTGTGATTGAAGCCTACTAGCCATGGAGGCCCAATTTGTTTTTCTAGAGATAATATAACATGTGTGCATGCAGTTTTCCAAGTAGAAGCCCAATCAAGTGAAGTTGCAGGCCTTTAAAGTTCCAGCTCAAGTCAACCAAGCTCATCGCCAAATTCATTAGCCAAACTCATTCCTTGTAGCCATGGTTGAAGAGAATACATCAAATGAGCCCATGACCAACTTCCATGAATTGTTCAATACTTTGGTGGCAAGCCAAGCCAAACTTCATGAAGAGTTCAACACTTTGAGTCAAAAGCTCAAAGGAAAAGATACTACCACTTTCCAAAATGATGAAGGTCAAGGCACACAATTGACTGAAAGTGAGAAAAAGTTGAAGGAGCGCTTGGATCAAATGGAACAACTATTTCAAAAGTTTCAGTGGAAGGAAGATGCCATGAACTTCCATTCTCTTTCTCTCTTACCACAAGTAAGAGCTCCACCCAAATTCAAGATGCCAAGCTTGGACAAGTTTGATGGAACAGGCAGCCCTAAAGCCCATTTGAAGATGTATACAAGGGCTCTCCAACCCTTGGGAGCTACTGAAGAACTTTTGGCCCAAATGTTCCAAAACACACTTATTGGGGCTGCTCTTCATTGGTTTTTGAATCTTGAAGACTCTCGAATCCCTACTTGGGAGGACATTGCCAATGAGTTCTACAAGCAATACAAATACAATATAGAAGTAGACATTACTAGGCGTGATTTGGAGACCACCAAGCAAAAGCCCAAGGAATCTTTCTCAACCTTTATCACAAGATGGAGGTCAAAGGGAGCCCAAATGACAAATAGGCCCAATGAAGAAGAGCAAATCCAAATGGTTGTGAAGAATTTGTTGCCCGTATACCATAAGCATCTCTTTGCCCAATACTTCCCCAACTTCAAAGCCTTGATCGTAGCTGGTACTCAAGTGGAAGATGTTGTCAATAATGGCATATTAAAGAATGAGGAAAGCTACTCTTCCAAGAAAGTGGTGACCCATACCACCAATGGGGAAGTGGTTAATGTTGTGAATTTCCAAGGATCTTCAACTGTCAATCCTAAGCCTCGAAGGAAGTTCGATGAATTAAACATGACCTTGAGTGAGGCCTTGGAGAAACTACAAGCTAAGGGGTTGTTGAAACCATTGGATCCTAAGCCCATACCACATCCTATGCCTAGAAGCTATAATCCCAATGCTCACTACAAATATCATCAAGGGGTAGGCCACATGATAGATAAGTGTTTTCACCTGAGGCATGACATTCAAGATCTTATCAACCGACAAGTTGTTATTCCACCTTCATTAGTGGATCCATATGAATTTGTCTAAATTCAACTCCACAAGTTTTTGATAGTCATAGTTTTTGTTTTTAATGTGGTTGCTTATTTAGAGTTTGTTTGTTGTTTTCCTAATCAATAAAGTCCATGCTATGCTTGTTGCATTTTTTTTTTCTATATGCTTGTTTGTTACATTTTGTTATTGAATGAATATACCCCAAAAAAAAAAAAAAATAAATAATCTTTGAACTTGGGGCATTGAACTTCCTAGTGACTTTTTCATAAAGGCCCAATTTTTTTCTGTCAAGGATTTCAAGATTTAAACCAAAAAAAAAAAGTCTCATTTTCAAAATGGTACATGAGGATCCCTTGGACAAAACATTTTCTAAATCTTGATGTTTAAAGGCTTGAGCAATCAACTTGTACCAAGGAATGATTAATTTCATTTGATCCATGTAAAGACTTTTGCTACTTGACTTAGAATATAAGAAGAAATGGTCTTAAAAGGCAATCAAAAAGAATCCATTCATCAGAAAATTCAAAAAGCTCATGCATTCATTCCAAAATTTTGAAAACTTTTGTGTCTCCAATAGAGCATTCAAACTTTTTCTTTTTAAGAGGAATTTATTAAAAGAGCTTAAGTCACTGTGCCTACAAGCAAGCATTACTAGGGATAGGAGGCCATCTTTGGTTAAACCAAACTATTTCCTATTACCTAGAATGTTCATCATCCATTGCTAGCCCATTTGAGCCTTCAAACATTTAGCCTTTTTTTTGCATGAACCCACTAAAATCTAAACCTGGGGTGGGAAAAATCAAGTTATGCATACTTAAATCTCATGTTGAGGAGGACTCAACCTTGTAGCTTTGAAGCTAATTGATAAAGCTCTCCTAGAAGACATGAAAGATGAGTAGAGATAAGAGGAGTACAAGATTGAAGAGCCTAAAATTCATCATACCAAGAGGAGTACAAGATTCATCTAAAAGAGATTTCATCAAAAAAGGAAAGATTCATCAAGCATAGAGAGTGCATCAAAATGACTTAAGCTGAGAAAAAAAGGAAGGCAAAATATCCCCCAAAAAAGTTCATTAAATCAAGAGATGAGAGACATTAAAAAAAAAAAAAAAAATGCCCGCTAGACTGAAAACCCAAAAGGGTAGTCTGGGCAAAAGCTAGGGCCAAAAAAAAGAAAAGAAAAGAAAAGAAAGCCCGCTAGGCTGAAACCCCAAAAGTGCGGTCTAGGCAAAAGTTAGAGCCAAAAAAAAAAAAAAAAAAAAAAAAAAAAAAAGGAAAAGAAAAGAAGCCCGCTAGGCTGAAAACCCAAAAGGGCGGTCTAGGCGAAAGTTAGGGCCAAAGAAAAGAAGAGAAAATGGTAAGATCCTAGCAAATTGAAAACTTGAAGATATAATCTAAAAAAAAAGGGATTTTACAAGATGAAAGTCTAGAGTTATGATTCAAGAGGAATGAGCTTACATACAAATGTTGATACAAGTGACCAATGAAGACTCTTCTAATACTTGATTTTTGAATAATGCATACTTGGGGGAAACATCTTAAGGAATTTTGAGCCTTTTATATCTTTCATTTCATAACCCAAACCTGGCCTACATTACAACCCATGAGTAAAGACCTCCTTGAAGTCTTGCTAGTTGTAGGCACATCTTAAACTCTAATATTATTTTCTCTCAAATTGAAAAGGAAAAATGCTTAAAATTGTCAAACCCCACAGGAAGATATGTCCAAAAAATTTCAAATTCTCAAATCCTAAAATGACTCAAAAGAAATTTCAAACTTGGAGCACTCTCTTTGTTTTCACCCAACAATGTGATTCCTAAATATTATCACATTTCGTTTCTTGATTGCCTTTGGAGACTTAATCTAACAATGTTCAAAAGAAAGAAGCAAATTTTGATTACATGAGTTTAATGATCACGATCCTTCATAATCAAAGAGATTTGTTTGGTTCTTAAACATTATGATTTTCCAAAATGGTTGTTCAAAGGATCACATCTTGTTCAAAAAAAAAAAAAAAATGGAAATTTGTTTTTTCAAAAAAAAGAAAAGAAAAAGAAATCTCATTTCAAAAAAAAAAAAAAAAATCATTCTTTTTCAAAATCCAATTCTCTTGAACTACGTCTTGACCTAATCCTCTATGAGAGAGGTACGTAGGTAGCCTTTCAAAGGCCCAGTCCCAATCACCCAAACAATCTTGGGGAAAAAATTCAAAACAATGTGACAAAATTGTTTGGATGCATGTTAGGCTAAGCCCATTTGTTTTGCATCAAGCATGCTTAAACTTGGGGCATTGGCCTATTTATATTGTATGCGAATATGTCCTTCTCGCATGAAAGCATGTTTTTATTTGAGGCATCAATCCATTTTCTTTTGCAAGCGTGTCCACACTAGGGGCATTGGCCAAAAATGTTTTCATGATAATTGGTTTTTAACAAGCTAGAGAAAGAAAGCCATTTTGCAGGAACCAATGATGGTGGACTGTGATCTTCTTTCATGTTCCCCAATGGTCGCAATATCAAATTAACTCAGCTTCCATCCAAGCAAGGAATATGCCCCAAACTAGGGGCATTGACTAAGTGCTTCCAATTTCTTGTAATGAATGACTCCATTGCTGATTGAAACTTGCTTTTTTGCAGGAATCAAAGTGAAGGATCCTTTATCTCATTAAACACAAGTTATCTCAGATATGCACCCTTATATAGCTGGATAATAGCATGACCTATACACTGTAGGATCAACAGTAGCTCTCCTACCTTCAAGGGATCGACCTTAGTTCTCCCGAAACTTATAGGATCGACCTTAGCTCTCCTATACCCTGTAGGATCGACAGTAGTTCTCCTACCTTCAAGGGATCAACCTTAGTTCTCCCAAAACCCTGTAGGATCGACAGTAGTTCTCCTACCTTCAAGGGATCGACCTTAGTTCTCCCGAAACCCATAAGATCGACTTTAGCTCTCCTACACCCTGTAGGATCGACAATAGTTCTCCTACCTTTAAGGGATCGACCTTAGTTCTCCCGAAACCCATAGGATCGACTTTAGCTCTCCTATACCCTGTAGGATCGACAATAGTTCTCCTACCTTCAAGGGATCAACCTTAGTTCTCCCGAAACCCATAGGATCGACCTTAGCTCTCCTATACGCTGTAGGATCGACAGTAGTTCTCCTACTTTCAAGGGATCGACCTTAGGTCTCCCGAAACTTATAGGATCGACCTTAGCTCTCCTATACCCTGTAGGATCGACAGTAGTTCTCCTACCTTCAAGGGATCGACCTTAGTTCTCCCAAAACCCATAAGATCGACTTTAGCTCTCCCATACCCTGTAGGATCGACAGTAGTTCTCCTACCTTCAAGGGATCGACCTTAGTTCTCCCGAAACCCATAAGATCGACTTTAGCTCTCCTACACCCTGTAGGATCGACAATAGTTCTCCTACCTTTAATGGATCGACCTTAGTTCTCCCGAAACCCATAGGATCGACTTTAGCTCTCCTATACCCTGTAGGATCGACAATAGTTCTCCTACCTTCAAGGGATCAACCTTAGTTCTCCCGAAACCCATAGGATCGACCTTAGCTCTCCTATACGCTGTAGGATCGACAGTAGTTCTCCTACTTTCAAGGGATCGACCTTAGGTCTCCCGAAACTTATAGGATCGACCTTAGCTCTCCTATACCCTGTAGGATCGACAGTAGTTCTCCTACCTTCAAGGGATCGACCTTAGTTCTCCCAAAACCCATAAGATCGACTTTAGCTCTCCCATACCCTGTAGGATCGACAGTAGTTCTCCTACCTTCAAGGGATCGACCTTAGTTCTCCCGAAACCCATAGGATTGACTTTAGCTCTCCTATACCCTATAGGATTGACAGTAGTTCTCCTACCTTCAAGGGATCAATCTTAGTTCTCCCGAAACTTATAGGATCGAGTTTAGTTCTCCTATACACTGTAGGATCGACAGTTGTTCTCCTACCTTCAAAGGATCGACCTTAATTCTCCTGAAACCCATAGGATCGACCTTAGCTCTCCTATACCCTGTAGGATTGACAGTAGTTCTCCTACCTTCAAAGGATCGATCTTAGTTCTCCCGAAACTTATGGGATCGACCTTAGCTCTCCTATACCCTGTAGGATCGACAGTAGTTGTCCTACCTTCAAGGGATCGATCTTAGTTCTCTCGAAACATATAGGATCGACCTTAGCTCTCCTATACCCTATAGGATTGACAGTAGTTCTCCTACCTTCAAGGGATCGACCTTAGTTCTCCCAAAACCCTGTAGGATCAACAGTAGTTCTCCTACCTTCAAGGGATCGACCTTAGTTCTCCCGAAACCCATAAGATCGACTTTAGCTCTCCTATACCCTGTAGGATTGACAGTAGTTCTTCTACCTTCAAGGGATCGATCTTAGTTCTCCCGAAACCCATAGGATCAACCTTAGCTCTCCTATACCCTGTAGGATTGATAGTAGTTCTCCTACCTTCAAGGGATCGACCTTAGTTCTCCCAAAATCCATGGGATCTACAACATCTCTCTTATATTTCCAAACCAAAAGAGGAACTAGGGTAAAGGACCCATACATATTGGGACAAATATCACCTTCCACAAATCCATCGGACCTCTAGGAAGCACATCCAAATTTTAAATCCACGGACCTCTGGGAAGCACTTCCAAAAATTCAAATCCGTCGGACCTTTGGAAAGCATGTCCAAAATTCAAGATCCTCATTTTGTCGTGACCACAAGTAAGCATGTCTTGTACTCATTCAAAAAAAGAAAAAGAAAAAAAGTGAAAAGAAAAAAGAAAAAAAGGAGCATGAACTACGTTTAGACCTGATCCTCCCACTAAGAGGTACGTAGGCAATCTCCCTCGAGATTCGGTCCACATTTTGATCCACTACATGACCGTCTGCATTTTTATCTACATGCATCATACATTCACCACGGTTAAATACTGATTGCAAAGTTAGGTGTCTCTTTCATACATTGACATTCGCTTTTCAAGCTCTGCCAATGAGGGGCATTCTGTTGACACCCTATTTTGCAACCCGTATTTAACCTCACATGGAGGGTAAAAGGGTAATTTCACATTGGAAATATGCATCTTGATTCTGGTCATTAGATCCTTAATCTCATTTCACCAAAATGATTTTGATGTTGTAACAATCAAATCGATTGGTCATGAGCCCTAATCAGACCATCAGATTGAAAGTTATCATCAAATCAAGTTTTAATGGCTGAGATCTACTATCACAAATTAAGTCCGACTATATGTGATTATGAACAATTGATTTCAATTGGTTATAAGTATAATCAGTTTGAGATCGATGATGTGTCATAATTTGATTGGTTAGGACTATATTTTATGGTAGGGTTGCACACATCTAATTAACTAAATAGTTAAACATTAATTATTCAATGAGTAATTTGTGCAATTATCTTTTAATTAGAGTTAATTTGGAACCAATTAAGTCTGAAATGGGAGTGATTGGAGTCATTTAATATTAATTGGGAGCTAATTTGGGACCTATTAATGTTAATTGTGTTGAAACTATTTTCTAATAAATGACCTCTGCTCACCATTTCATCGATATCTCTCAGAATATTTTTAATCTGTGAATGAGGTTAATTTTCCCAGAAACTAGACATCCGGGGCTTCAATTTGAACACAAGAATGAGACAATTCTGATCAGAATTGAGATAGATATGATTTTTCGAAATTGGCTCTATAGGCTGTTACAGCAACTACGGGAAAACCGAACTTTGCTTGCTCCTCACTCTCATCAATCTCCACATTTAATGCACCAGATTTCCCCAAAGGCTAAAATGAGGTCTAGGGTCATGATTCTTTTTCAACCCTCATTAAATGGCCTTCCATTCATATTTCCTCCACCACTACTATATAAACCCCCATCTCCTTCATTCCAAAGCACACAAAAAACCCCCTTTCTTTTCTTTTCATGAGTTCTAGTGAAGTTGAGTAGTCTTGTCATATCTTAGTCTTCCTGAGACTCAAGGTATTGAGCGAGACTCACTCTCCCTCTCCTAACTCTTCTTTTCCTCCACCCTTAGGACCTCCATCAAGAGTCTCCTTCTCCACCATATGGATCTTGCATGAAGGTATAATCTTCTTCCCTAACTGTTTGTTTATGTTGCCATGATGAGAATTTAAGATTAAAGCATGATAATTCCCTTGAATATGTTTGAATGTTCTTAATTGTTCTTATGTTTTCTTCACATGTTCTTGATTGTTCATCACATGTTCATGCATATTACTAGATTTAATCTTAAATCCACATAAAAAATATGAAAAACATGTTTGTTTAATAATTCATTCAAATCCTTGAATCTAGGTTATCACCATCCACACACATTCACTAGAATTTTTTTTTAATCCAAATGCAATCCTTAATAAATTGAATTAGGGTTTATCACATGCACACACATCAAATTCAACATGCAACTTGATTGATAACATATTGAATGATGTAATATGAATGTTGGCCACCATAGTCTAGAAGAATGGTTTCACCGAGCAAGGTGGGTGCCTAACACCTTCCCATCTTGTAACATAGCCTTTGAGTTTAGATCAAGGGTTAGTAAATCAAACGTTTATCCATGTAATTTTCAATTTTTAGATTGTAACTAGGAAACAAAGCCATGTACTTTATTTTAGATTGTATCTAGGACCAAAGCCATGTAATTTTCCTATGATCAATGTAAATTCAATTTCAAATCAATAAAATGAGGAATTTTTCAATTATGGTTTTCTTATTTTTTCAATAATTAAATAAGTGGCGACTCCATTGTAAAACCCTTAATCTAAAGGGAAAAATATAACTAGTCGAACCTCCATTTTGAGAGGCAGTAACACGACTCCACCCATTCACATGGGTTTGGCCCAACATCCTATAAAAACGGGCCGGGAGCACGATCTCTCACAAGACCCAAAGTGATTGCCATTACTGAAAGTAAGGATGTGGACTCCATCCCTGTTGATGAGCTTGTAGGATCGCTCCAGTCCTATAAGCTAGACCTACCTAAGATAAACAAATCAAAATCAATGGCTCTTAAGTCAGTTGATGATGTTGATGGGAATGGATTTGATGATGAACTCTCTTCTACAAAGATTGCATATCTTGCCAAGAACTTTAGAAACTTTCTAAGAAACAACAATGGAAGGGCAAAAGTTAAAAAAAAATGCTGAACTTAGGAATTTTAAGAGGAATGAACCCACTAAAGTGAACAATACTAATAAATCTAAAGAAAAAGTAGGTCAAACCTCTAGTAATTCACTTGGTCAACAATGTTTTGGTTGTCAAGGGTATGGTCATGTGAAATCTAAATGCCCTACATTCTCGAGGTCAAAGGGTAAAGTTATGGCTGTAACCCTTAGTGATGATGAAATTTCTGATCATGAGTCTGGTAGTGATGAGGATGGAAACTTCATTGCTTTCACAACTATTGCTATAGTTGATGAAAGTGTTGTGGTTAAAGAGAACCATTCTGATGGGGAACTCTCTAAGTGTGATGATTTGCAAGAAGCTTTTAATAAGTTATACAAGGTTGCTACAAAGGATGCAATGAGTGTTGACTTAGGTTTAAAGAAGATTGCGTCCCTTGAACTTGATAAGAAAAACTTGTTGTTGAAATTGCTTGATGTTGAAAACATGTTGTTTCTTGATGCTTAAAGAAGGCTGAAAACATGTTGTTGCTTAATAAGATTAAGAACTTGGAACTAGAAATATCTGTTGCTAGATAACAAACAAATAGGTTTGCTAGTTCTAAACTTGATTACATGTTGAGTGTTCAGAAGTCTCCCTTAGACAAATCTGGTCTAGGTTTTGTAGATAGCATCTCGGTGTCTGAAACTCATTCCACAAACTTTTTTTCTTCTTCTAAGCTCCCCAAGAGTGAGATTGTCAAACCAATATAAGTTATACCACCTCTTAGGAAGATTAGGATTGATCTTAAAGAGTCTAAGCTTAAGAATCCTAACCTCCCTAAGGATAAGTTGCATGATAAACCTTTGTGGGTTTGTCATTTTTGTGAAAAGGCTGGTCATATTTGCCCAAACTGTTTCAAGTTGCAAGCTTCAAAGCGAGCAAATAAGCCAAAAGTACCTGTGCCTCAAGCACAAGATCCTATGGTACTTATTGGTGAATTGGTAAAGGTTTTAAACCTTTATACCAATCCTGGAGTTGTTCATCATTCTAATATGAATAATAACTCCAATGATAGAGTTGCATCTAAGAAGTTTTGGATGTAGAAGGCTCAATCTAATTGAGTCTTTCTGACATAGTCCTTGTGCTTCATCTCAATACTCTTTGTAACCATTCTTCTTTTGATGTTTTTTTTTTTTTTCTTTTTCTTTTTGGATTAACATTGCATTACATTCATGCATTTCATGATAGGTTGTTTTTACTATTCCTTTTAATAATTAAAAAAAAAAAAAGGAAAGAGAAATATGTTTTGTATTATATATCTTGGATTTGTAATCAAGGTTGGCTTCTTACCTTTACATAACATGCTTGTGTACCTTGTTTGGCTTGGATGAGCTTATTTTTACTGCACTTTGCTAGTTTTAGCTATGGAATGCATGTTGTGTGGGAGTCGTTTATAGTTTTTTATCACATGATCTTGATTTTGAAGTCACATGCTTTTGATTGTTAGGATTTGAACTTAATAAGAAAGGCATAAATAACCATCTCACCACTGTTTACTAGCCAATCATGAACACCTTAGTGCATATCATAAGATTTTGTGCTCAATAAAGTGTAGCACATGCACAAAAAGAATATGAGGTGTAGCCTCGAATTAATAATAAAATTGGTGTGTACATTATTGGGCTATAATAAAGATGACACAAATGAATAAAATTGGTGTGTATATAATTTGGGTAAAATATTAATTTCACAATGAAATAAAAATTGTGTGTACATTATGAGGCAAAATAAATAAATAAATAAATAATTTACATGATTGCAAGCTTGTTTTCTAGGAAATGTGAGAGCTATATGGTGTAATTCTTTAGGTGATAGTCTCTTTCAAACTTATGTGATGAATAATTGTGATTAATTAATATCTACATATCACCTCACATGTATCTCATGCCATTACTAGTTGCATGCACTACACAAGTTATTATTTGCTAAACTTAGTATATGATATTGTGTGTGAATTTGTTTTGGCCATCCAAGATTATATATTCCTTGATTTTGATGCAAAATATGTATAATGTTTGAGTTGTTGAGGACAAGAAAGGTTGAAAAACTTGTTTTTAGAAGATCTGGGTTGAATTCATGTGTTTTTGAAAAACTTTAAAACTCATACTATGCATTTCATTCATGATATATGTTGATTTGAGTGGTTTCTGCATAAAATTTGATCTGTTTTTCAAAACTGTCACTTTTCCATATTTTTGATCGATTGAAGCTATTGCTCGACTGATTGAAATTGCGACTAAAATTTTGGTTTGAATCTTCCTAGCTCGATTGGTGCTCGATTGATGCTCAATCGATCGAATCTATTTTTCGATCGATCGAAGCTCAATTTTGACCAATCGAATTTCGAAAGCTAAGTGTTTTAAAAAGGTTTTCTCACCTGTTCTTCATTATTTTCAAATCTTTTCAAACACCTTTCTCACTTTCTCTCCTTGACCGATCCAAACTAAAATTTTTTTTCGTTTTCTTCCACAAATCTCTCCAAGATTTTTGTCTTCAAGCACTAGTAAGTCATTTATACTCTTTCTTTTTTCCATTTAATCACTTGTTTCATGCATTTTCTTTGAAAAATTCGAACATAGCATCTTAGGGATTTTTGTTAATTTCATTTGTTTTTAACCAAATTTGATCAATGGGTTTTTGTTCCTAGATGATTTAAACATGATCCTCATGCATTAATTTGATCAATTTTGTGATTTGAGGAAAATTGAAATTTCAAGGGCTTGGAACTTTGTGAATTTTATTTATAAAAGGTACTTAAGCTTGGTATACTCGAGGATACCAAGCTTAAGTACCACATTATTCTTTTTAATCGCCCAATTTCCACCTCAGCAGTGCCACGGTGGCAAAACTTCTAGGAACTCGAGTTCCAAATGGTACTCGAGTTTGGCAAACTCGAGTACCATAAAAGTGGTATTTCCCTAATAAGTTCTGAAACAGTGCTTTTTTCCTACAAATTTCTGAAAATGGTGGTATTTGGCCATTTTCACCCAATGATAAGTGTTAGGCACTACATGATGTTCTTTTGTCACGTGACACAATATAAATACTTTACATAGTTTTATCTAACTAAAGCTCTATTACCAAAGTTTCAAGAAATTTCATTTTATCTAACCTAAGTTTCAAGAAATTTCCAACCCAAACTTCATTAATCCATGATCAACAATCTACATAAGCATGCTAATTGTACTCCAATTGAGACAAGTTTATGATAAATAAAATTTCAATTGGGAATTTTACAATGACTCAGTGTTAACTCCAACCAATCCTATGTATTACTTCCTGGGAGAGACTAAGGAGAGATTGTAGGTTCAGTTCTCACTTAAAGTAGAGGAAGAAAAGGACATTACAAATGAACTTATGTTTATATATATTCTTTCCTTGTTGGTAGATTGCAAAAAGAAGAGGCATTACAAGTTCGTGTGAACAAAGCAAGTGAACTTGTTTGTGTTAGACTTAAGGTACTGTGTGTGTGTGTGTGTGTGTGTGTGTGTGTGTGTGTGTGCATGCGTGTGGTGGGTTGTTTAATTGGGGCAAGCAGGTGGCTTGCGTGGAGATATAAGGTGGTTTTAGATGATATTAGGAGTGTTGACTGTTTTGTGTAATATAGGATGGTTCTTGTTGAGTTGTTTTTATTCGATTAATTCATTTTAAGGGCTTCTCTCTATCTTTTTTACACATGAGAAACACTAAATTGAAATGGGATATTTAAAGAGATGTCTATTCCTAAAGAATCTTGCTAGTAATGATCTTATAGTTACCAAATATGTTGATAACTTTTGTAAGCATTTAAATTCATTGTTTTCTTAGGAACATAGCTGGTTATTGGGTCACTTGACTAGTTGATTAGGCCAACATAGATATGATACTACTCTCCTTAGCCTACTTTGGAATGTGATGGACATACTTATAGTATGTTTACAGTCTTGGATGCTATTAAATGATAGTAGCAGTTTGTAGTATGCCATTTTAGTTTGCAAAACCACAACTTTAATTTGTTTGAGATTTCCAGTTTCACATAGTAACATGCCTTAATTGTTGGACCTGCCAACATTTACTTAAAAGACTTATTAAAAGTAATTCAATTCTTAGAAATGGTGGAATTCTATTTTCCATAATAGAGACCTTAACATGTGTCAGTATTCAATTTTTATGATGGCTGTTCTTGTTTATTTTTTACGCATGCCCCTCTAGTTTATTGACTATATTTTTCACTATGCTAATTTCTTTAGTTAGCCATTTGATATTTATTTACCAAGTGCACTTAATTTCTTTAGTTAGCCATTTGAAATCAAAAGTTTTGTGCAATGTTGAAAATAGATTTGATGCTAGCTATTAGCTGATATGACTTTTGCAAGAGCCCTCAGTTAAGTAGCACTACAATTCTATCCAAATCAGTTAGATCATATATATATATATAGGACACTATTTGAACTTGCCCCCATTTTTTGCCTTGGTAATATTTTCTTATCATTCTATTCCATTTATATGCACTTATTGAGTAATCATAATTTGTATGTAGGATGTTCCTTTGGTCCAACAATCTCCACCTATCCAAAAATCATTAGTTGCATCCCATCACCAAAGAAGCTTATAGATTTTATCTTGGTGTTCGAGGACTCTTTTGTGTACGAAGAACTTCATTGCTACAACTGCATTTTTCATAAGTGTTGGAGGATATTTTTAAACACTTTGGAACTTTGATTATGGTATTAGCTTATATTGAGCAGTTGTTTTATTCAAAGGACCACATATTTTTCTGTTAATCTTATGATGATGGTAATAGACAATGTTATGTATTTGATAATATATTTCTTTGTTAATATTATGTTAGTTTGAAAACATTTGTAGTGTTGTTAATTAGTTATGTTTGTGGTATTGTGTTAATAGAGCCAAAATTATTATAGGTTCTTTGAAATAGGTCTCTAAACAGGTTATTGGCAAATAGTGGTTTTAAAACCCAATTGAAACCCAGGGGAACTAAAAATGACAAGTATTGTGGTATTGTTTTAGTAGAACTAAAATTATTACAGGTTGTTTGTAATAGGACTGTGGTTTTAAAACCCAGGGGGGAAAAAAATTAACCCACAGCGGCGGGCAAAAAGCACCGCTAAAGGTCTGAAATTATGCTATAATTGAAGCCCTATAGTGGTGTTTATAGCCCACCGCTAAAGCTTCATACATATAGCGGCGGGTGTAACCGCCACTAAAAGGTGCATATGGTTAGTTGTACATGAAGCCCTATAGTGACGCCTTTTCCCCACCACTAAAGGTGGACACCAGCCTACCGCTAAAAGTCAGTTGGCATGAATTCTAACCTCATATGGCGGCGGTTTTTTGCCCACCACAAAAAACCAAAAACACCACTAAAAGATGCATTTATAGTGGCGTTTTTTGTTATCGCAGCAATAAAACTATTACAGCTATGTAAGGCTGGCAGGTGGAATCGCCGCAATAACCCTTAACACAATAGGTGAAATGGGCCTTTAGTAGCGGTTTTTTGGGCTTTTGCAGCGGTTTTGGCCTGCCGCAATAATCCAGTTTTTTTTGTAGTGCGTTGTTTTGATTTCTTGTATGATTTGCTTAGTGTCTCATAAATTGTATTTCTCCCTAAATGATATTGAAATTTGCTTACAGCTTACAGCTTACACATTACAGATTGTTTTTGCGTTTTTCGGATTTTTTTTATTAATATGAAATTTCTTAGCTTCTCAAACCCTTCTTTTTTGGGTAAATGTTAGAAATTTTATTGACGAAATGTAAAGGTAATTACACCATGACTGTTGGTGAAATAAGAATGTGCAAAGTAACTAACATTCACTGCTTTTTGTAATTTTGTTTTACAAACAATAAAATTAAGATAGAATGTGCAAAGTAACATTGGATAGTTAGAAAAAGTGCAAACCACGAGGACTATAAGTAACATAGTCATAATATAAGCACCAAGCCTTGGAAAACATTGTCCCATCACATGTTTTTATTTATTTATTTTATTTTTATAAATGTTAGTGAATGCTCTAAGAACATTTGTTAATAAACTATTTTAGAAAAGGTTGGGTCTTGGACCAGGAGCACCAACCTCATTTAACATAACGATGTCATGGAATTTAATGCATCTAAGGATATATTGCTGACAAATACAAGTTCAGTACGTAGTCCACTTGACTCTTGAGCAGTTGAGCCATATTGAATTCAACACCAACCAAATTTCTTGTACATCCATCTACTCTAGTTCCATTTTAATTTATGACATTGAATGCCCCTTTTGTGCCAGCAGGCTGCAAATATCTGGCTTTTGTGTGTTCTAAAAATAGTTTTCTTTGCATCTGTTAACATGTCACACTTCTGTTTTTTGATAGGTCTCAGATTTTACTTTTATATATGCTCTTTGTTTTTGTTTATATATATATATATATATATATAAAAGCTATTTGACATATGTTACATAGTCCTAAATGATATAATTTGAAGCATTACAATAACGTTACATTACAATAATGTCACATATATATGTCATATCAAAAAGATGTGCATTAATAAGATTGGACTCACAAAAAGTTTGCATCTGAAAATGAGGCTTGTTGAGTAGTCATATTTTTCTAAGAGCATATAAATCATTTTATCTAGAACACAAGACTTATATTATGATCAACAAATTTCGATACAAAACTATGACCTTAAACTTTTCTCATCTTTTGTCCTTAATGGAGTAAAATAATACAGTAGTTGGCTTTTTCTCAAAAAACAAACTCCCCCTTTGGCAATATGTGACAAAACACAATTAAAAGCTTAAAGTTTACAAAGAAAACCCCTTTACATAAAAATGCTCATAAAAACAAATCCAATCCTAACTACTATCCATTAGTTGCAAGTGTAGACAGCAGCTCAGTTGAATCAACCTGTATAGTTCTTGAAACACTAAACAAAATGCATAACCACATGTGTGGAAAATACAAGTAAACAAAATAAATTTTTGATTTCAACCAGCACACAATAAAGACATATATCAATGAATAACTCATAAATATAAATCAATAATCAGTTGAAACAAGAAACATATAAAATAATTTAAATATCTCCCCCTAACATGAATAGCCCAACAAAAATATGGCAAGAGCTAAAAAGGTAAATACAATGTGAAGCACCTAGATACAATCTAAACTCCATAAGCTCCAACCAACAAAAATGCTCTCCCCCTGAAAACAAAAACTTTACAAGTGCTCAAATATGTACTCCCCCTTTTTGTGACGGAATGCCAAAGGGCAATCAAAATCCATCATCAAAAGGAGGTGGTGGTGAGGATTGTTGAAACTGGGCCAACTCTGTGCACAAAGCACGGATCTCATCGGGCACGTCCACCAAAATCTGTCTATGAGCCGCCTGAACGGTCAAGACATGATCCAACGTACGTCGAATGTCTGAATCATCCGAAGTAGTCTGTGGAAGAACATCAGCATCAGCAGCAGCAGAACCAAATGCCTCAGCCGTATCAGCACCTATAAAAGAGGGAGGAGGGGGAACAACACCAGATGACGCACCTCTAGGACGCGTAGGACCAACTGTCAAGTGAGCAGCCCTCTGCCTAAGGAAGGTGGCACCTTTGGGAGCTATGACATGAATGGGCTCACCGGCAGGGAAATCAGCTAGACCAAGAAACAACAAAATCCTATGAATGAAAATAGGATGGATAAGAGCATGCGCTACGGCAGAACTCCTATGAACTTCGTTCAAAGAACGAAGAAGCAGATGTGGAAAGTTGATAGATGCACCAGAAACAAAAGCATACAAGAACACACATTGCTCAAAAGGGATGGTGTGGAGATGAGAAATAGGCCACAAAGAATGACACGCTATCCTAAAGAAAAGATAGGCAGTCTTAGTAAGCTCAGCAGATGTGATCCGAGAATCAGAACCCCACTGGATAGAAGACCTAGTGATGTATGACATAACGTCATCTAAGGGTGGAGACTCCTCATAGGGATAGACAGGCTCCCTAACAACCAGAACCCCAAGAGCATCAGCCACTATCCGAGGGGTAATGGTAAACTCAACACCTCGTATCCAACTCCTAACATGGGTGTTGGAATCATAGACATGGCAAGAGAGATTCGAGAAGAACTCTCTAATCAGGGCAGTCAGGGGTGGATAATCTACCTTTAACAAGGACAACCAACCTCGACTCTTAAGGTTTGCCCTAATGGCAGGATCTACCTCATCTAACACAACAGAACGCTCAGCCCAAATCTTATGCTTATAGTTCAGTTTCTCATAGACCTCTCTGCTTTTGTTATTCCTAAACAACTCACTCCTAGAGGGAGACTCAGAGAAAGTGGAGGGGGTCCTATGGGCTCTAGTCTTCCTAGGCATGGTACTAGGATAAGGACAAAGACACAAAGCAAGAAAAAAAAAAACCAAGGGCAAACTGCAAGTTAGCACAAAAAAAATATAGAACAAAAATCTATATGATGCATGAACAGTTTAAATGTCATGATGCATGCTCTAATGCAGTGCAATTAAGTTCAAATTCACAAAATTGGCTTGAGCATAGAGTTTCTAACAAAAACCCCAAAAATTTGAAAAACCACTTGTTCATTTTGTAAAAAATTTGACCAATTGATCATTACACAAGTTAGATTACATAAAATAATGATTAATTACATCAATTCAACAAACCAATTTCATCAATTTGAACAAAATCCCCAAATTCGGATAAAAACAAGCCCTAGAATTTTCAATTTCGCACAACACACAAAATTGATCAAATTAACCATCATAGATCATGATTAAAACATTATAGGAACAAAACCCAATGATCAATTTCAGAAAAAGAAGCTTGAATCAACAAAAATCCCAATTTGAAAAGTTCTGAAAATACCCATGAAATTCATGTAAAAATGCATGAAAACTTGAACTAAAATGCAAAAGGAAGGGCAAAAAGGACTTACCGGCTTATAGAGAGGAAAACCTTGCAAAAAATCCGGAGGAAAACGACAAAAAATTGGTAGGTGAGCTTTGTCCAATTCGGAGAGAGAGAAAAGTTTGAAAAACTTTTTGAAAAGTAAGTTTGAAAACGTCAAACTCATATTTTAAAAAGGAAAAAAAAAAAAAAAAGACTGATTCACGAGTTTCGATTGATCGAAAAACAGTTTCGATTGATCGAAAAACAGTTTCGATTGATCGAAACAGACAGAGGCTTCTTTTAAAAAAATTTCAAACAACTCCAAAACAATTTCGATTGATCTAAAGACAGTTTGGATCAATCGAAGCAGACAGAGACTTCCTTAAGACTTTTAAAACAATTTCGATTGATCGAAAAATAGATTGGATCAATTGAATTAGACAGAGGCTCACAAAATTTTTAAGAAAAAACACAGTTTTTGAAAATAACAAAGACACATTTTAGAAACACCTCAAAGCAATGAAATTGATGAACAAAATGCATGAGTATGTGATGTAATGTTTTTCAAAACAAAGTTTTAAGCCCAGTTTTCCCAAAATTAAGATTTTCATCCATTTTCCATAAATTCTCAAGCATCAAAATTTGTTTTGCATAAAAAACTCAAAGTATTTGCAAACTTGGTTAGTCAGACCAAAGACACACACAGTAACATGTACAATGTTTAGCAAAGAGTAACTTGTGTAGTGTGTGCAACTAGCAAAAACTTGAGATACATGTGAAGTGATATGAGTATAGCAATTAGACACAAAGTCTACAAAATTCATCACATAGAATTTGAAAGAGACTATTACCAAAAGAGTTACATCATATAATTCTCACACCTCCTAAATCATAAGCTTGCAATCATGTAAGTTTCTTGATTTTAACTCATATTGTACACACAAATTTTAATTCTTCAGAAACTTATTAAAATAGCCAGGATAATGTACACACCAATTTTAATAATTATTTGATTTAGCTTTAAGTTCAATAATGTACATGCCAATTTTAGCATTTAAACTGAGGCTACGCCTTATGTGCATGTGCTACACTTTCTCAAGCACAAAATTTTATGATATGCACTAAGGTGTTCATGATTAGCTAGTGAACAGTGGTGAGATGGTTATTTATGCCTTTCTCTAAAGGTTTAAGTCCGACAATCAAAGATAAGTGACTTCAAGATCAAGACAAAGTGATCAAAACCATAAACATCTTTCCCACACAATATGCACTACAAAGCTTTAACTAGTAAATTGCAATAAGTAAGTTCATCAAAGCTAAACAAGGTACAAAAGACATGTTTTGTGAAAATAAATTGACCAACCTTGTTTTCAAAAACCAAGAAAATAGTGCAAAACACAATTTGCTTCCTTTTTCCCTTTTTTTTTTTTAATTTGAAAAAGATAAACAAAAACAACCTAGAATAAAATGCATGAGTGTTATGCAATGCAAATCCTAGAGACAGAGAAAAAAAAAAAAAAAAAACAAAGAACAATGGTCACAAAGAATAGCAATGAAGCACAAGGACCATGAGGGCCAAGACAGATCAGGGACACAGAATCACACCAATTACTTAACGAAGTGTCTCAAACTTACTTCTATCAAGAGGTTTGGTGAAGATGTCAGCATTCTGTCGTCCAGTAGGGATATACTCAAGACACACAATCTTTCTTTCAACAAGATCCCTAATTAAGTGATATCTAATCTCTATGTGCTTAGTCTTAGAATGTTGAACAGGGTTCTTAGATATATCAATAGCACTAGAGTTATCATAGTAAACAATCATAGTATCTTGGGATATCTCATAATCAATTAAAACCTTTTTCATCCAAAGAAGCTATGAGCATTAACTTCCAGCAGCAATATATTCTGCCTCTGCAGTAGACAAAGACACAGAATTTTGCTTTTTACTCATCCAAGCAACAAGATTGGCTTCTACATAAAAACACCCACCGGTGGTGCTTTTTCTATCATCAACATTTCCAGCCCAATCAGAATCAGAAAAACCAACAAGAGGCAGATTAGACTCTTTACTATAAAATAATCCATAATCACAAGTTCCACCAACATATTTAATGATTCTTTTGACAGCATTCAAGTGTGAAACTTTAGGATTAGACTGAAATCTAGAACACCAACACTAAAGGCAATATCAGGCCGACTAGCAGTCAAATACAAAAGGCATCCAATCATACTTCTGTATAATGTAACATCAACAGACTCACCTGATGGATCATTTGTTAATTTTGCATTGGCAGCCATTGGTATTCTAGCATGTGCAGCATTGTCCAGTCAAAATATCTTGACTAGATTCCTTGCATACTTTGCTTGGTTGATGTAGATTCCTGAGTCTGTTTGCTTCACCTACAATCCCAAGAAATAAGTTAGTTCACCAACCATACTCATTTCGAACATAGCCTTCATTTCATCTGCAAAAGAATGAGCAAGAGAGTCATTAGTAGCACCAAAAACAATATCATCAATATAAATTTGAGCTACAACAAAACTATTCTTATCATTTCTTATGAAAAGAGTAGTGTCTGCAGATCCCCTTTTGAATCTATGCTCAGTGAGATATGCAGTAAATCTATCATACCAAGCCTGTGGAGCTTGTTTCAAACCATACAAGGCTCTCTTCAATTTATACACATCATCCGGTCTGTGAGGATCAACAAAACCCTTCGGTTGTTCAACATATACCTCTTCTTGCAACATTCCATTCAAGAAAGCACTTTTGACATCCATTTGATATAGCTTGAAATCTAGATGAGTAGCTATAGCCAAAAGTATCCTAATGGATTCCAATCTTGCTACCGATGCAAAGGTCTCATCGAAGTCAATCCCTTCCACTTGTGTGTAACCTTGAGCAACAAGTCTTGATTTATTTTTTATAACAGTGCCATGTTCATCTGACATGTTCTTAAAGATTCATTTAGTTCAAATCACATTTACATCCTTTGGTCTAGGAACTAATTCCCACACATCATTCCGAACAAATTGATGAAGTTCTTCATGCATAAAGTTTACCCAATCAGCATCTTGAAGTGCTTCATCTACCTTTTTAGGTTCAAATTGGGACAGATAGCATGAGTGTATAATTACACTTAAGGCTTTTGATCTTAATCTCATGTTATTATTCAAACTTCCCAATATGTTTGTGGAGGGATGATTAAGCCTTACTTTAGAGGAAGGACCTTTGACTAGAGATGTGGAGGTACCTTTTTATTCAGATGAAGGACTGAACCCATGTTGTGCTTGTTGAGTCTCATGTGCCAGTGTGGATGGTTCCAAACTTGATGGTACAGAAATTGCATTGTTCAGCACCATCAACTCTTCATCACTATGCTTCCTAACATAATCAACAGGAAGTGAGTCATTAACCCCCATAGGTTTATCTTGGACCGGATCAGTATTTTCTGAATGTGCTTCTGAACATACTTCATCATTGATCACAACATTTGAAGATTCCATGACTGTTTTGGTTCTCAGATTATACACTCTATATGCTCTACTAGTAGAGGAGTACCCTAGAAAAAATCATTTGTCACTCTTTGCATCAAATTTTTCTAGGTTCTCTCTATCACGTAGAATGTAACAATCACTACCAAATATCTTGAAATACTTAACAACCAGCTTCTTTCCTCTCCAGAGTTCATAGGGAGTCTTCTTGGAATCAGGTCTGAAATACATCCGGTTAAGTGTATGGCAAACAGTGTTAACTGCTTTTCCCCATAAGGATTTGGACAACTTTTTATTGTGTAGCATGACACGCGCCATCTCCTGAACAACCCTATTTTTCTGTTCCACTATTCCATTCTGTTGAGGTGTCTTGGGTGAAGAAAACTCTTGATGTGTGCCTTCATCATTGTAGAAAGTAGCCAGCTTGGTGTTCTCAAATTCTCTTCCATGGTCACTTCTAATTCTGGCTATCACAGTATCTTTCTCTACCTGCAATTTTTTGCACAAATGTATCATCTTCTCAGGAGCCTCAGCTTTATCTTTCAAAAGCACAACCCAAGTATATCTAGTAAAGTCATCCACAACCACTAGAATATATTTCTTTCCACCTAAACTCTGAACTCTGGCAGGACCCATAAGATCAATGTGTAGTAACTCTAAAGGTCTTGAAGTTTGAACACTCGCTACAGACGGATGTTTAGATTTTATCTGTTTACCTATCTAACATGGTCCACATATGCACTTATCTATCTTCTTAAACTTAGGTAAACCAACAACTGCATCACATTTGAAAATCTTCTCTAACTGCTTATGACTTGCATGGCCCAAACGTTGAT
The DNA here is from genome assembly GCF_932294415.1 of Quercus robur. NCBI lineage: Eukaryota > Viridiplantae > Streptophyta > Magnoliopsida > Fagales > Fagaceae > Quercus > Quercus robur. Next base: position 59,139,389 of record NC_065538.1, on the reverse strand, counting down.
GCCACAAATCAACTTGATCAATCCTTGCACTAAAGCACTTGTTGCTTATGCTTGGTGTTAAACCATAACAGTTGTCCCCTGTCCTTACACCAACACACATATAGTCATCTCCTTCATCAAGTATCTCACATTCATACTTAGTGAAGAGAACATTCAGTCCATTGTCACAAATTTGACTGATGCTGAGTAAATTTGCCTTCAGTCCATCAACATACCAAACATCTTCAAAGACAAACAACCCTGGAATGTCACAATGATATGATCACCTAGGAAACCAGACCGGTAAAAACTTGGGGAGGATTTAACCTAGTTATCCTTAAGGTAAACCTGAATCCACTATGAAAGAATCGAAGTTGTTCAACAGGACTTAAACCACTAATATCTTATTGCTACCCACCAGTAGAAACTTACTGACATGACTACGTGCAAGCTCCGAAACCACAGACTCCTTCTTTCTTGGATTCTCCAGCAAATACAAGCACACCCGCTTGTGTTTCTTTAAGTTCTTATGGCAGCAATTGAATGATCATCAAGTTCTTGAATGAATCTCCTTCTTGATAATCCTAAGCTTGTAAAGGAAAGCTTCTCATAGATCTCACAAGAGATTTACACAAACAGTAATATGAGCAACACTAAAACGTGACTAGGGTTTGCCTTATATACCTAGGGCAAAAATACAAAACCCTAAACGTTTTAAATAAACTAGGGCTGAGTTGGAATTCTGCAGAAAACTCATTCTGCCTGAATTTCGATTGATCAAGTCTAAGCTTCGATCGATCGAACCAGGCTGAAATGCTATAATAAATCTACATCAACTTAAATCCAACTTTACATAAATGAACCAATTTTGAGCAAGTCTAAACGCAACTAAACATCTTATTTTGATCATGGTTTGCCAACAATACACATTAGAGTTCTAAATACATAAGATCCTAAGTCTTTAGAACCTAACATAAGTTTCTTGATTTTACCTCACATTGTACACACAAATTTCAATTGTTTAGAAACTTATTAAAATAGTCGGGATAATGTACACACTAATTTTATTTATTTAATTTATCTTTAAGTCCAATAATGTACACACCAATTTTAGCATTTAAACCGAGGTTACACCTTATGTTCTTTTTGTGCATGTGCTACACTTTCTCGAGCACAAAATCTTACGATATGCATCAAGGTGTTCATGATTGGCTAGTGAATAGTGGTAAGATGGTTATTTATGCCTTTCTCAAAAGGTTCAAGCCCGACAGTCAAAGACATGTGACTTTAAGATCAAGACAAAGTGATCAAAACCATAAACATCTTTCCCACACAACATGCACTACAAAGCTTCAACTAGTAAAGTGTAATAAGTAAGCTCATCAAAGCTAAACAAGGTACAAAAGACATGTTATGTGAAAATAAATTGACCAACCTTACAAAAGACATGTTATGTGAAAATAAATTGACCAACCTTATTTTCAAAACCAAGAAAATAGTGCAAAACACAACTTGCTTCCTTATTCTTCCCTTTTTTTTTTTCGAAAAAAATAAATAAAAACAACCTAGAATGAAATGCATGAATGTTATGCAATGCAAATCCTAAATACAAAGAAAACAAAAACCAAAAAACAATGGTCACAAAGAATATAGTAATGAAGCACAAGGACCATGTCAGAAAGACTCAATTAGATTGAGCCTTTTGCATCCAAACTTTTTAGATGCACCATGAGCATTGGAGTTCTTATTCACATAGGAATGATTTCCAACTCCAGGATTAGAATAAAGGTTTAGAGCCTTTACCAATTCACCAATGAGTACCATAGGATCTTGTGCTTGAGGCATAGGTACTTTTGGTTTGTTTGCTCTCTTTGCAGCTTGTAACAGTTTGGACGAATGTGTCCAGAATTTCCACAAAAATGACAAACCCATGCAGGCTTATCATGTGACTTGTCCTTAGAAAGGGTAGATTGCCTAGGTTTAGACTCTTTCAATTCAACCCTAATCTTCCTAGGAGGTGTAACTTCTAAGGGTTTGACAACCTCACTCACAGGGGGTTCAGAAGATGATGAAGGAACAAAGATAGTGGAATTGGGTGTAGACACGTTGATGCTTTCTACAAAACCTAACATTGTTTTGTCAGAAGGAGACTTTTGAATACTAAGCATATGATCAAGTTTGGAACTAGCAGACCTATTAATTTGTTCTTTAGCAATAGAAAGCTCATTTTCCAAATTCTTAACTTTATCTAGCAAAAGCATGTTCTCAGTCTTCACATTCTTCAAAAGTTCAGTAGCATCAAACAATTTAACAAGCAAATTTTTCTTATCAAGCTCAAGAGATGCAATTTTCTTCAAGCCTAATTCAACATTCATAGCATCCTTTGTAGCAACTTTGCAAAGTTTATTATAGGCTTCTTAAAGATCTGCATCCTCAGAGAGTTCCCCATCAGAAGGGTTCTCTTTAGCAAATACACTTTCATTGACTACAGCAGTAGCAATGAAAGCAATGAAGTTTCCATCCTCGTCACAACCAGATTCATCATCAAAAACTTCACCATCACTAAGGGTTACAGCCATAACCTTACCCTTAGACTTCAAGTAAGTAGGACATTCAGATTTCATGTGACCATACCCTTGACATCCAAAACATTGAGGACCCATAGAACTATTAGAAGATTAACCTACTTTTTCTCTAGGTTTATCAATGTTGTTAACCTTAGTGGGGTCATTCTTCCTAAAGTTTCTAGGTTCAGCAGTGTTCTTATCTCTTGCCCTTCTGTTGTTGTTTTTAAGGAAATTCCTAAAGTTCTTAGCAAGGTAAGTAATCTCTGTAGCAGAGAGCTCATCATCAAATTCACCAACATCAACATCATCAATTGACTTAAGAGCCATTGATTTGGATTTGCTAATCTTAGGTAGGTCCAATTCATAGGATTGAAGAGATCCTACAAGTTCATCAACAGGGATGGAGTCCACATCCTTGCTCTCAGTGATGGCAGTCACTTTGGGTCTAAAATCTTCAGTTAAAGATCTAAAAATCTTCCTAACAATTTTAGGTTGATCATAGATTTCACCCAAATTATATGCAGAATTAACAATATCATTAAGTTTAGCATAGAATTCATCAAACGATTCATCATCAGACATCCTAATGCTTTCAAATTTAGAAGTTAATTACTGCAATTTATTGATTTTAACAGCCTTTGTGCCTCCATGCACAGTCTGGAGGATATTCCAAGCAGTATAAGCAACGTCAACATTAGAGATTCTCTTAAATTCCTCCATAGAAATAGCGTTAAAGATAGCATTCATAGTTTTGCTATTGAACGCGGCTACTTCTTTTTGAGAAGTTTGCCACTCACTAACAGGAGTAGTAGGCTTCTCCCATCTGTATTCAACGGAGTTCCAGACTCTCTCATCAATTGATTTCAAGAAAGCTTTCATCCTTACTTTCCAATAAGCATAATTATTCCCATCAAAGTGAGGAGGAATAACAAGAGAATGTTCGTGTTCCATGACAACAGGGGTCAAGTATCAGCTCAGAGATCAAAAGATCAACAATAAGAGAGCTACCCACTCTAATACCACTTGTTTGTTTTTAGACCCTGACAGTTTTTAGACCCCTTAAACAATTTATTAAACCTAGGTAATTAGCCAAGTTGTTATTTAGTCCAATTAAACAAGTCTAGGTTATCACAATAATAAACATCAAATCATGCAAAGCAGCGGAAAATAAATAACACACGATATGATCACCCAGGAAACCAAACCGGTAAAATCCTGGGGAGGATTTGACCTAGCTATCCTCAAGGTAAACTTGAATCCACTATCAGAAAGAATCAAAGTTCATACAAAAGGACTTACAAGCACCCCCGCTCGACTTCCTAATGCTACCAACCAGTAGAACTTACTAACACGACCACGTGCAATCTCCGAATCCACGGACTCCTTCTTTCTTTGGATTCCCACCAGCTACAAGCACCCCCGCTTGTGTATTCTTTAAGCTTTAATGGTAGCAACTATTTTGATCATCAAGGTTTAGAGAATGTCTCTTCTTTGAAAACCCTAAGTTTGTGTAAAGGAAAGCTCCTCTAGATCTCACAAGAGATTTACATAAACCGCAATATGAGCAACACTAAAACGTGGCTAGGGTTTGCCTTTTATACTTAGGACAAATAAGAAACCCTAAAAACGTTTTAAACACATAGGGCTGAGTTGGACGAATCTGCAGAAAAGCAATCTGCCCGACGTTCGATCGGTCGAGCCTAAGCTTCGATCGATCGAGCCAGGCCGAAAGCCACACTGCTTTCTGCTTTACACTCGATTCCAACTTTACATTGACATACAACTTTGAGCTAGCTTTAAACACTTCTAAACATATTGTTTTGATCATGGTTTGCCAACATTACACATTAGAGTTCTAAAATACATAAAGTCCTAAACTTTAGAACCTAACAGACCCCTTGAAACACAATTGGATTAACCTAGTTAATTAGCCAAGTTATTACTTAGTCCATATTCCAGATTCTAGGTTATCACAATCAAACAATCATATCATGCATAACAACGGAAATATAAATAAGACAATGATATGATGACCTAGGAAACCACACCGGTAAAAACCTGGGGAGGATTTAACCTAGCAATCCTCAAAGGTAAACCTAAATCCACTATGAAAGAATCGAAGTTTTACAACAGGACTTAGACCACTAACATCCTATTGCTACCCACCAGTAGAAACTTACTGACACGACCACGTGCAAGCTTCGAGACCACGGACTTCTTCTTTCTTGGATTTTTCAGCAAGTACAAGCACACCCGCTTGTGTTTCTTTACACACAGCAAAATAGAGCAACATGAAAAACGTGGCTAGAGTTTGCCTTTTATACTTATGGCAAATCATAAAACCCTACACGTTTTAATAGGCTAGGGCTGAGTTGGAAAAATTTGCAGAAAAAACATTTTGCCCAAGATTCAATTGATCGAGTCTAAGTTTCAATCGATTGAGCCAGGCCGAAAGTCACTAATACTTCTACAACCACTCAATTCCAACTTTACATACAACGCACACACTTTGAGTAAGTCTAAACAAGACTAACAACTGTTTTGATCATGGTTTGCCAACATTACACATTAGAGTTCTAAATACATTAGTTCCTATGTCTTTAGAACCTAACAGCAACTATAGGTTTTGGTATTACAAATGCTATTATAGGTCTTAAAAAAAAATAGCCAAAAAAGTAATATTAAAAAGGACCTATAGTGGCATTTGTCAAACGCCATTATAGGCACTTTTTATTTTAGTTTTTTTTTTTTAATTTTATTTTATATTTATAAATAAGGGCTAGAGAAGAAAAAAGACCTATAGTGGCATTTGACAAATGACACCATAGGCACTTTTTTTTTTATATATTTTTTTTAATAAGGCTATAGGGAATGTAATTATGCTGTTAACACTCTGTTAGCTTAAATAACTAGCAACTAGTTAGGCAACAGCTAGGCTTTGCACCCATTGTACTCAAGCAGCTCTAGATATAAAAGGGTTAACTTTCAATGGTAAGGATTAATTCAGAAATGAGAACTTTTCATTTCTAAACTCTAATTCTTCTTCTCATTCTTAGCAGGTCTGGCTCTCTTGAAGCTAGCCATTTAAGATACCTTCATAACTCATCAAGAATTAAGGATTTTGTAAGGTTGAATTTATTCAACCATCTAATTGGCTTTATTCCGTGCCAAATTTGCTTGTAATTCAGCATTTAGTAACCCTGTATTTAGGTGGGATTGTTGTAAGGGTAGTGAGTGAGATAGTGTGAAGATTGCTCAAGAGTGTGCAAGAAAACAGAGTGTCGCGGCTGGGACTCGCGACTGGACTCGCGGCTTCAACCCGCCAGAAGATGCATACGTGCCAAGCATGCTGGAAGATGAACAGTCATGCTAGCTGGAGCACTACAAGACAAAACAAGACAACTGGCCATACGGTTAACTCGCGACTGGAACTCGCGACTTAGTCAAGCCGCGAGGTCAAGCCGCGAGCCACCCCTGTTTTGGAAAAACCTGACGTTTCGCATTCCACTCTTCTTTAGTATAAATACCCTTTTAACCCACGATTGAAAGAGAGCTTCCAGAGAGAATTTTGAGAGAGAAACCCTAAAGAAAAACCAGATTGTTTCACCCACAATCTCTACCTTAGAGTCTCATCAAATTCCCTCACTCTCTTCCTCTCCATTGTCAAATCCTTGAGAGGCCTTTATACCAAACCTGGTTCTCACCATTATCATCCCTGTGAGACAGTCGTTTGGAGTTCTGGGAAGCAGTTAGGAAGGAGCCAATATTCATTGGTTGATGCTACGGTGAAGTAGCGGAATCCGGAAAGCTAGAAAAGAAAAAGGTTCGGCGCAACCTCGTTGGAGCAAGAAGCTTGGAGGGCTTAGGTGCACTGGGTAGATTAGGCTTGGAGGGTCTATTGCTGTCCTTGTATCCCAACTGTATTTTCTAGTGGATTGATTACCGCTTGGAGGGCGGCGGAGAGGTTTTTCGCCGAGGTCTTCGGTTTCCTCTTCGATAACATATCTGGTGTTATCGCTGTGTTTGCATCTTCCTTCCTCTCTATCTCTGCCTTTACATTAATCTGCTGTGGTTTATTTTGATGTGGCTTAGATAGTTGTTTAATCATTTCCTTGTTATAGCATATGTTAAGTTTCCGCACACTAGTTGTTTAACATATTGCATGTGTTGATTAAATTGGTTTTTGGGGGTCTAAACGTTCAAAAGTGTTTTTGTACACGTTTTTGAACTTTCAATTGGTATCAGAGCGGGTACACATCTGTTTGGTTTCATTACCATTTGTGTGATCCTTTGTGGTTGTTATTTTTTTGGTTTATACCATGCTGAATTGTAGCTCAAGTGTTTGTGAAAATGTCTCTATGCATACGACTGAAAGGTGTCTTACTGATGACCTTGTAGAGTTATTAAAAACTAAGAAACATGCTAGAGTTTTTGTTCACATGCTGAAAGTTCTTGAGAATCAGAATCTTGTCTTACACAGTAGCATATCTGAATCAAAATCATTGATTAAGAAATATAAAAGAAAGAATAGAATGTTGTGTGAGATGATTGAGAATCTGAAAATGAAAAATCAATCTAAAATTAGCATGAAACCTGATGATGAGTTTGTGTTTGAAGGTCAAGATTGTCTGTCACATGTGAACCTATTTGTGCATACCTCATTAAAGGTGTTTAATGCATGTTTGTGGTATCTTGATAGTGGATGTTCTCGCCATATGACAGGGGATAAGTCATTGTTTAAGTCACTCAAAGAAAAGGTGGGTGACTATGTGACCTTTGGGGATGGAATCCATGCTCAAGTCCTAGGCAAAGGAACCATCGAGATACCCGGTTTGCCTCTGTTGAAAGATGTGCTGTTCATAAAAGGGCTGAAGGCGAATTTGCTGAGCATCACTCAAATTTGTGATGACGACTTCCTGGTACAATTCTCCAAGAAAGGATGTTTGATCATCAATAAAGAGGGGATTCAGGTTTTGGAAGGAAATCGGACTACGGATAACTGTTATGGAATAGTTCCCACGGCACCAATATCATGTAGAAGTGCTCGGGTGGATATGTTGGAGCTGTGGCATCACAGATTTGGGCATGTCAACTTCAAACAAGTAGCCAAAGTCTCCAAACTTGAAGCAGTCGAGGGACTTACTAAGTTTGGAAAAGTAAAGAAGACCATTTGTGGTGCATGTCAAATGGGGAAGCAAACTAAGGCAAGTCATCACAAGGTAAATGTGATAGCCACCTCTCGTTGTTTGGAGTTACTTCATGTTGATCTGATGGGGCCCACCAGAACTGAAAGCCTAGGGGGAAAAAGATATATTATGGTCATTGTGGACGACTACTCAAGATACACTTGGGTTGAATTCCTTAGAGAAAAATCAGAAGCTTGTGAGAGGCTGGAGATTCTGTGCAAGAAACTACAAAATGAAAAGGGGATTTCGATAGCCAAAGTTAGAAGTGATCATGGGAGAGAATTTGAGAATGCAAGATTCGAGTCCTTCTGTGAGAAGAATGGTATTAAAAGAGAGTTTTCAGCTCCTAAAACTCCACAACAAAATGGAGTGGTAGAGAGAAAAAATCGTGTGATTCAGGAGATGGCAAGAGTCATGTTGCTTAATAAGCAAATACCTCAAAGTTTTTGGGGAGAAGCTGTCAACACCTCGTGTCATATTGGCAATAGGATTTTCTTTCGAGCTGGTACAATGAAGACTGCATATGAGATATGGAATGAGAAGAAGCCTAAAGTGAAGTATTTCCGGGTATTTGGAAGTAAATGTTATATCTTAAATGATCGAGAGAATCTTGGGAAGTTTGATGCAAGAAGTGATGAGGGTATTTTTCTTGGTTACTCTACTACAAGTCGAGCATATAGAGTGTTCAACAAGAGAACAAAGACTGTGATGGAATCCATAAATGTCAAGATTGATGATGCCTTACCTAAGGTGGAAATGATTGATGATGTAGAAGGGCCGAGCACCGAAGAGCCTGATGTTGAGGTAGAAGCTTTGGATATAGAAGGTGAAGAACCTATACCAGAAGTAGAATCGACTCCCATCAACCCAAGAAGGGAAACGAGATCGATGTCTAGAACTTCAAGTCCTCTTACTCCTCCAGAAGTTCATCCTCCTATCTCTCGTAGTGATGAAGTTTCCACTTCAAAAAGGCCTTCCTCAAGAATTCTCAAGAATCATCCGGAAAGTAATATCATAGGATCACTTGATGACGGTCTTCGCCTCAGGAAAGGAAATATTCTGCTAGCCAATCATGTAACATATCACTGTTATCTTGCACAGTTTGAACCAAAGAGGGTTGAAGAGGCTCTTCTAGATGAGAATTGGGTTGAATCAATGCATGACGAGCTGAATCAGTTTGTGAGGAATGACGTGTGGGAACTTGCTCCACGGCCGGAGAACGTTCATGTTATAGGCACAAAGTGGATTTTCAAAAACAAAACTGATGAAGATGGAGAGATAATTCGAAACAAGTCTCGGTTGGTGGCTCAAGGCTACACACAAGTCGAAGGGGTGGATTTTGATGAATCATTTGCTCCGGTGGCAAGACTCGAATCAATTCGAATCCTCATGTCCATTGCGTGCACTTTGAAGTTCAAACTTTATCAAATGGATGTTAAGTGTGCTTTTCTGAATGGATATCTAAATGAAGAGGTTTTTGTTGAGCAACCAAGAGGATTTGAGGATCCTCATTTTCCAGATCATGTATTAAGATTGAAGAAAGCACTGTATGGTTTAAAACAAGCGCCTAGAGCTTGGTACGATCGTCTTACACATTATCTTCTAGATAGAGGCTTCAAGAGAGGGTATGCTGATCGAACTCTATTTGTCAAAAATGATGAAGATTATCTCCTTGTGGCACAAGTCTATGTTGATGACATAGTGTTTGGAGCAACTATCGAAGATCGTGCTACTGAATTTTCTGAGGAGATGAAGAAGGAGTTTGAGATGAGCATGGTGGGGGAGCTCACATTCTTTTTGGGTCTTCAAGTCAAACAACAGAAGGAGGGTATATTTGTATCTCAAGAGAAGTATGCCAGAAATATTGTCAAGAAGTTTGGCCTAGAATCCAAAAAACATGCTTCCACTCCCATGAGCTCTGCCACTAAACTGAATGTGGATTCATCAGGAGTTGAAGTAAGTCCCACATTGTATAGGAGCATCATTGGAAGTTTGCTCTACCTTACAGCAAGTAGACCGGACATTGCTTTTAGTGTGGGCGTTTGTGCCAGGTACCAAGCTAATCCGAAGGAATCTCATCTGACTGCTGCTAAGCGAATCATTCGATATGTGAGTGATACTGCAAACTATGGTCTGTGGTATTCAAAAGACTCAAATGCGTGTCTTGCTGGGTATTCGGATGCTGACTGGGCTGGAAGTGTAGACGATCGGAAAAGCACTTCAGGTGGCTGTTTTTATCTTGGTAACAATCTTGTTTCGTGGATGAGCAAGAAGCAGAATTCAGTGTCTCTATCTACTGCAGAAGCAGAGTACATAGCTGCTGGAAGTTGCTGCACTCAGCTTCTTTGGATGAAGAAATTACTTCATGACTATGGAATTCCTCAAGAAACGATGTGTGTCTTCTGTGACAACACCAGTGCCATCAATCTTTCCAAAAATCCTGTTCAGCATTCAAAATCCAAACACATAGAGATACGTTACCATTTCATTCGGGATTTGGTAGAGGAAAGAGTTGTGTGTCTTGAGTTCATACACACTGACAATCAAAAGGCGGATATCTTCACCAAGCCTCTCGATGGTCCACGGTTTGAATCCCTCCGTAAGACCATTGGTGTCGGTACAATTCCTTGACTCTCTTGTGTGTTGTGTGCTTCACTGTTTATATATCTGTCTGTGTTGGAGCACACACTTCTTTTTGCAACTTGTTTCTTGCTTGCTTGTTCTTTTGTGTTTGCTGCTGGTTTTGTTTGTGTTTGATTCATTCTTTTTGTTTCTTGAGTCAAAAATCCAAAAATCACATAAAGAATTTGAAAATCAAAACACTTGATTGACTTTGTTGAGTTTTGTCTTAAAACTCGTTTTGCCTTGTACCTTTGTGCTAATGGCTTTGTGCATTGTCGAGCATTGCTTGTTTTCATGCACTCATATCCCTATGGGAAAAATCTGGAAATCTATGTGATTGTTGTAAATAGATCTTCAAGCTTGTCATGAATGATTAGTGAATGGTTATGTCGATCTTGAAACATGCATAGACTTGTGTCTATATCTCTTCCCACTTTTTATTTTTGTTTTGCTAAAAAGAGCTCACTAAATGTAAATCTCCAAATGAAAAGAGATATTGAGCTGCAAAAGCCTGTCGCACATTCTAGTATTTGACTAGGAAAAAGGGTAAGCGACCTTATATCAAAAGTGAAATTTCTTTCAAAAAGGCCAAAGGCCTGTTCTTCAAAGAAAAGTGTTGTCTATCCCTCTCACAATGAGAGATGATTGCCTCAAAAGATCAAATGTTATGGCTGAAAGTGGAGTCAAATGAAAGGCTCCAAGTTATGTTATCAAGTTGTGTGGGAAGTCATATATTCATATTTCTATAATTGAGATTGGTCACATGATCTAGTGCTAATTGTGTATGCCTTGGTTGAATTGATCATTGAAGCTTCACATTAGACAAAGGACTATCTCATTATTGATATCCACACACAACACACAAGTTTATGTTTGATAAATGCCATATTCATTTGTGTGATTGTACTTGATAAAATGTGTTTTCACATGCTCAATCTTTGTTAATTCAAGCACAAAAAGATTTTTGAGTGTTTTAGGTGTTTTTGGAAAGTGTTTTGGCTGAAAAATCTGAAAATTTCAAAAATACAATTTTGCCCTGTTTTGGCGGCTCAGTCGCGGGTGTGTCAAGTCGCGAGCCTCAGTCGCATCTTCGCTGGTCAGTTTTGGCGACTTGTTCGCGAGTGGAAGGTCCAGTCGCGAGATTCACTCAGAGATTTTCGCGGCTCAGCTCGCGACTCACTCGCGGGTAGACCTTCCAGTCGCGAAAAACACTTAGAAAATTTTTTTCAAAATTTTGTTTTTGTGTTCTTTGGCGGCTTAATCTGGCGACTGTGTGGCGACTTGTCTCAGTCGCGAAAATCGCGTGTTTTGGTCCTACAGGGGCAGTTTTTAAAATTTTCTGTTTTTCCCTCGATCTTTTTGTGACTGTTCATTGTCTTTTTATTCTGCACTTTCCCTTTCTCACCGTGCCTCCATTGTCGATCTCCATTGTTTGCTTCTTCTCAGCTAAAAATCGTCGACTCACAGGTATGGTTCCTTGTCTTGCACTCTAATTTTCCTGTTGTTATGATCTTCCCTCTGGATTATTCACTTTTGAGTGTGGGTTTTGTGATGATTTTGCTGTCATAGTTGTCCTTTCTTAGCTTATGGTAACCTGTGTTTCTGGTTTTGAGCTAAGTTATTTTGTTGGCTGTGTTCTTCATCATGTGCTTAGCTAGGGTTAGCTAATTTTTGTCTGATCTGTTGTTGCTATCATATTTCACGTTGATCTTGTGTGGTATCTTGTTGATGTGGTGTTTATTTTGGTCCCTTTACAGCTGTTTTTGTGGGCATATTTGATCTCTCTTCTGTGTAGTTCTAATTTGGGCCTTTGGTGTCCCTCATTGTTACTTTCTGACCATACTCATCCAGCTGTTAGGGTTTCTTCATTGTTCCTACATTTTCACTAACCCTCTGCTGATATAGTCTGTTGGATTGTGTTTTTGTCATTTCCCTTGTTTATAATACAGACTGGTCATGTCTCCATTCAAAAAGGCTGCTGTGAAAGGAGGTTCTTCCAAAGGGAAGGAACCCGTAATTGATGTTGATGAAGACACACCTCTCCCGAAAGTGACTCGCTCTTCATCACAGCGATTCGATCCCACTAAGTTCAGATCCTATTCAGCATATCAGTCATATGAGAACTTCTTTCTTCATGCCACACCACTACTAGAGAGAGCGGTGGATCTGCCTTCACTTCATAACACTGACATCCCGATATGCTTTGCTCACAAGGATTGGAATTACCTTCTCTCGGATCCGGATATCGTGTATGAAGAGTTGGTTAAAGAATTTTATGCTAATGCAATTGTGGAGGGAGATGAACTTAAGTGCTGGGTTCGGCAAAAGAGCTTTTCTGTTTCTCCTACATACCTGGCAGAAATTCTTCACATCAACAGACCCATTTTTCGTCATTCACCAGTCTATGATGATCTATGTCCTGATGAGGAGCTTCTTAAACAAAGTCTTGGTCAAGACTTAGAGTTCTCACCCAATGGCAAATCCATCAGTGTTTCCTCCCTTTCTCCGAAACTGCGAGTGCTTACAATTGTGATGTTTCACAATTTGTACCCTTTATCAAGTACTGGGTATATGAATCTCGGACGAGCTTTGTTTCTTCATGATCTGGTCTCTGATGAAGAAATCGACATTTGTGCTCACATCTTTCATGTTCTGCGCAAAACGGTTCTTCGCAGTGAGTCTCGGATCTGCATTCCTTTCTGCAGTCTCATTTCACGGATCTTGAAGCTCAAGGGGATCTATCCAACGGCTGATGAGTCTCCTATCCCCAAACCGAGTCCGATCAACATGCGTACATACAATGCAAGTGTTGGACATAGTCGGAAGAGAGCCAAACCAGAAACTTCTGCATCTCACAGTGACTCTCAGTTCAGCAATCTCTCCCTCGATGAGAAACTTGATCGCATTGTTTCCTCTGTCCACGAGGTGAATACAAAGATGTCTGGACTCACTGCTTCTCTACACCATCAAAGCAACCGATGGGATATGAAGTTTACTTCTCTTCAGACTCAGTTGGATCAAATTCAGAGAAAACTAGAAGAGGATGACTAGTCTATTCCATGACAAAAAGGGGGAGTGATAGGCATAATCAGAGGGGGAGGATATTACCCTAAGGGGGAGTGTCACTATCTAAGGGGGAGTGTCTTTATTTTTTTAGTTTCCTTCTTCTCTTTAAGCTGATATATTATGTTTTGTAAAACTGTTATTCAGGTATTTGTTGGTTTGTACCCATATGCTTTAGTAAGCTTTGAGGGTTTATGTTTTATGCATAGTTTGTAGGCCTTGTGGTATGTACCATGCTTAAGTGCAGCCTTTATGCTATGTTGAAATCAGTACTTTAATCTAAATGTTCTGCATTGTGATTGTTGTACTGTCACTCTTGTGCCCTTGTAGGATTGTTCCTAGATGCATATGCCTTGTGTGCTATGCATTGGTTGAGTGTTGTACATACAAGTGTCTTGCCTTGTGCTTGTTAACTTGTATGTCCTTGTGTTCATTCCAAGTGTGAATGAACACTGTGATCACTACCTTGTGGTGTTCACTTGGTTGATCAAGCCATGGTTTGTTCATTAACTCCATCTTATGCTTGATCTTATATTGCCTGTTTCATATACATTTATAATTTTCTGCTTACAATGATCATGGTGTATTGTTGTGTTTCAGGAGTTTATGTTCATATGATTCAAGTGCTTCACAGCTTCTAGAATTAGGTGTGAGTGAGTTTTGATCAACTGTTCCCAACTCACATGTTAAGTCTAGAGTCTGTTTTAGGGTTTTGTCACGGAATAGCCAAAGGGGGAGATTGTAAGGTTGAGTTTATTCAACCATCTAATTGGCTTTATTCCGTGCCAAATTTGCTTGTAATTCAGCATTTAGTAACCCTGTATTTAGGTGGGATTGTTGTAAGGGTAGTGAGTGAGATAGTGTGAAGATTGCTCAAGAGTGTGCAAGAAAACAGAGTGTCGCGGCTGGGACTCGCGACTGGACTCGCGGTTTCAACCCGCCAGAAGATGCACACGTGCCAAGCATGCTGGAAGATGAACAGTCATGCTAGCTGGAGCACTACAGGACAAAACAGGACAACTGGCTATACGGTTAACTCGCGACTGGAACTCGCGACTTAGTCAAGCCGCGAGGTCAAGCCGCGAGCCACCCCTGTTTTGGAAAAACCTGACGTTTCGCATTCCACTCTTCTTTAGTATAAATACCCTTTTAACCCACGATTGAAAGAGAGCTTCCAGAGAGAATTTTGAGAGAGAAACCCTAAAGAAAAACCAGATTGTTTCACCCACAATCTCTACCTTAGAGTCTCATCAAATTCCCTCACTCTCTTCCTCTCCATTGTCAAATCCTTGAGAGGCCTTTATACCAAACCTGGTTCTCACCATTATCATCCCTGTGAGACAGTCGTTTGGAGTTCTGGGAAGCAGTTAGGAAGGAGCCAATATTCATTGGTTGATGCTACGGTGAAGTAGCGGAATCCGGAAAGCTAGAAAAGAAAAAGGTTCGGCGCAACCTCGTTGGAGCAAGAAGCTTGGAGGGCTTAGGTGCACTGGGTAGATTAGGCTTGGAGGGTCTATTGCTGTCCTTGTATCCCAACTGTATTTTCTAGTGGATTGATTACCGCTTGGAGGGCGGCGGAGAGGTTTTTCGCCGAGGTCTTCGGTTTCCTCTTCGATAACAAATCTGGTGTTATCGCTGTGTTTGCATCTTCCTTCCTCTCTATCTCTGCCTTTACATTAATCTGCTGTGGTTTATTTTGATGTGGCTTAGATAGTTGTTTAATCATTTCCTTGTTATAGCATATGTTAAGTTTCCGCACACTAGTTGTTTAACATATTGCATGTGTTGATTAAATTGGTTTTTGGGGGTCTAAACGTTCAAAAGTGTTTTTGTACACGTTTTTGAACTTTCAGATTTTAACACAAATGGGCAATTCATATATTGCATAAACAACTGGATCACGAAGAAATCACCTTTGGGAGACAACACCTATCTACAATCAAATCAAGCATGTCTTCCAAAAGGAAGGTGCACCTTCTCCTTAATCTAAGTCACTCTTCTGGCCAATTACTAAGAGTGCCCACACTTTTTTCTTAGAATAAAACCATATGCATTAAATTCTGATGATACATGAAAATCAATAGGCTAGAATGCTTCAAGCTATGATGATGGCTGTGAATCCTAAAAAGAAAAAAAGAACTATCAAAGGTGACCGGTGTTATCCAGCTAAGGATCCTCTGATGGTTAAGTCAGTTTTCTCTCTAAGACACAAGGATGGAAAATAGTGAATGGTTAGAACTTACCTTGGGTGAATGAGACTTGTTCTTTTTATAAAGAGTTAGAAGTGGGTTTACTTGTTCGGATTCATCACCATCGTGGGTGATGTGAGAAGTTAGTGGAGAAAATGGGTAAATGGAGTACGTGGGGCGTATTACAAGGAACTCCTTCCACGTTTTAAGAGTAGTACATCATGGTTAGATCATAAGGAAGTTTATGAGAAGTCCTTTTATAGATTTCACCCAGTGTTGTTTGGTCGTCCTTATGTTTGCACTATGGACGACCTACCTGGACCTATTCTTAAGGGACTTGTATTGTTTCCTAAGTGCAATGTTTTTGTTATCCTTTTCTTAAGGTATCTCTGGACATGGTCAAGTTGTAGACGCAATGACTGTGGACGATCATCATGGACGAACATCTTTAAGTTAGTCCCCATCAATTACCCCCTTGTCCTTGTGTCATCCATGTCATTATCCTTTCCTTCAGCCATCAATTATTTATTAAAGGACTAATTAGGGGATGCGCTGTGGCTTCACCAATGCATCATGATGCTTAGACATCAAGTTTTTGTAACTAGCCACCCTCAGTTCTGCATCCATCCTTCTCGAAGCTGTTTTTCATTCTCCTCGTTGTTATAATAAGCCACCTTGTATCTAGTTAGACCAACCTCCACGGGTATGACTGCGTCACTTCGATATGCCAACTTAAAAGGAGTCTCTCCAATTGGAGTCTTTACTATCATTTTGTACACCCAAAGGACGCTGGGTAGTTTGTCCAGCCATATCCTTTTTGCTCCCTCAAGCCGAGTCTTGATGATCTTTAACAAGGATCGATTTGCAACTTCAACTTGTCCATTGGCCTGTGGGTGGGAGGGTGAGGAATAATGATTTTTGATCCCCAATTGCTCACAAAAGTCTTTGAAAGGTGTATTGTCAAATTGGCGTCCGTTGTCTGAGATAAGCACCTTAGGAATTCCGGAGCAACATATTATGTTCTTTCAGACGAAGTTTCTAACATTTTGCTAAATGATTCTTGCCACGGGCTCTGCTTCCACTCATTTGGTAAAATAATGAATCCCTACCACTAAAAACTTCATTTGTTTGTCCTAATGAGAAAGGGACCAAGGATGTCAAGTCCCCAATGGACAAAGAGCCAAGGGGCCACCATTGGAGTAAGATACTCTGAGGGTTGCCTAGGTATGTTGTTGTACCTTTGACACTTATCACATACTTTAACACAAGCTTTAGCATCTGCTTGCATAGACGGCCAGTAATATCCTGCGCAGACCATCTAATAGACAAGGGATTTGGCCCTTGAATGGTTTCCACAAGCCCCTTTATAGATATCTCTTAGGACATAAAGAGACTTGTCTAGATTCAAACACCATAGGTAGGGTTAAGAAGAACCCCTTTTGTATAACTCCCCGTCCATAAGGACAAACCTCGTTGCCCTCACCCTTAGCTTCGTGTTAGGATTAGTGCCCTTAAATCCTATTGTATGATGCTATATATGACATCATGTATGACTTAATGTTGCAATTAATAAAGTTGTTTTGTTATTATCTAAAATAATGGTAACATGAATATTTGGATATTATCATTTAGTCTATGAGATGCATAGTATGTGATTTTGTTAAGTTCTAAGACTTTAGGATCTAATGTATTAGAACTTCAATTTGTATTGTATTGGCAAATCATGATCAAAATATAGAGTCTAGGTTTAGGCTTGCTCAAAGTGTGTTTACTTGTAAAATTGGAATCGAGTGATTGCAAAAATTATTGGACTTAATCTGCAAGGCTCGATCGATCGAACCACGTGCAAATTTATTTTTTTGCAGAAATTCCAATTCAGTCCAAGCCCGTTGAAGTGTAAGGTTTTGTGTTTTACTCCAAGTATAAAAGGAAAAACCCTAGCTATGTTTTAGAAGTCTTTTTTGAGTTGTGTGTTGAATTCTGTGAGATCTAGAGGTGTTTACCTTCATACACACACTTAGGGTTATCAAGATCAAGATTCATGTCAAGAACTTGGTGATCTCTTCAATTGTTGCACAAAGAATTTTAAAGAAGATCTGAAAACTTTGAGTGGAGTCTTAAAGTCACAGGTAGAAGAACTTGTGGTTGCAGTGGATAAAAAAAAAAGTAGTTTATGGACTCGGAGTTGTCACATGGTTGTGGTAGTAAGTTTTCTACTTGAGGTAGCAATAAGATGTTAGTGATCTAAGTCTTATTATACAAACTTCAATTCTTTCATAATGGATCTGTTTTACCTTGAGAATAGTTAGGTTAAATCCTCCTTAGGTTTTTTACCAGTTAGGTTTTCCTGGGTTATCATATTGTTGTGTTCTTTATATTTCCACATTATTTACATTATATGATTTTATTGTGTTAACCCAGAACTGAATAATTTATCTAAGTAATCACTTGGCTAAATAACTAGGTTAAACAACTTGCGTTAAGGGGTCTAAAAACATACAAGTGGTATCAGAGTAGATTAGCTCTTGTGTTTTTAGATCTTTTGATCTAAGAGTTGATCCTTGACCCTTGTTGTCATGGAACACGGTAACTCTCTTGTGATCCCAACACACTTTGATAGGAACAACTATGTCAACTGGAAAGTAAGGATGAAAGCACTCCTAAAATCTATTGATGAGAGAGTTTGGAATTTCGTTGAATATGGATGGGGAAAACTGACTACTCCTGTAAGTGAGTGTTCAACTTCTCAAAAAGAGGTAGTCGCTTTTAATAGCAAAGTCATGAATACTATTTTTAATGTTGTTTCTATGGAGGAATTAAAGAGAATCTCAAATGTTGAGGTTGCTCATACTACATGGAATATTCTCCAAACTGTGCATGAAGGCACAAAGGCAGTTAAGATTAATAAATTACAGCAGTTAACTACTAGATTTGAAAGCATTAGAATGTCTGATGATGAGTGTTTTGATGAATTCTATTCTAAACTTAATGATATTGTTAACTCTGCTTATAATTTGGGTGAAATCTATGATCAACCTAAGATTGTTAAGAAGATACTTAAATCATTGACTGAGAACTTTAGACCCAAAGTGACTGCCATTACTGAAAGCAAGGATGCGGACTTCATCCTTGTTGATGAGCTTGTAGGATCGCTTCAATCCTATGAGCTAGACCTACCTAAGACAAACAAATTCAAATCAATGACTCTTAAGTCAGTTGATGATGTTCATGAGAATGAATTTGATGATGAACTCTCTTCTATAGAGATTGCATATCTTGCCAAGAACTTTAGAAACTTTCTAAGAAATAACAATAGAAGGGCAAGAGGTAAAAAAAAATTGTTGAACCTAGGAATTTTAAGAGGAATGAACCCATTAAAGTGAACAATACTAATAAATCTAAAGAAAAAGTAGGTCAAACCTCTAGTAATTTACTTGGTCAACAATGTTTTGGTTGTCAAGGATATGGTCATGTGAAATTTGAATGCCCTACATTCTTGAGGTCAAAGGGTAAAGCTATGGCTATAACCCTTAGTGATGATGAAGTTTCTAATCATGAGTTTGGTAGTGATGAGGATGGAAACTTCATTGCTTTCACAGTTACAACTATAGTTGATGGAAGTGTTGTTGTTGAAGATAACCCTTCTGATGGAGAACTCTCTAAGTGTGATGATTTGCAAGAAGCTTTTAATAAGTTATGCAAGGTTGCTGCAAAGGATGCAATGAGTGTTACTTAGGTTTAAAGAAGATTGCCTCCCTTGAACTTGATAAGAAAAACTTGTTGTTCAAATTGCTTGATGCTAATACTTTGATTGATAAGGTGAAGATTAAAAACATATTGTTGCTTGATAAGATTAAGAACTTGGAACTAGAATTATCTATTGCTAAAGAACAAACAAATATGTCTGCTAGTTCTAAACTTGATCACATGTTGAGTGTTCAGAAGTCTCCCTTAGACAAATCTGGTCTAGATTTTGTAGATAGCATCTCGGTGTTTGAAACTCATTCCATAAACTTTTTTTCTTCTTCTAAGCCTCCCAAGAGTGAAATTTCAAACCAGCAGAAGTTACATCACCTCCTAGGAAGATTAGGGTTGATCTTAAAGAGTCTAAGCCTAAAAATCCTAACCTCCCTAAGGATAAGTTGCATGATAAACCTTTGTGGGTTTGTCATTTTTGTGGAAAGGCTAGGCATATTCGCCCAAACTGTTTCAAGTTGCAAGTTGCAAAGTGAGCAAATATGCCAAAAGTACCTGTGCCTCAAGCACAAGATCCTATGGTACTTATTGGTGAATTGGTAAAGGCTTCAAACCTTTATACCAATCCTAGAATTGCTCATCATTCTAATATGAATAATAACTTCAATGATAAAGTTGCATCTAAGAAGTTTTGGATGCAAAAGGCTCAATCTAATTGAGTCTTTCTGACATGGTCCTTGTGCTTTATCTCAATACTCTTTGTGACCATTCTTCTTTTGATGTTTTGTTTTCTTTTTGCTTTTAGGATTAACATTGTGTTACATTCATGGATTTCATGATAGGTTGTTTTTGCTATTCCTTTTAATAATAAAAAAAAGGAGGGAAGAGAAATATGTTTTGTATTATATATCTTGGATTTGTAATCAAGGTTAGCTTCTTATCTTTACATAACATGCTTTTGTATCTTGTTTATCTTGGATGAGCTTATTTTTACTGCACTTTGCTAGTTTTAGCTATGGAGTGTATGTTGTGTGGGAGTTGTTTATAGTTTTTAATCACATGATCTTAATTTTGAAGTCACATGCTTTTGATTGTTAGGACTTGAACTTAATGAGAAAGGAATAAATAACCATCTCATCATTGTTTACTAGTCAATCATGAACACCTTAGTGCATATCATAAGATTTTGTGCTCAATAAAGTGTAGTACATGCACAAAAAGAATATAAGGTGTAGCTTCGGATTAATAATAAAATTAGTGTGTACATTATTGAGCTATAATAAAGATGACACAAATGAATAAAATTGGTGTGTACATTATTTGGATAAAATATCAATTTCACAATGAAATAAAAATTGTGTGTACATTATGAGGCAAAATAAATAACTAAATAAATATATAAAATTTACATGATTGCAAGCTTGTTTTTTAGGAGATGTGAAAGTTATATGATGTAACTCTTTAGGTGATAGTCTTTTTCAAACTTATGTGATGAATAATTGTGATTAATTACTATCTACATATCACCTCACATGTATCTCATGTCATTACTAGCTGCACACACTACACAAGTTATTCTTTGCTAAACTTAGTATATGATATTGTGTGTGAATTTGTTTTGGCCATCCAAGATTATATGTTCCTTAATTTTGATGCAAAATATGTTTAATGTTTGAATTGTTGAGGACAAAAAGGTTGAAAAACTTGTTTTTGGAAGATCTGGGTTGAATTCATGTGTTTTTGAAAAAATTTTAAACTCATAATCATGCATTTCATTCATGATATATGTTGATTTGAGTGGTTTCTGCATAAAATTTTATCTATTTTTCAAAACTGTCACTTTTCCAGATTTTCGATCGATCGAAGCTATTGCTCAACCGATCAAAATTGTGACTAAAATATTGGTTTGAATCTGCCTGGCTTAATTGGTGCTCGATTGATGCTCGATCGATCGAATCTCAATTTCGACCAATCGAATTTCGAAAGTTGAGTGTTTTAAAAAGGTTTTCTCACGTGTTCTTCATTATTTTCAAATCTTTTCAAACACCTTTCTCATTTTCTCTCCTCTACCGATCCAAACTAAAAATAAAATAGTCGTTTTCTTCCACAAATCTCTCCAAGATTTTTGTCTTCAAGCACTAGTAAGTCATTTATACCCTTTCTTTTTTCCATTTAATCACTTGTTTCATGCATTTTCTTTGAAAAATTCGAACATAGCATCTTAGGGATTTTTGTTATGATTAATGGGTTTTTGCTCCTAGATGATTTAAACATGATCCTCATGCATTAATTTGATCAATTTTGTGATTTGAAGAAAATTGAAATTTCTAGGGCTTGGAACTTTGTGAATTTGGGGATTTTGTTCAATTGGGCTTAATTTGGTAAAATTGACTTGTGTTATTGATAGATTAATGCATTATATGATGTTTTCTAACTAGTATAATGGTTAACTGTTCAATTTGGTTGAATTTTCTAAATTGGGTTTTTTAAATTTGGGGTTTTTGGACTTAAACTCTTTGTTCAAGTCAATTGATGGTTTATAATGTATAATTGAATAAATTTCAATGCATTAGAGCATGCATCATATGTGCATTCATCACATGCATCATATAGATTGTTATTTATTGAGATTTTTGTGCTTTAACCCACTCTAATGCAGTTTGCCCTTGGTATTTTCTTTGTTTTTGTTTTTCCTTTCCTTTCCAACCCTTATCATCATGGTTAAGAAAACTAGAGCCATGAAAACCATCACTCCAAGTCACATTGGAGTTAGAGTCTTATTTGTTCCCTTTTGGTCCCACTCCAAGTCATATACTAGAGCCCAATTGGAATGGCCCAAAAGGTTAGCCCAATTAGATAATTAGTTATAAGAAGAGAAACATACAGAATTTTGTAAGAGAATGAAATGGTTTGTATGTGAGTGTAGGACACTCTCTAATTCTCCCTTGAACACATACATATAAACTAATTGAGAAACCACACTTCTTGGACACAAGTGGAAATGGAGTGAAGATTAAAAGTGTTCCCAAATACTTCCAATCTTTGCTTTTGAATTTCACTGCACCAAGGTACGCTCTCTTGTTCTTATATTCTGAAATTTACATAGTACATGTTATCAATTGTGAATGAAGTCGATCTATTAATTTTCTGCTATGTATATTTTGTATGCGATACAAACATGTATTTTTCCAACTCTTCCTTGCTTCTTCCTTATCCTCTGGGAGGAGTCCGTCTTTAAGATAAGAGATGATTGGAGTAGTCCAGTTGGATACTCCGTCTATCTGAAGTACTTTTGGAATGTCAATACTTGGGATGTACTGGATTTTGATTTGATCACTCATTTCATTTGCAGATGCCTTCTTGACTAGGACGTCGGCTTCCATATTATCCTCCCTTGGTATCTACTGAAATTGAGCTGCTATGAAGCTTTTGATGCACTGCTTAACTTTACCCAAGTACTTCTTCATCTGATCCTCCTTAGCTTTACATGTTCCATTTATTTAGCCTATTATTAATTGCGAATCTCCTTGGACGAGAACAAAGTCTGCTCCAAGTGATTTAGCTAACTCTAAGCCCTGTAGCAGACTTCATATTCAATTTCATTACTGGTTGTCTGGAACTGTAGATGAACTGCATACTCTAGATGATCCCCTTCTGGTGAGTGTAAAACTATTCCAATTCCTTCTGCATGCTGGGTGGACGAGCCATCCACATGGATGACCCACTGCTTTGCCCCCTAGTCTTCATCTTGCTTACTACTAGCAAGAGTGAATTCAACAATAAAATCTGCTAGGACCTGAGCTTTTATCGTTTTTCTTGGTTTGTATCACACATCAAACTCACTAAGTTCTACTACCTACTAGATTAGTCATCTAGCGGTCTCCAGCTTGTTCATGGTCTTCTTTAGTGGGTGATTTGTCAGGACGTTGGTTACGTGAGCTTCAAAATAAGGTCTAAGCTTCCTTGCTACTATCACTAATGAAAATGCAAGCATTTCGATGATTGGATATCGTCCTTTTGCTCCCCTTAAAGCTTTGTTGGTGTAGTAGACAGGCTTCTGTATCTTTCCTTCCTCTCTGATCAAGGCTAAACTTACTATGTGAGGGGATATTGCTAGGTAGAGATACAACTCTTTTCCTGGTTTAGACGGACTTAACAAAGAAGTTGAAGCAAGATAAGCCTTCAAGTCTTCAAATTCTTGTTGTCACTCGTCCTTCCATTCAAATGCTTTTCTTAACACTCTAAAAAATGGTAAACATTTGTCAGTAGTTTTTGAAACAAACCTATTAAGGGCAACTACTTGTCCAATAAGGCTCTAGACATCTTTGACGTTCTTTAGGGGCTCCATGCTCAGAATTGCTTGGATCTTATTAGGGTTTGCTTCGATCCCTCTCTGCGAAACCATAAAACCAAGGAATTTCCCTAACGCAACTCCGAAGGCACATTTGCTTGGATTCAACTTCATCTTGTATCGCCTAAATGTATCAAAGGTATCTTAAAGGTTGTCCAAATGCTGCATCTCCATCACGCTCTAAACCAACATTTCGTCCACATATACTTCATTATTTTGCCCAATTTGTGGATGAAACATATGGTTAACTAACCACTGGTAAGTAGCTCCTGCATTTTTCAAACCAAATGGCATCACTTTATAACAAAACAAACCTTAGCTTGTGATGAAGGATGTTTTCTCCTGATCTACCTCGTCCATCTTAATCTGATTGAACCTTGAGAACAGTCTATGAAACTTAGCAATTGGTGTCCAACTGTTGAATCCATCAACTAATCAATGCGTGGAAGAGGATAGCTATCTTTTGGACAAGCCTTGTTTAAATCTGTGAAGTCCACGCACATCCTCCATTTGCCATTAGCCTTTTTTACCATCACTACATTAGCTAGCCAATCATGGTAATAAACTTCACGTATGAACTCCGCGGTGACCAACTTATGGACTTCTTCCTTGATGGCATTATCTCGTTCTAGGGCAAACACCCTCTTCTTCTAACGAACAGGCTTGTAGGACGGGGACACATTTAGACGATGAGTAATCACACTTGGGTCAATCCCAGGCATGTCTTCATGGCTCCAAGCAAACACATCTATACTCTATTTAAGGAACCCAATGAGTTCTTGCTTCGTTTTCTCCCCCATACTTGTTCCAATCCTGGTAAACTTCTCTAGGTTGGACTCATCCAATGGTACATCCTCCAATATCTCAATTGGCTCAGCCAATATTCTTCTTTCTTCAATGCTCATTGTTTGCATCTGTTCGTCCATGGCCATCATTGCTAAATAACATTCTCTAGCTGCTAATTGATCTCCTTGTACTTCTCTAATGCCATACTTTGTTGGGAACTTAACAGACAAATGATAAGTGGATGTTGCAGCTCTCCAACTATTCAAAGTTGGTTATCCAATAGTGGCATTATATGAAGATGAACAATCTACAACAAGGAAATTCACTTCCTTATTGAATTGTTGTGGGTAAGAGCTAACCACAACCGGTAGAGAAATGGTGCCTACTGGTAAAACTTTCAACGCTACAAACCCGATCAATGGCACATTTATTGGATGAAGTAACTCTTTGTTAATCCTTATTTACTGGAAGGCTGGATAGTAGAGGATGTCTGCTGAACTCTCATTATCTATTAACACCCTTCTAGTTGTACAGTTTGCAATTGTCAAAGTAATGACAATCGCATCATCATAAGGATGGTGAAGTCGACTTGCATCTTCGTCCGTAAAAGTAATGGTTGGTTCATCTTCTCTGATCATCCTTGGTGGTCGTCTAGTTATTTGAATATTCTGGACTTCTCGTAGGTAGGTCTTGGCTTTGGATGAGCTTCCTGTTGATGTAACTCCTACAATGATCCTTATTTCTCCAAGTGGTGGACGTGTTGATTCTTCTGCTTTACCTTTCATTGGCTGTCTCTCATCCTTGTGGTCTCGCTCAAGAAAATTCTTTAACTTTCCTTGCTTAATAAGAGCTTCAATCTACTGCTTCAAGTCATAGCATTCGTCTGTATCATGTCCATGGTCACGGTGAAAACGACATTACTTGCTTTTGTTCCACTTACTAGGATCTCCTTTTATCCTCTCAAGCCACATCGAGGATGGACCGTCTTTGATCTGCATTAATACTTGATCAAGCAAAGCATTCAAAGGAGTGTAGTTAGAGTATCATCCTGAGGACGACCCTACTTTCTTGTCGTCGCGATCCCTTTTCTCCCTTATTTTGGCTTTCTTTGGACGAGGACCTTGCTCTGGATTGTGTATATAGCCATTTTCTAGTTGTTCACTTTTCTTTTTCTTTTTGGCAATAATTGCGTCTTCTGTATTCATGAAACTTTGGCCTGAATGTATCAACTCAGCCATCGTTTAAGGCTCCTAGTTGTATAGCTTGTGAATGAACAGGTCTGAACTAACTCCATTGTAGAAAGCTGCCATGAGGATCTTGTCATCCATCTCATCCACCAACAAAGCTTCTCTATTAAAACGGCTGATAAAAGTACGCAGACTTTCATTTTCTCCTTGTTCTATGTTCAACAGGCTAGACGAGGAATGCTTTTGCCTTTGTCCCCCAAAAAGGTTGTTGACGAAAAACTTACTTAACTCCTGAAACAAAGGTATGGTATTTGGCAGTAGCTTACTGAACCATACTCTGGCTGGGCCTTTCAAGGTAGTAGGAAAGGCTCTACATATGATTTCTTTTGGAACACCTTAGAGATGCATGATTGTTTTGAACGTGGCAATATGATCACAAGGGTCATGAGTTCCATCATATGAGTCTAGGGTAGGCATCTTGAACTTGGAAGGTAAGGGATGACTTATGATAGACGCAATAAAGGGGGAATCAGTCCTGTGGACGAGATCATTCACTTGGTTTGCTCTCCTCATGGAATCCTTCATCTCTTCCATGGATCTTTTCATCTGGTCCATCTCCCTCTCCAAATGTGGTACTCTATAAGTGACAGTGCCTTTGGACTAGTCTCCTTCAGCATTATTATTAGCCCCTTCATTCTCTAAATTTTGACCTCGTTCTTCAACATGCTGCTAATGACGTTGTCTATTAACTTCATTTTGTTGTTGCTGCACAACATCTGGCTGAGATGTGTTCTCTACTTCCATCTCGTACTCCAAGGAACTCTTTTCTCACTGGGAAATATGGCTTCAATGATTAGCACTTCACACAAATGGCGCCAAACTGATGATGCAAGAAATCAACAGTTAAGCTTCTTGTCGTAGCTGATGGACGATGCTATGAAATGGGTCATCTCTGTAGATAGAGAATCTGCAAAATAAAATAGGTGGAAGAGTAATACACTAGTGTGGCGTCAGCCAAACTGCCTTTGATGCTTAAGTTAGTATGGGAGCAAGATTATAAAGAGAAACAGATTGGAGAGTGATTTTTGTAGAGTACTTGTGTGTAATTGATCGTACCTTGGGTTTCTGGTGCTTTCTCTTTTATGGTTGAGTGCCTAATCAATGGGCAATGAATCACCGTATTTATGCTCAACAGCTAGTGCGTTTTAGAATCTTTGTCTGAAGTTCACAGCTCATACTGTGACCGTTGCTTCATCCATTACGATTCATTATCAGTGATCGTAATAAATGCGTAATGTCTTCTTTGGATAAATGACGATCTTCGTGTAGTGACGATCATAAATTTCTGACTCATTAGTCCCCATCAAATTCTAAGGAAAATATTTGTACAGTAAAAATGATAATATAGCTAATTAATTAGTTACAATGTTAATTGAATTGAAGTAACATTTGGTTTTGGGTATGTTCTCCCTAGGATTCAAATCAATAAGAGCAAACGCAAAAAAATAAATAACAAGCAAACATACACAGAGTAAAAACGTAGTTTGACAATTTACCTATTAACATCTATGCACAACAACAAAGAAAATTTTCACTATAAAATAGGAAGACTATAACTCTTACGCAAGACCATCTAAAATCCCAAACCCCAAATTTGCTTCAACTCTAATTCATAAAAAGGTACAAGATAAGAAGACCTATTGTTTTTTGTTTCTTCTATCCCGTACACTCTTCACTCTTCTGCGAGGGGGTTCCAATTATTGCTTGGACTTTGTCAAAGAGCCATGACCGACGACTTTTGGTCGTTGTGGCCATTCATGCCACGTTAAGAAAGCCACAAAACAGGATATATAAGAATTTTAAATTAAAGAATTGGAAGAATAATGTTTAGTATAAATGGATTGATATAGATATTAAGTAACAATCTAAGTGCTTCAATGGCATTGAATTCAACATCGGCGGAGGTTGTTGAGCAACCCCGCCGGGAGCAATGAGTCTTCTCAGTTGGAACTGCCGGGGGCTTGGGAACCTTCGGATAGTTAAAGCCTTGGAAAAGGCTATTAAGAAGGAAGATCCCATTATTGTCTTCTTGATGGAGACAAAGTCCAGTGAGGAATGGATGGAGAAGGTTAAGAAGGAGTGTAATATGAAGCAAAGTTGGGTAGTGCCAAGCAATGGAAGGAGTGGGGGCTTAGCTTTATTGTGGAAAGATGAAATAAAAATTGAGCTCTTAACATTTTCTTTGAACCACATTGATGTGTTAGTTTCTGATGGTCGAGGGTTGGGTAGATGGCATTTGACTAGCTTCTATGGCAATCCTGAAACAGTTAGGTGACCTGAGTCTTGGGCGAAGTTAAAACATTTGAAGGGGGTGGCAGCCCTTCCATGGCTAGTTATTGGGGATTTTAATGAGCTAACTAGCTTATCTGAAAAAGAAGGAGGGGGTGGGCGACCTCAACAACAGATGGATAATTCTATTGATGTTATTAATTTTTGTGATCTAAAAGATATTGGTTTTGTAGGGCCCAAGTTTACTTGGATTTATCAAAAGGCAGATGGTACTCAAATTCGAGAACGATTGGATCGTGCTTTGGCTACAGCGGAGTGGTTGGAATTATTTCCAGCTGCTAAACTATACCATCAGTCTACTTCGGCTTCTGATCATTCAATGTTACTCCTTCGTATGGTGGCTGGTTCCAAACGTAAGAGGGTGAAGCGAAGTTTTAAGTTTGAATCTATGTGGCTGAAGGAATCCAGTTGTGAGGAAGTGGTGCGGTCTGGATGGGAGGAAGGTGTAATTGCATCTTCGGGTTGGGAGTTGAATAGTTGTCTGAAGATTTTCCGTGATAGATTGGAGGCATGGAACAAAGATGTTTTCGGTAATGTTGGAAGAAACATATCAGACTTGCAACGAAGACTTGAGTGGCTGGAATCTCAACCTTCAAATCTAGAGTTGATTCAAGCATTAAAATTTACAAGAGCTGAATTGAATTGTTGGCTAGAAAAGGAGGATATGATGTGGAGACAACGAGTTAGGCTGAATTGGTTTCAAGGTGGGGATCGTAACACAAGTTTCTTTCATGCTAAAGCTTCATTGAGGCAAAGGAAGAATTTGATAGAAGGGCTAATGGATGCTGATGGCGTTTGGCAAGAGGATGAGGGTAAGATTGAGGAGGTGGTGGTGGAGTATTACAATAATCTTTTCACTTCTAGTAGCCCATCAGACTTTTCAGAGCTTCTCCAAGCTATACAGCCGAAGGTTACTCCCTCTATGAATCAGATGCTGCTCAAGCCTTTTACTGGAGAGGAAGTCAGATTGGCATTAAAGCAAATGTACTCTCTGAAGGCCCCTGGTCCGGACGGGATGCCACCTCTTTTCTTTCAGCACTTTTGGTCGACTAATGGTGAGGTGGTCACTAATACGGTACTCAATCTCCTTAATTTTGGTATTTTTCCTCCTAATTTCAATGATACTAATATTGTGCTTATCCCAAAAGTTAAAGAACCAAAGGTGGTTACTGATTATAGGCCTATTAGCCTATGTAATGTGGTTTACAAAATGGCTTCTAAGGCTATTGCTAATAGACTGAAGAAGATTTTGCCATCTATTATTAGTGATACCCAAAGTGCTTTTGTGCATGGAAGGTTAATCACTGATAATGTGATAGTTGCTTTTGAAACTATGCATCACATTAGTTAGAAAAAGGGAGGAAAGACAGGGGAAATGGCGCTTAAACTCGATATGAGTAAAGCCTATGATCGGGTGGAATGGACTTGCCTTGATAAAATTATGGAGAAATTGGGTTTTGTGGAGCATTGGAGAAGGTTAATTATGTGATGTGTGTCCACTATTTCTTATGCCATTAATATTAATGGGCGTCCTAGAGGCTGTATTATTCCTTCTAGGGGTATTCGACAAGGTGACCCCCTATCACCTTATCTTTTCTTGTTATGTGCAAAAGGTCTTTCAACTCTCATAAAATCTTCGGTGGAGAGTGGCTCTTTGGAGGGTCTTGCTGTTTCTCATGGTGGTCCAAAGCTTTCTCATCTATTTTTTGTAGATGATTGTCTGATATTTTGTAAGGCTACTCTAGATAATTGTGAAGCCTTGCAAAGAATATTGGAAGTTTATGAAAGGGCTTCGGGTCAACAATTAAATAGAGCCAAGACGTCTTTGTTCTTTAGTAGCAATACATCACATGAAGTCCAAGAGGAGATAAAGCAAAGGTTTGGTGCCCAAGTTTTTAAACAACATGAGAAGTATCTTGGTCTACCGTCTCTTGTAGGTAGGAACAAAAGGAGTACATTTAATGCCATAAAGGATAAGGTGGGGAAGAAATTGGAGGGTTGGAAGGAAAATTTTTTATCAAAGGCGGGTAAGGAGATTCTTATTAAGGCAGTGGCTCAGGCTATCCCTACATACACCATGAGTTGCTTTAAAATACCGGATGCCCTTTGTGAGGATCTGACAAGTATGATTCGTAACTTCTGGTGGGGACAAAGGAAGAATGAGAAAAAGATAGCTTGGCTTAGTTGGGAGAAGATGTGTGAACCGAAGGCCAGTGGTGGTATGGGGTTCAAAAAGCTGCAACAATTCAATTTGGCTCTTCTTGCTAAGCAAGGATGGAGACTCCAAACGAATCAAAACTCTTTGATGTACAAGGTTTTAAAGGCTAAATATTTCCCATGTTGTGACTTTGTTGAAGCAAAAATTGGCTGTAATCCTTCTTATACTTGGCGGAGTCTTATAGCTACGCAAAATATAGTTAAGGAGGGTATGAGGTGGAGGGTAGGGAATGGAGAGCGAATCCAGGTATGGAAGGATAAATGGTTGCCTTTATCTTCCACGTATAAGGTGGTGTCTTCTAATTTGTTTCTAAATGGGAACACTCGGGTTAGTGACCTCATTGATTCATCAAGTGCTAGTTGGAAAGTCTCTGTCATTGATGTTTTGTTCTTGCCTCATGAAGCTGAATTGATAAAGAGCATTCCATTAAGTTCTAGGCTGCCTAAGGACAAACTGATCTGGGCCTTGTCTTCTAATGGCCAATTCAATGTTTGAAGCGCTTATTCTTTGGCTGTGTCCATCTCCCAAGCCGTAGGAAGAGGTGCTAGTTCGGATGCAAGTCTGGTTAGGAGGTTTTGGAAGAAAGTTTGGAGTTTACCAGTTCCACATAAGACACGTCATTTTGTATGGAGGGCTTGCCGTGAGGCTCTTCCTACAAAGGTCAATCTTGCTCGACGAAAAGTGGTGCTAGATGACACTTGTGATGCATGTGGGTTGATGGCTGAGTCTACAGGTCACGTGTTATGGGGCTATATCAAGGCTCAAGAGGCGTGGTCATGTTCAAAGTTGGTGGGCTTGGCGGATCAGTATGACTGTTGTTCTTTCATGTACCTGCTGTGGAAAATGGTTATTCTTGATCGGGTTGAAGAGGATAAGGTGGTTAGGATGGTTATCATAGCTTGGGCATTGTGGTTTCATCGGAATGAGGTCAGACTCGGCGGTGCATGGAAGGCTGGCAAGGATGTGGTGAGGTGGGCGACGCAGTATTTGGAGGAGTACTGGGCAGCGAATGAGTGTGGGAGGTCTGCACCAGTAGTAGTGGAGAGGACTGGGTCTTGGCTTCCTGCTCGGGCAAATTGGTTTAAGATCAATATGGATGGGGTTGTGTTTGCATCTCAAAAGGCAGCGGGCTCGGGTGTTATAATTAGGGATGATAGAGGACGAGTAGAGGCAGCGATGAGTAAGAAGGTTTTGGCTCCGTTGGGTGCGTTGGAGACAGAGGCCAAAGCGTTTGAAGCTGGGTTTCTCCTTGCGAGGGACATTGGTATCAAAAAATATAAATTTGTATAAAATTAGAACTAGTAACTAATCCCAGCATTGAAGTATTGAAAAAACTCATATAAGCAAAAAATCTTAAATATCCTTGATCATAAGACATATAATTGTCGCTATAAATAAGAACAAGAATTCCAACAGTAGTAATTAAGATTGACATAATAGAAGTAAGTGGATCAATCAATTGTCCAAACTCTAAAGAAAAGTCATTATTGATAGTCCAAGACCATACATATTGATATATATAACTGTTATTTATTTGCTGAACAGATAGATTGGATGAAAAAATCATAACTATACTTAACAATAAAACACTAGGAAACGCCCACGTGCGATGAAGATTTCTTGTTGCCGTCAGGAAAAGTAGGAGTCCCACTCCTAGTAACATAGGAATTAGAACTGGAATGAAAGGTATGAGCCATAAATATTGATATGTATATTCCATAAAAATAAATAAAAATCTTTTTCTTCTTCTTAATTAACTGTTTCGGATTCGCCAGTTCTTTTTTTTTTTTTTTTTTCAAAGGAGTCAGTTAATAAAAAAATTAAGATATGTAAAACTAAAATTGAATTTCATAACCTTTTCTAATCTTAATTATTTGAAAAAGATTTCAACTCCTTCAAAAAAAAATATGAAATATATATAGAAAGAAAAGCGATTGTAGCCTTGTGTTATTTATTGTTCTTTATTTTCGTCGTGCTATATTTATATATGTAATATAATAAAATAATCAAAAAGTTTAATAAACCAATTGAATTTAATATAAAAAAAAACTTTAACAATTATTTCTATTAATTGGTTAGGTTAGTTAAATTGACCAAGCTCAAAAAAAGAGTTCACCTAATTGAAATTAAAATCGTCAAATTGAAATGAGACTCGTAGCTAATCTGTTAAAAAATATATCATTTTTTTTAGAGAAAAGAAGGAAAGTCATTTTACATT
Organism: Quercus robur; assembly: GCF_932294415.1. Classification (NCBI taxonomy): domain Eukaryota; kingdom Viridiplantae; phylum Streptophyta; class Magnoliopsida; order Fagales; family Fagaceae; genus Quercus; species Quercus robur. Next base: position 59,106,978 of record NC_065538.1, on the reverse strand, counting down.
TTAATAATTCCTTCAATCAATTCAAAAAAGCATTGCTTAATTATTCTGAATAAACGAATTAAAATACATAACTCTTACTTTATTGGGTTAAGTTATGGGCTGTGTCTGTCTTTTATGAATCATATCAAAATAAACTACTCTTTTTGTTGTAATTATTTGTCCTTACTCGCACTAAAGATTAAAACATTGTAATACGTAAATTTTAGTAAATAATAGTAATTGAAATTTTCATTTTTTGAAGCTTCAAAAAAGTAAGTATTTACTTTTGATCAATTCTAACTTCTTGATTTGAAATGTTTTTGTTTTGAAGAGAGTATAATTTAATTTAAACAATAAATAGAGAATTAATAGTAATAATAGTAAAGAACAATTGGTTTTGAACAATAAATGTCTTTCACATTCAACTATAGAAATAAATAACTTATTATAATTTTTTAATGGCCGTTCCAAAAAAGCGCACTTCTATATCAAAAAAACGAATTCGTAAAAATATTTGGAAAAGGGAGGGGTATTGGGTAGCATTGAAAGCTTTTTCGTTTTCGAAATCTCTTTCAACAGGGAATTCAAAAAAAAAATTTGTACAACAAGAAATAAATAAATAAATAATCAAACGTTGGAATAATTGGAATCTATCTCTGACTCTAAAAAAAGTAAAAAGTATACTTTAAGTTTCATTTTTCAGTTCTTTTCTGATTTCTTATAATATTATATAAATATTATAAGAAATCATAATAAATCATTAAAAAGAAAAAAAAAATCCAAAAGGAATGATTCCCATTCCTTAATGTTTTGAATGTATCAATATGAAATTTAAGTAGAATAAAGAGTCTTTTGTCTACTTCATTTTTAAAATGATATTTTTTGGTTTGAAAAATAAAGAATAAATAGAAGATATAAAGTTTCAACTGTCTTTTTAGTATCTTTAATTATTTTATAGATGGGAATTCATATTTTACCCATCAACAGAATAATAAGATAAAAAGTTTTGAATTTTTCTATTTTTATTATACTATTTATTCTATAAGATTCTCATCTAAGAGCAGATATAAATAAGATCTTTAATCACAATTAATGAGTCGTTGAAACTAATTTATTAAGTTTAAAATTTATTTTGTAATTTTCTGAACGCTCAATCGCTTTTCTAAATCATTATCAATATATAATATATCTAAATATTAAATATATTTAATATGGTGGGATTTCAATAGAAATTGAAACTTTTTTATTCTATGATACACCCAATACTGAACCTCATCTAATTAGGTTGCTAAATACTAACACAAATCCTTTATATAGTGAAAACTCGAAGTAGTAATACAGGGATATGCAAATTAGTAGTGTCTATACTCATGAAATTATGATCGATAATAACCCTTATTTTTTATTCTTTTCTATTTTTCAACATTTTATTTCTTACTTATAGTGTCAATTTTATTTAACTTAACATTACATTAACACCGGAGTTCCTCTCGTTTATACTCTCCTAAAATGGAGCTTTTGTAACTAGATAGTTTTAAAATAGTTTTTAAGAATTCACTTTTTGTCTCATTTATCTTATTTTAGTTTCTTTTATGAATCTAAAATAAAAAAATTTATTACTGAACGAAAAAAACAATAGGATTCTTTTTGAAAATATGTTCCAATCGCTATTTTTAAAACTAGCTTTTATTCATCAATTTCAATGTTTCCTATAAAACTAAAAAGTATTGCATGATTAAGTACTTTAACCTCGACAATTGAATCAAAATGGGTTATTATGATTTCGAATAAGCCGCTATGGTGAAATCGGTAGACACGCTGCTCTTAGGAAGCAGTGCTAGAGCATCTCGGTTTGAGTTCGAGTGGCGGCATGGCATCTTATGAAAGAGTAAGTCCTAGAATAAAAGAATAAAAAAAAAAATTTTCAATTCCCGATTCCTATAATTGTGAGACCCCCTTTTTATAATTTTTATGATATCTTCAATTTTAGAGCATATATTAATTCATATATCCTTTTCGGTCGTTTCAATTGTAATTACAATTCGTTTACTAAGCTTATTAGTTAATGAAATCGCAGGACTATGTGATTCATCCAAAAAAGGCATAATAACTACTTTTGTCTGTATAACAGGATTATTAGTATATTATATATTGATAATGATTTAGAATTGCGATTGAGCGTTCAGAAAATTACAAAATAAATTTTAAACTTAATAAATTAGTTTCTGTAAGGTTGAATTTATTCAACCATCTAATTGGCTTTATTCCGTGCCAAATTTGCTTGTAATTCAGCATTTAGTAACCCTGTATTTAGGTGGGTTTGTTGTAAGGGTAGTGAGTGAGATAGAGTGAAGATTGCTCAAGAGTGTGCAAGAAAACAGAGACTCGCGGCTGGGACTCGCGGGTTACTCGCGGCTGCAAGCCGCCAGAAGCAGCACACGTGCCAAGCATGCTGGAAGATGAACAGTCATGCTAGCTGGAGCACTACAGGACAAAACAGGACAACTGGCCATACGGTTAACTCGCGACTGGATCTCGCGACTTAGTCAAGCCGCGAGGTCAAGCCGCGAGCCACCCCTGTTTTGTAAAACCTGACGTTTCACATTCCTCTCCCACTCCAGTATAAATACCCCTTTTACCCACTATTGAAAGAGAGCTTCCAGAGAGAATTTTGAGAGAGAAACCCTAAAGAAAAACCAGATTGCTTCACCCACAATCTCTACCTTAGAGTCTCTTCAAATTCCTCAACTCTCTTCCTCTCCATTGTCAAATCCTTGAGAGGCATTATACCAAACCTGGTTCTCACCATCATCATCACTGTGAGACAGTTGTTTGGATTTCTGGGAAGCAGTTAGGAAGGAACCAATCTTCATTGGTTGATGCTATGGTCTAGTAGCGGAATCCGAGAAGCTAGAAAAGAAAAAGGTTCGGCGCAACCTCGTTGGAGCAAGAAGCTTGGAGGGCTTAGGTGCACTGGGTAGATTAGGCTTGGAGGGTCTATTGCTGTCCTTGTATCCCAACTGTATTTTCTAGTAGATTGATTACCGCTTGGAGGGTGGCGGAGAGGTTTTTCGCCGAGGACTTCGGTTTCCTTTTCGTCGTGTTGTCTTTGTGTTTGCATCTTCCTTCCTCTCTATCTTTGCCTTTATATTACCTGCTGTGGTTTTATTTTGTTATGGCTTAGATAGTATTTAACCAATTTCGTATTATAGCATGTGTTAAGTTTCCGCACACTAGTTGTTTGACATATTGCTTGTATTGGTTAAGTTGTATTTTGGGGGTCTAAACGTTCAAAGGTGTTTTGTACACGTTTTTGAACTTTCAATTGGTATCAGAGCGGGTACACTTGTTGTGGTTTTATTACCTAAGTGTGATCCTTGACCCCTGAGTTGTGGTTGTTGTTTTGGATTATACCATGCTGAATTGTAGCTTAAGTGTTTGTGAAAATGACTCTATGCATATGTCTGAAAGGTGTCTTACTGATGATCTTGTAGAGTTGTTAAAAACTAAGAAACATGCTAGAGTTATTGTTCACATGCTGGAATATCTTGAAAATCAGAATCTTGTCTTACACAGTAGCATATCTGAATCTAAATCATTGATTAAGAAATATAAAAGAAAGAATAGAATGTTGTGTGAGATGATTGAGAATCTGAAAATGAAAAATCAATCTGAAAGAAGCATGAAAACTGATGATGAGTTTGTGTTTGAAGGTCAAGAATGTCTGTCACATGTGAACCTATTTGTGCATACCTCATTGAAGGTGTTTAATGCATGTTTGTGGTATCTTGACAGTGGGTGTTCTCGCCATATGACAGGGGATAAGTCACTGTTTAAGTCACTCAAAGAAAAGGTTGGTGACTATGTGACCTTTGGTGATGGAAGTCATGCTCAAGTCCTAGGCAAAGGAACCATTGAGATACCTGGTTTGCCTCTGTTGAAAGATGTGCTGTTCATAAAAGGGCTGAAGGCGAATTTGCTGAGCATCACTCAAATTTGTGATGATGATTTCCTGGTACAATTCTCTAAGAAAGGATGTTTGATCATCAATGAAGAGGGGATTTAGGTTTTGGAAGGAAATCGGACTACAGATAATTGTTATGGAATAGTTCCCACGGCACCAATATCGTGTAGAAGTGCTCGTGTGGATATGTTGGAGCTGTGGCATCACAGATTTGGGCATGCCAACTTCAAACAAGTAGCAAAAGTCTCCAAACTTGAAGCAGTCGAGGGACTTCCTAAGTTTGGAAAAGTGAAGAAGACCGTTTGTGGTGCATGTCAAATGGGGAAGCAAACTAAGGCAAGTCATCACAAGGTAAATGTGATAGCCACCTCTCGGTGCTTGGAGTTACTTCATGTTGATCTAATGGGGCCCACCAGAACTGAAAGCCTAGGGGGGAAGAGATACATTATGGTCATTGTGGACGACTACTCAAGATACACTTGGGTTGAATTCCTTAGAGAAAAATCAGAAGCTTGTGAGAGGTTGGAGATTCTGTGCAAGAAACTACAAAACGAAAAAGGGATTCCGATAGCCAAAGTTAGAAGTGATCATGGGAGGGAATTTGAGAATGCAAGATTCGAGTCCTTCTGTGAGAAGAATGGAATTAAAAGAGAGTTTTCAGCTCCCAAAACTCCACAACAAAATGGAGTGGTAGAGAGAAAAAATCGTGTGATTCAGGAGATGGCAAGAGTCATGTTGCTTAACAAGCAAATACCTCAAAAATTTTGGGGAGAAGCTGTCAACACCTCGTGCCACATTGGCAATAGGATTTTCTTTCGAGTTGGTACAAAGAAGACTGCATATGAGATATGGAATGGGAAGAAGCCTAGAGTGAAGTATTTCCGGGTATTTGGAAGTAAATGCTATATCTTAAATGATCAAGAGAATCTTGGGAAGTTTGATGCGAGAAGTGATGAGGGTATTTTTCTTGGCTACTCTGCTACAAGTCGAGCGTATAGAGTGTTTAACAAGAGAACAAAGGCTGTGATGGAGTCCATAAATGTCAAGATTGATGATGCCTTACCTAAGGTGGAAATGATTGATGATGTAGAAGGGCCGAGCACCAAAGAGCCTGATGTTGAGGTAGAAGCTTTGGATATAGAAGGTGAAGAACCTATACCAGAAGTAGAATCGACTCCCATCAACCCAAGAATGGAAACGAGGTCGATGTCTAGAATTTCAAGTCCTCTTACTCCTCTAGAAGTTCATCCTCCTATCTCTCGTAGTGATGAAGTTTCCACTTCAAAAAGGCCATCTTCAAGAGTTATCAAGAATCATCCGGAAAGTAATATCATAGGATCTCTTGATGACGGTCTTCGCCTTAGGAAAGGAAATATTCTACTAGCCAATCATGTAACATATCACTGTTATCTTGCACAGTTTGAACCAAAAAGGGTTGAAGAGGCTCTTCAAGATGAGAATTGGGTTGAGTCAATGCATGAAAAGCTGAATCAGTTTGTGAGGAATGATGTGTGGGAACTTGCTCCACGGCCTGAGAACATTCATGTTATAGGCACAAAGTGGATTTTTAAAAACAAAACTGATGAAGATGGAGAGATAATTCGAAACAAGTCTCGGTTAGTAGCTCAAGGATACACACAAGTAGAAGGAGTGGATTTTGATGAATCATTCGCTCCGGTGGCAAGACTCGAATCCATTCGAATCCTCATGTCCATTGCGTGCACTTTGAATTTCAAACTTTATCAAATGGATATTAAGTGCGCTTTTCTGAATGGATATCTAAATGAAGAAGTATTTGTTGAGCAACCAAAAGGATTTGAGGATCCTCATTTTCCAGATCATGTATTAAGATTGAAGAAAGCCCTTTATGGCTTAAAACAAGCACCTAAAGCCTGGTACGATTGTCTTACACATTATCTTCTAGATAGAGGTTTCAAGAGAGGGTATGTCGATCGAACTCTGTTTGTCAAAAATGATGAAGATTATCTCCTTGTGGCACAAGTCTATGTTGATGACATAGTGTTTGGGGCAACTATCGAAGATCGTGCTACTGAATTTTCTGAGGAGATGAAGAAGGAGTTTGAGATGAGCATGGTGGGGGAGCTCACATTCTTCTTGGGTCTTCAAGTCAAACAACAGAAGGAGGGTATATTTGTATCTCAAGAGAAGTATGCCAGAAACATTGTCAAGAAGTTTGGACTAGACTCCAAAAAACATGCCTCCACTCCCATGAGCTCTTCCACTAAACTGAATGTGGATTCGTCGGGAGTTGAAGTAAGTCCTACATTGTATAGGAGCATCATAGGTAGTTTGCTCTACCTTACAGCCAGTAGACCGGACATTGCTTTCAGTGTGGGCGTTTGTGCCAGGTACCAAGCTAATCCGAAGGAATCTCATCTGACTGCTGCTAAGCGAATTATTCGATATGTGAATGGTACTGCAAACTATGGTCTGTGGTATTCAAAAGACTCAAATGCTTGTCTTGCTGGGTATTCAGATGCTGACTGGGCTGGTAGTGTAGACGATCGGAAAAGCACTTCAGGCGGCTGTTTTCATCTTGGTAACAATCTTGTCTCGTGGATGAGCAAGAAGCAGAATTCAGTGTCTCTATCTACTGCAGAAGCAGAATACATCGCTGCTGGAAGTTGCTGCACTCAGCTTCTTTGGATGAAGAAATTACTTCATGACTATGGAATTCCTCAAGAAACGATGTGTGTCTTCTGTGACAACACCAGTGCCATCAATCTTTCCAAGAATCCTGTCCAGCATTCAAAATCCAAACACATAGAGATACGTTACCATTTCATTCGGGATTTGGTAGAGGAAAGAGTTGTGTGTCTTGAGTTCATACACACCGACAATCAAAAGGCGGATATCTTCACCAAGCCTCTCGATGGTCCACGGTTTGAATCACTCCGTAAGACCATTGGTGTTGGTACAATTCCTTGACTCTCTTGTGTGTTGTGTGCTTCACATATTTATAATATGATAAGTCTGTCTGTGTTGGGGCACACACCTCTTTGTTTAGCTCTTTGTGCAACATGTTTCTTGTTTGTTTGTCCATTTGTGAATACTGTTGCTTCTTTTTATGTTTGTTCAATCATTTTTGTTTCTTGTGTTAAAAATCCAAAAATCACATAAAAAATTAGAAAATCAAAAAGCTTGATTGACTTTGTTGAGTCTTGTCTCAAAACTTGTTTCGCCTTGTACATTTGTGCTAATGGCTTTGTGCATTTTCGAGCATTGCTTGTTTCTTTGCACTCATACCTCTGTGAGAGAAATCTTGAAATCTTTGTGATTGTTGTAAATAGATCTTCAAACTTGTCATGAATGATTAGTGAATGGTTTTGTTGATCTTAAGACATGCATAGACTTGTGTCTATATATCTTCCCACTCTTTATTTTTGTTTTGCTATAAAGAGCTCACCAAATGTAAATCTCCAAATGAAAAGAGATATTGAGCTGCAAAAGCCTGTCGCACATTCTAGTATTTGACTAGGAAAAGGGTAAGCGACCTTATATTAAAGTGAATATTTATTCAAAAAGGCCAAAGGCCTGTTCTTTAAAGTGAAATGTCATATATCACTCTCACAATGAGAGATGATTGCCTCAAAAGATCAAAAAGATCAAATGTTATGATTGAAAGTGGAGTCAAATGATAAGCTCCAAGTTAAGTTATCAAGTTGTGTGGGAAGTCATATATACATATTTCTATAATTGAGATGGGTCACATAATCTAGTGCTAATTGTGTATGCCTTAGTTGAATTGATCATTGAAGCTTCACATTAGACAAAGGACTATCTCATTGTTGATATCCACACATAACACACAAGTTTATGTTCAATAAATGCCATATTCATTTGTGTGATTGTACTTGATGAAATATGTTTTCACATGCTCAATCTTTGTTAATTCAAGCACAAAAAGATTTTTGAGTGTTTTAGGTGTTTTTGGAAAGTATTTTGTTGAAAAATCTGAAAATTTCAAAAATCCAGTTTTGCCCTGTTTTGGCGGCTCAGTCTCGGGTATGTCAAGTCGCGAGTTTCAGTCGCATCTTCGCTGGTCATTTTTGGCGACTTGTTCGCGATTGGAAGGTCCAGTCGCAAGGTTCACTCAGAGATTTTCGCGGCTCAGCTCGTGACTCACTCGCGGGTAGACCTTCCAGTCGCGAAAAACACTTAGAAAAATTTTTCAAATTTTTGTCCTTGAGTGTTTTGGCGGCTTGATCTGGCGACTTTTTGGCAACTTGTTTCAGTCGCAAAAATCGCGTGTTTTGGATATATAGGGGCAGTTTTTAAACTTTTTATTTTTCCCTCGATCTTTTTGTGACTGTTCATTGTCTTTCTCATCTGCTCTTACACATTGACACCGTGCCTCCATTTTCGATCTCCATTATTTGCCTCTTTTTAGCTCAAAATCGTCGACTAACATGTATGGTTTTCTGTCCTGCACTCTTTTTTACTTGTTGTTACGGTTTTCCCTCTGGTTTATTCACATTTGATTGTGATTTTGTGATGGGTTTTTAGCTCAACTATTACTCTTTGTCCGTGCTCAGCTTGGATGCTTGTGTTTCTGTTTTTGAGCTGGTTTATTTTGGTGGTTGTGTTCTTCATCATGTGCTTAGCTAGGGTTAGCTATTTTTGTCTGATCTGTTGTTGATGTCGTGTTTCACTATGATCCTGTGTGGTATCATGTTGATGTGTTGTTGAATGTGGGTCCTTTTTCAGCTGATTATGTGGTTCTATTTGAACTCCCTATACTGTGTAGTTCTATTTGGGCTATTTGTGTCCCTCATTGCTATTTTCTGACCATTCTCATCCAGCTATTAGGGTTTCTTCATTGTCCCTAAAATTCCACTAACCCACTGCTAATTTAGTCTGTTGGATTGTGTTCTGTCATTTCCCTTGTTCATAATGCAGACTGGTCATGTCACCATTCAAGAAAGCTGCTGTGAAAGGAGGTAGTTCCAAAGGGAAGGAACCAATAATTGATGTTGATGATTACCCACCTCAACCAAAAGGGACTCGCTCTTCATTAAAGAGATTCGATCCCAACAAGTTCAGATCATATGCAGCCTATCAGTCTTATGAGAATTTCTTTCTACATGCCACACCACTACTAGAAAGAGCTTTGGATCAATCCTCACTTCATGACACTGACATTCCGAAATGGTTTGCTCACAAGGATTGGAATTATCTTCTCTCTGATCCGGATGACGTGTATGAAGAGTTGGTAAAAGAATTTTATGCTAACGCAATTGTGGAAGGAGATGAACTTAAGTGCTGGGTTCGGCAAAAGAGCTTTTCTGTCTCTCCTACATATCTGGCAGAAATTCTTCACATCAACAGACCCATTTTCCGACATTCACCGGTTTATGATGATCTCTGTCCTGATGAGAAGCTTCTCAAAGAAAGTCTTGGTCAAGACTTGGAGTTCTCACCCAATGGCAAATCCATCAGTGTTTCCTCCCTTTCTCCAAAACTGAGAGTGCTTACAATTGTGATGTTTCACAATTTGTACCCCTTATCAAGCACTGGGTATATGAACCTCGGACGTGCTTTGTTTCTTCATGATCTAATCTCTGATGTGGAAATAGACATCTGTGCTCATATCTTTCATGTTCTGCGCAAAACGGTTCTTCGAAATGAGTCTTGGATATGCATTCCTTTCTGCAGTCTCATTTCACGGATCTTGAAGCTCAAGGGAATTTATCCAACGGCTGATGAATCTCCTATCTCCAAACCAAGTCCAATCAACATGCGTACATTCAATGCAAGCATTGGACATAGTCGGAAGAGAGCCAAACCAGAAACTTCTGCATCTCACAGTGACTCTTAGTTTAGCACTCTCTCCCTAGATGAGAAACTTGATCGCATTGTATCCTCTGTCCACGAGTTGAATACAAAGATGTCTGGACTCACAGCTTCTCTACACCATCAAAGCACTCGATGGGATATGAAGTTTACTTCTCTTCAAACTCAATTGGATCAAATTCAGAGAAAGCTGGAAGAGGATGACTAGCCTATTCCATGACAAAAAGGGGGAGTGATAGGCATGATCAGAGGGGGAGAATATTACCTAAGGGGGAGTGTCTTTACATTCTTCTTCAGTTTCAATTTTTTCTTTAAGTTGATATATTGTGTTTTGTAAACTGTTATTCAGAATGCTTTTGTGTTTGTACCCATGTGCTTTTGTAAGCTTTTAGGGTTAATGTTTTATGCATAGTTTGTAGGCTTTATGGTATGTACCTTGCTTAATGCAGCCTTTATGCTATGTTGAAATCAGTACTTTAATCTAAATGTTTTGCATTTTGGTTTATGTACTGTCACTCTTGTGCCCTTGTAGGATTGTTCCTAGATGCATATGCCTTGTGTGTTATGCATTGGTTGAGTGTTGAGCATACAAGTGTCTTGCCTTGTGCTTGTTAACTTGTATGTCCTTGTGTTCATTCCAAGTGTGAATGAGCACTGTGATCACTACCTTGTGGTGTTCACTTGGTTGATCAAGCCATAGTTTATTTATTAACTCCATCTTTGCTTGATCACATATTGCCTGTTTCATATGCATTTATAATTTTCTGCTTACAATGATCATGGTGTATTGTTGTGTTTCAGGAGTATTATGTTAATATGATTCAAGTGCTTCACAGCTTCTAGAGTTAGGTGTGAGTGAGTTTTGTTCAACTGTTCCCAACTCACATGTTAAGTCTAGAGTCTGTTTTAGGGTTTTGTCACGGAATAGCCAAAGGGGGAGATTGTAAGGTTGAATTTATTCAACCATCTAATTGGTTTTATTCCGTGCCAAATTTGCTTGTAATTCAGCATTTAGTAACCCTGTATTTAGATGGGTTTGTTGTAAGGGTAGTGAGTGAGATAGAGTGAAGATTGCTCAAGAGTGTGCAAGAAAACAGAGACTCGCGGCTGGGACTCGCGGGTTACTTGCGGCTGCAAGCCGCCAGAAGCAGCACACGTGCCAAGCATGTTGGAAGATGAACAGTCATGCTAGCTGGAGCACTACAGGACAAAACAGGACAACTGGCCATACGGTTAACTCGCGACTGGATCTCGCGACTTAGTCAAGCCGCGAGCCACCCCTGTTTTGTAAAACCTGACGTTTCACATTCCTCTCCCACTCCAGTATAAATACCCCTTTTGCCTACGATTGAAAGAGAGTTTCCAGAGAGAATTTTGAGAGAGAAACCCTAAAGAAAAACCAAATTGCTTCACCCACAATCTCTACCTTAGAGTCTCTTCAAATTCCTCAACTCTCTTCCTCTCCATTGTCAAATCCTTGAGAGGCATTATACCAAACCTGGTCTCACCATCATCATCACTGTGAGACAGTTGTTTGGATTTCTGGGAAGCAGTTAAGAAGGAACCAATCTTCATTGGTTGATGCTATGGTCTAGTAGCGGAATCCGGAAAGCTAGAAAAGAAAAAGGTTTGGCGCAACCTCGTTGGAGCAAGAAGCTTGGAGGGCTTAGGTGCACTGGAGCAACCTAGTGGATTGATTACCGCTTGGAGGGCGGTGGAGAGGTTTTTCGCCGAGGACTTCGGTTTCCTCTTCGATAACACATCGCATGTTGTCTTTGTGTTTGCATCTTCCTTCCTCTCTATCTTTGCCTTTATATTACCTGCTGTGGTTTTATTTTGTTATGGCTTAGATAGTATTTAACCAATTTCGTATTATAGCATGTGTTAAGTTTCCGCACACTAGTTGTTTGACATATTGCTTGTATTGGTTAAGTTGTATTTTGGGGGTCTAAACGTTCAAAGGTGTTTTGTACACGTTTTTGAACTTTCAGTTTCAACGACTCATTAATTGTGATTAAAGATCTTATTTATATCTGCTCTTAGATAAGAATCTTATAGAATAAATAGTATAATAAAAATAGAAAAAGACAAAACTTTTTATCTTATTATTCTGTTGATGGGTAAAATATGAATTCCCATCTATAAAATAATTAAAGATACTAAAAAGACAGTTGAAACTTTATATCTTCTATTTATTCTTTATTTTTCAAACCAAAAAATATCATTTTAAAAATGAAGTAGACAAAAGACTCTTTATTCTACTTAAATTTCATATTGATACATTCAAAACATTAAGGAATGGGAATCATTCCTTTTGGATTTTTTTTCTTTTTAATGATTTATTATGATTTCTTATAATATTTATATAATATTATAAGAAATCAGAAAAGAACCGAAAAATGAAACTTAAAGTATAATTTTTACTTTTTTTAGAGTCAGAGATAGATTCCAATTATTCCAACATTTGATTATTACCATGTGGTAGAGGATCATGAAATTCGTTCAAGAAAAGCCAAACGTGTTGTAATTTTCACTGATACTACAAAGAATACCGATACTGATACTAATAACAAAAATACTGATAATCCTGATGAAACTGGCGAGGTAGCTTTGATTCGTTATTCACAACAATCGGATTTTCATCGAGATATAATAAAGGGCTCTATGCGAGCTCAAAGGCGTAAAACAGTTATTGTGGAACTGTTTGAAGCAAATGTACATTCACCCTTTTTTTTGGATAGACTGGGCACCCCCCCCCCCCTTTTTTCTTTTGATATCCCCGAGCGGCTGAAAGGCATTTTTCCAAATTGGATTTGGAAAAAAAAATATATATATAATTTCAGATTATACAGAGGAAAATAAAAAGGAAAGTGAGAAAACAGAGGAGGACAAAAGAGAAAAATACAACAGAGATGAGAAAACTCGTATAGAAATAGCAGAGGCCTGGGATAGCCTTATAGTTGCTCAAGTAATAAGAGGTTCTTTATTAGTAACACAATCGATTCTTAGAAAATATATTCTATTACCTTCATTGATAATAGCATATTCAGGATTCCAAGAGATACCGTACGGAGTCCGTCTTTTTCGATTATTCTCGATCTGTGTAATGTAATAGAGTACTATATGTTTCAAGTAGGACATACAAAATAAAATTTAACATAGTAACCTTGATATAATACTTTTAAGATTAAAGGTATATCCCTTTCTATTTCTAACTACGATTTTGTGTAACCTCAATTACTAATTGAAATTAGTAATGCGAATTTGAAACAATTTATCTCATTCAACTTTCACACTGAATTTTTGATATATGTGCATCCTGTAATTAATCCAAGGAAATAGTATATTAATAATAGTATATTAATAAAATAAAAAGAAAGCTCAAAAAAGAAGGATCCCATCTCTCTTTCTCTCTTAGCGAGGGCTATCTCTCTTAGTGAGAGTGAGGGAATGAATAATCTTTTTTAAGTTTAAGGGTCCTGCCGAAAAAAGAACAGGGTTTTTAATGAATTTGATGGAATACTATATTTTTTTATACCCCGGCTTTCCTTATTATATATTATACTTATACTTCTTTGTTTTCCAAGAAGATTAGATCATTAAAAATTAAAGGGAGGTTCGAACTTACCTTTTTACATTTTGCTTCTATTGTTTATTTTATTGGGTTTTTTATAACCAATGTAAGTAAGTGTAAAAGAGGTCATATGATATCTCATTAGATGCTTAAGGGGGGCGTACTTTATAGAAACTGTAGTTTATAGAAACTAAAGAGTGGAATAGAATGATAAATAACGTAAAAGAATTATTGATTAGATTCATAATCCGAATTGCAATTTGGTATGGATAAAGGATCTTCCTATGTTATACTATTTAATTCTCGACGATGAATCAATTAATTTGATAGCTCAGATATTGTTATTCATAATATTGATCTGATTCGATATCATCGAGATGTAATTCATACCATTGAATATTGCATTTACAGGCGAAAGGTTTATCAGCTCTATGGGATTAAATCCCGAGTTATTTCAAATTAAATAAAAATGAAACGATGAGATTATGGAAGTAAATATTCTCGCATTTATTGCTACTGCACTGTTCATTCTAGTTCCGACTGCTTTTTTACTTATAATATACGTAAAAACGGTCAGTCAAAATGATTAATTTGACTTAAACTTGACTGTTTCGTTCTTATCAATGATTGAAAAGAAAAAATAAAAAATGAAAAGTATTCCAATTTCATGTCTTAAATGAAACAAGCGGACTAGAATTATCAGTATGGTAGAAAGATTCATATATTTCTTTTTACCATACTTATTATATTATTTTAGAATATAAAGTTTTACTGTATAAAGATAGAGGTTTAATATAGATCAATCCACAATATCAGTAGCTTCGATTGTGGATGGGATGCGGGATTTATGTAAGGTCTTTAGGCAGCTTGAATTTCTCATGTAAAAAGAAAGGGCAATAGACCAACCCATTTATTAGCTAAGTATGCAGGAGGCATAGATGATTTTATTGTATGGATGGAAGAGAATCCTTACTTTCTTGAGCAAGCTCTTTCACATGATGTTCTTTCTTAACTATTTTGAATAAAGTTTTCAGTTTTCCTATCAAAAAAAAAAAAAAAACAGTAGTAATATGATGGATTTGAAATATCATCTCCCAAACCCATCCATCAATTTTATTAATAGGAAAAAAGAAAAAGAAAAAGAAAAATATTCTATTCTATTCATTTTATTTAAACATAAATTCAAATTCAAACTTTTTTCGTTAAATACCTGTATTGAAATGAACCATAGTTTGACAAAACAATCATGTTTCCACCAGGAAAATTAATCTTTTTTTTTCCTCCTTTTACATTCTATGATGCACAAAATATTTTAAAGCAGAATTGTTAAATCATTTCAGACAGAAATTATAGAATATCCAGCGAAAGCATTTGTCCACACATACATGCACTGGCATAAGCACAGCCACTCATTACCACAACAACAACGAAGATATATCATATATGCATGAAAGTTCCTTGGCAATTATTGTCCACCATAGCTTGCAGGGCCGCTGTATATGTTTGACTTCATCAAAATGCACAAAGATTATTGACTAGATATCTCAAAACAACTAACATTGAAATTCAAACAAAAACACACATTGAGATTAAATTTTATATACATATTAGGCAACAAGCGTAAAATTGAACTGGAATCTTGTAACTCAATTGATAATCTTTAGTATTTCTAACTGATACATACAAGATTCAAATCTCTTCTCTTAATGTAACTATCAAATTATACAAAAATAAAAATAAAAATGCAAGATCTACTGAGCCCATAGCCAGTGAAATTCCTCCATTGGAGGCACCTCCGACATCAAACTATCCAATTCTTTAAACGACATGCCCTTCGACAACATCGGAACTGCACTACTACTTCCACAACCACCATTTCCGAAGTGGCCTGACCTCTCAATGCCACCATTCACCGCAACGGGTCTCTTTCTCTTTCCAGCAGCATACGAACTTTTTTCTATCCATTCAACACACGAATCCTTACCAGTAAGGCTCTGAACTACAGATTTGAAGCTGGTGGTGTCTGTTTCCACGTACTGGGTATTGATAAGCACAACTTTCACTGCATCATGACTTGTGTATGCCATTGAAAAAAATACTACTAGCTAGCTTTGGAACTTTTTCTTTGCTTCGCTAATGGGGGTTTTGGTGTGCTTTTTTTGTTGTGTGTTTGTTTGAATAAGTTGGGTATTGACTGTGTACGTGTGTGTGTGGTTTTTATATAGAAACTGGGGCTGCGAATATCTAAGGAGAAAAAGGGAACAAATGTGGGGTTTTGACAGTTAAGACTAAAGAGGGGATGAATCAATTGACCGTTAAAGTAGCAGTCTAGAAGGACCAAAATCCAAAAGTCTCGGTCAAATTAGCACGCTCCGATTTAAAAATCTGCGAAATTCGCAAAGTCATCATCACCCTATCTTTCCACTCACGTGCCAAAAAATATATATATTGAAAGGTGGCAATATTACTTGCCAATCAAGCACATCTAGAATATATAGTAAAGTAGTATATAAACAATAAAAGATAAGTAATTTTTTTAAGATAATATATTTGAACTTATTTTCTACTCTATAATTGATTCTTCTTAATCATTAGATTATGATAATAATTATTTTTTGTATAGGAAAAATTAGAATCTCAGATCATTTATTCAGGGACATTAGTCTTTTATCAAATACTTTAATTGAAACCCACAAAAATTGTATTTATATAAATATGATATGATTTAAATTTATAGCATTCATTTCATAATAACTACTATTTATCAATAAGTTAAAATATTGATTGGTTTTTAGCAGAATTTGAACCTAAGTACTTCGTTCACAAAAAATATTTTACTTGTTTAGCTTATTGAATGAAACATAGAGGGATAAGTTTAATAAAAAAAAAAAGGTTTGGCTAAAACAATGAAACGAGTTTTTCATTTCACCCTATGAGGGTCGCTTGCCTCAACTCAATGAGAGTGGTGTGTGCACATGTGCATGTGCTTTAAGGCCAATTGGTTAGGTCTTTCTCCTTCCCACTAATTAAAGTTGAGTGCTCCTTAAGGTTCAACTCATATCCAACTTCATTGTAAAGAAATCTATCTAAGGGTGTGTTTGTTTGGAGGTAAAATAGAGTGGATGGAAAACTTTGAAGAGAAAATATGAATGAAAACTTTTTTGAAGTGTATTTGGTTGGGTGAGGAGGAAGGAAAATAAATAGTGAAGCCAGGTGTTTTCTCTCTGGGCCCACCAAAAAGTTTTCTCTCCAAAATGGAGAGAAAATTAAGAGAGGAAAGCTCATGAAATGAGCTTCCAAAAATACCCTTGGAATTCACATCTCTCCAACTGTTGGTTTTTTTTTTTTTTTTTTTTTTTTTTTATTTTTTTGCTTGCTTGCTTTTGTCTGGATATGTTGGCTTCTTTTCATCTTCTTTTTTTCTTTATTTTTTTTTTTCCTGGACGTGTAGCTTTCTTCTTCTTCTTCTTCTGTTTTGTGTGTTTTTTTTTTTTTTTGGTGCTCATATGTCTTTTTTTTCTCATTAATTTTGGTTGGTATTTTTTTTGTTTTTTTGTTTTTAGAAAATAGTTTTTGGTTTATTTTTTTTTACATTTTTTTTTTTTTTTTTTTTTTTTTTTTTACTGAAGTGTCCATCTATACACAATTTTAAAAAAATATAATGTGTTACTTTTTGTTTTATTTAATAGGGACATTATGGTAAATTTATATAAAATTTATTTTCAACCAAACAAAAAATTTTTTCATCCCTTCACTTTTCCACCCTCCCAACCAAAAACAAATTAGAAAAACTAAAATTTTTTCTATCTTCTCACTTTTTGATCATCTCTCCATTTTTTATCCTCCTACTTGTCCATCCTTCCAACCAAACGAACCCTAAAGTTCAATTCCTTTATTATTATATGAGACAATTTTATGATTATGTTTAAGTCAATACTTAAGGAGTCAATTTATCATTTCCTACCACATGATTTTAGACAAATAGTAACATAACCTTAATCTTCTTACTAAAAAGAACATGTGTATGTGTGTGTGTGTATATATATATATATATATAGAGAGAGAGAGAGAGAGTGTGTGTGTGTGTGTGTATATATATATATATATATATATAGAGAGAGAGAGAGAGAGAGAGAGAGAGAGAGAGAGAGAGAGAGAGAGAGAGAGAGCTAGAGAGGTTCCATTTAACTTTGACTCAAAGATAATCACCCCAATATTTCCAAACAATATCGAGATACCATAGTAAATTACTAATTAATAATAAAACGTCATTTGAAAATTAAATCTCATTTATCCTAACAAGTTTATCATTGAAGTTGGATATAAATAAATTAATAATTACAACCTTGGTGAAAGAAAACAAGCTTATCTTTTCCCATCATATATATTATTAATTATCCAAAATATAATTTTTAGTTGAAAAAGATTATAGGAAACTCCCAGGAGGGGGGTCTCCAATCATCGCAATTCGCACATGCAAAAACTTTAAGCTTATTTTATGAGATAAGATAAGAGAGACGTGGGATCTTGGTCATTTCGCTGCTCTTCTTTTTCAAACACCCGAAATTTCTTTAACCTTTCAGCTCTTGTCTGTCTTTGCAGCTCATCAGTTACCTGGACATAATTTGGTGAAGTTACGTACTCCACAAGCTTAATCCAATTATTTCTATGGGATTATATTAGAATATTCTAGTTTTATGTGTCAAACCAATCTAGTCAATAAGTTTAATTTGGTTTATTAGCGTTTGGTAAAATATGGCATACAGCTAGCACGTGAAATCACACAATTAAGCATGATTGGTCTCAATTTTATTAGCCTATTTTGGTAGCGAAATTTCCGGATGTGACTGTCTCATGCATTCTATTTGAAATTCACATATCAGTTTCACATAAGGTGCATAAGACAGACAAGAAGTACCTTCTCCTTCTAGTATGTGATGTGAGCCAATTAGAAGATGTCTGCATCTTTAGGTTATCTTACCATGGAATTATCCTACTTATAACCATTTATATCTTAATTTATAAATTATAAATCAATTATTTTGTTAGGTACAGTTTTTTAAAGACTCTTGCTTATTATAGGTACAATTTATCAAATTAAATCTAACTTAATTTTTTATCTCATCAAAATAGATTAGTGCACCGAACACAACCATAGTGTCCAAGAAGGTACATGCGTTGCACCCATGTTCCATCCTCATCACATTTGACTGGGTGACATATAGAGCACAAGATACGTCCTGATGGTGGCTCAAATGTTAGGTTCAATAACTCTGGGAAAAAAAATAGTTAAAAACTCTTAGGCTCAATAATGAATCTATGACTTTTTTCTGAAAATCAATGAAGCAAGACTTACATAAAGGAACACACCGTTGTTAATAAATTCTAAATAAGGACTCAGGGATAAAATATTGTTCAATTTGATGCCCCATAAATTGATTTGGAGGCAAGGTATGGAAGGCCAAATTGTGTCTTGATGACATAAATTAAACCTACTGAAAATAGAAAGGACATAAGCCGAACTAGTTGGGAAGAATCCGAGTCAAATTATGTCTTGTTATTTACGTTAAAATATACAAACAAAAAGAACATAAGCCAAACCCTTCGAGAAATCCTGTGCCCCTAGGTGGATACAGCATTTGATTTTACTCTATTTGCTGCCAATACATATATACTTTAGAACCTGAATTAAGCTGACTGTGAATAGATTCGAGAAAAAGATTTTGCAAACAAAATGCTGAAAAAAAAAAACTAAGGTTAAATTGCATGTTAATTAAAAAAAGAAAAAGAAACAAGGGTTTCAATTTGAGGATCAAATATAATCAAACATGTAACCCTTGTTTCAAAATCCTCTACCTCTCCCGATTTGTTAGTAACACATGCACTACATTTGCTGATTTGGCTGTCTTGTTTTCCTATATTCAAATTTCTTTACATGTAGAGACTCCATGTTCTTTAAGTGATCGAACTCAGTTACATGAATTTCATTTACCACCTTAGTATTTTTCATCTATTAGTTGACTACAATGATCTTCTTGAAAGAATTTCAAAAGTACAAAGACTTAATTGAAACATTTCAAAAGTATAAAAAGCTAAGTTTCAGATAAGGATTAAAGGTTGAGAACAAAAATGTGCAATTTAACCAAGCATAAAACAGCTCTGCTTTTTCTTATCACTTTTTTGTGTGTCCCCTTGATAGCAGCTACTCGTGGGCCGCCTATAAAACCTCCCCACTTGTTTTACCTAAGGCTACTTGGGACCTAAACTGGACCAAGTTGCTCCACATGTGATTTGGCAAATTATGCCATATGGTGAGTATCTCATCTTCATATCTTGATAAGTCATTCATTGGTAGGTAACAACTACTAGCTTCTTATCTTATACGCATCAATAAATGTCACTTGTCCGCATAGAATACTTGAAGAAACTTGTCAAGTGCATAGAAGGCTTGAAGACACTTGTCCAGCCAAGTCCAAGATATAAGAAACTATTCCCTTATCTTATGGGATATAGTTAATTATTAGCCGGAAATAACAACCACTTTTAATTAGTTTTACCCATAAAAGAAGAGCTCCTTATGAACACAATTCTCCATTGACAAACTTATTAATATTGAGATAAATCTCTTACTGTATTTTCTTTGTAGTTTTCCCCTTATTTCGTAGGGCTATGCAATTGGTGTTCATGCCAATAAGTTTTTTCCTTGTAAATTGTTACTTTGTTAATGTTATTTATATCAAGTTTGACTTAGTTTGGTTCAAGTTCTTTTTTTTTTTGTTAACTTAACTTCATGAATACTTGATGGCATTGAATCTCACTTAGAACTTAGTTTTGGAACTTGATAACTTAGAACCTTAGAGCATTAGAGCATTAGTATTGGTGGTACCAAAAATTTAACAATTTAGCATCACAAAAAGCTATTTTATTTATTTTACTACCTCACTTTACAAAACATCTAACATCAATAGTTTTATTTTAGCATTCAATACAATAAAATAATATAAATAACACAATAAAATAATAAATCTACTATAGCAAACAACAACCACAACCACCAAAGATAGCTGTGCACTGTAGTAACTCAACAGCAAAAAAATATGATTTTTGCTGCAGCACACTTTTGTTATATTTAATTGGTAAATTTAGCATTTTACCTATTTGCCTCCCCAATACTAGGTCATATTATTTTAGAGAAAATTTTCAAAGCATATTATCTGAATCTATGGATTCCGAATCAGAAGTGGTCATCTACTACGGCTCCAGGTCAAATGAAATGAAAAAAAAAAAATATATATATATATATGTTAATAATATATATATATATATATTAATTGTAGCCTGTATCAAGTTTGGATCAGGCTTGTCTAGTGCTCTAAAAATCAGGCCTTGATTCTTAGCGGACGCCCGCAAAGATGTGTACTTCATGGGCTGGTCTCATATGCATGTGGGAATTTCATTCACTTTCTTAACATGAAAATAAAGAAGCCCATTCAAATGTAGTCCATTGTGCCACACTGCCACCAACTTACTTTGGACTTTGAACCATAAATCCAACTGTTATTGCAGCCCGCCCTCAACACAGACAAATATCCATTCGCTTCTCAAATTTAAAATTTTCAAATTTAAGCGCTATACAATGCCCTCTTCAAAGGTTTCTATCAATTCCATCAATTTATTTTAGGGTTTCTCTCTCTTTCAAGAATATCCATTTTTTGGCTGAAACTCTTTAAGTTTTAGGTTTATTTCAGCTTCGATCCTTAGATTTTGCTCTGGATTTTTATGCAATTTAGTTACTGGATGGAATTTGTTGAATCTAGATGCTGATTCAACGGCCTTATTTCTAATGCAATTTGGTTAGCATTGGTGGTTTCAATTCTGGAACTTATTAGCTGAATTTAGGGTTTTTGGAACTCTATTTCCTTAATAGTTGAAAGTTGAAACATGGTAATAGCATGCTTCTCGGTCATCTCAACCCCGGTTGCCGAAGATTACTATCAGCTAGTTCTCCAATGGCCGTCAACCTATTGTCTTACCGTCAACTACAGTTCCTCTTGTAGTTCACCACATAAGATCACTATACATGGAAGTTGGCCTAGTTACACTACTAATCGAACACCAAACTACACTGGAAATGGGAATGGGAATGTTAGGTAGATAAGACCATTCTTCTTCATAGGAATGAGGCCATTGCTAATAAGTACACAGGATCTTCGCCCTTACACCAGTTATCGAGAAACGGAGTTTACATCATAAGAATTCATAATTTTTATATTAGAAAGAGTTAGGTGTGCATGCAAACTGTCAGACAAATTAATTCAGTCACTACTCGCCAGGAAAGATACCTAATCTGACTCCAGTAATAAGCTCATCCAACTGGTACAGTGACTTGCATTATTTGCTTTTTCATAGTTGTATAGCGTTCTGCCCAACCCACATCAATCATACTGCTTTAGTTGCCAAAATATTTGAGTATCCTAAAACAAAACTAAGAGTTCTTGAAAGCCTATGGAAGTTTCTCTCTTTCATGGTGGGAGTTGTTCTCGGAAAGATTAATGATTCAGGAAATCCTTTACTTGTTAAAATCTGCATCAATCTTATGTTTGTTTTGTTTTGTTTTGTTTTTCTTTTTATCTATTAAGTCATTATTTCTGATATATTTGTGCTTCTTTTCATAGAACCAACCTGCTGAGCTGATTGCGAGATTTCTGGATGAAAAGCTTCGTGCTGGGAATAAGGGTACTTCTGAGGAAGAATTGGAGGGTACTCTTGATAAAGTTCAGGTTTATTCAGGTTAGTTTGGCTATTGGATTAACTAACAGTTCTATTGTCTGGTAATGCTTGTTCTTGCTACTATTTACGTCTCATTCTTGCTTATTAATGAAGGGGCAAGGATGTGTTTGAAGCATTTTATAAGAAGGATCTTGCGAAAAGGCTGCTTCTGGTAAAGAGCGCTTCCATTGATGCGGAGAAATCCATGATCTCTAAGGTTAAGCATTGATTTTTGGGACTTGCATATATTTGCTGCATGTTCTTCATTTATTCATTATGCTAACAAGTTTTTGTTGCTAAAGCAGCTAAAGACACAGAGTGGTAGCCAATTTACAAACAAACTTGGAGGAATGTTCAAAGTACACACATCTGTTAATCTGTATAAATTTCGGGTTTGAAAATTGTCAATTATTACTATTGCTATTAAAGATGATTTCAAATTGTGTGCTCTTTTTGTTGGGGGGTGGAGAAACCTTTATGGAAGGCTCCCTTCCAATTCAAATCCTTTCAATTTTAATCCAGATGTAAGACACATTTATGAAATCCAATGGTCCTAAAAAAACACACATGAACCACACAAAATCAAATAAATACCACATTTCTCACATTGGCTAAAAATGGAAGGGAATTGGAGGATTTGAATGGAAGGGGATCTTATCCTAACATTTAATATCATCTAGATGATATGACCTCGATAATGTGTTGATGTCATGAATGGGATGGCAGCTTTTGTCCTATTTTCTAAATCTAAAGTTTACACTAGGGTCTTACTTGGTTTGATGGAAGAACCCGTTCATTTGAGGTTTAAGCCATGCAGTCCACATATTAAATTATGGATTAGCACCTTGGTCTAGGCCTAACTTTTGGTGGATTTATTAGGGGAGCATGTGTTAGCTTGCAATTCTCTTGAGCGATGTAAGAATCATTTAGACATACAAAATTCATGTTTTCACCACTAATCCACATTTAAGATTTTCATGTGACCAAGTGTGTGTTTGGTTCTAAATTAAAAAGTCAACTTATTTTACTATTAAGTTTATTTTTGTTTTTATTCATGAGTCTTACTGCATTTTTTGGTACTACTCATGGATCCTATCGTATTATTTCAGCAAACTTTTATCTTTATCTACAATACTTTCAGTAAAAAAATTTCAATTTTAGTAAACTAAGTAGATCCCAAACAGACTCCAAGTGTTTGCATCCTGAGTACTGAATCAACTTTTTATGATGCTCTAGGAATCGAGACTTCAAATTGACAATGATATGAAGATCAAATCTAGTTAATGTTTAGTGCAGCACTGTGCTGACAAATTATTGTCTACTGTATTGTGTATAATTTGTACTTATAGAAAAAAGTACTGTGTAATTTGTATTAGTGAAGTTCAGCAAGGGGGAGATGAAGTGTCATGGGTTGACTTTCTACAGTAAGAAGTTCATCATATGAGCTTCTGTAGTCAATTTGTTAGCCTCTATATTATCCTTATCACTTCATTATCATGATTTTGCAGTGCGCATTTTGAGCTTTTATCTTTAAAAAAGCTTAGTAAATGATTTTTTTATTCCCCGTTAAGAAACACTCACCATATGAGCTTTTATAATGACTTTGCATGCGTTAGTTAATGATAGTTTCTGCGTTGTTTTTGTGAAACATTTTCAGGACATTGAATTATCAAAAGAAATAAATGAATCCTTCAAACAATCACCCCAGGCCAGGACAAAACTCCCGTCCGGGATTGAGTTGACTTTACATGTTTTAACAACAGGGTAGCTCTTACTTTGTTCATTATCTTCAAACACAATCGGATTTTTCATTCACCAAATATTCCCAAGTAGCTTCATTGGTTTTGGGTGACTAACTGCAGGTACTGGCCAACATATCCGCCCATGGATGTTAGACTTCCTCGTGAATTGAATGTCTACCATATAGCTCTTTCAATTGCAGGTTGTTTCATTGTGCTTCTGAGCAGCTGTCTCAATCTTTTCTTTTGCTTGGTGCTATAGTACATTTTCAAGGAGCTCTACTTAAGCAAGTACAGTGGGAGGCGCTTCATGTGGCAAAATTCATTAGGTCATTGTGTGTTAAAAGCTGAATATCCTAAAGGTAAAAAGGAGCTGGCAGTTTCTCTGTTTCAGGCTGGTCTCTTTTAGGCCATTATGCTTTGTTTTGTTTTTCAGTACTCTTTATTATTATTATTGATTTTGCCTACCCAAGTGGACAACTTATAGTGTTCTGGTTATACTGTATGTCTTGTGCTACAGACTGTTGTTTTGGTGCTCTTTAATGATGCTGAGAGGCTAAGCTTTCAAGATATTGAGGACTCCACTGATGGACTTTGAGTTTTGGTTGCCACTCACATGATGGAACTTGAAGCTAACATTGCATTGATGGGAGCAGGAAAATGCAATACAGATGAAGGAAAAAGTGGAGGAGAATATAAGCACTACTGAACGAGTTTTTCAGGACTGTCAATATCAGGTCAAACCTAAGTTTGTGTTACTATTTTAGGAAAAAAATTGCTAAACAGCACCTGACCAAACTTATTTAGTTATGTAGCATTTTTTTGAAATTCGAGTTTGTCAAACTCAATTTCAAGTAAAACTTGAGTTTACCAAACTCAACTTTCATTTAAAATTCGAATTTGATAAACTTGAGTTCCAAAAAAAATTCTATGTAACTAAATAAGTTTAGTCCCATGCTTTTTTCCTAATTTTTTCCTAAAAGAAAGCTATTTAGCGAAAAAGGCCTACTATTCTATGTAGATATATGCACATACTAAATATTTTTCTAAATTCCCAATTGAAACTGAACTTTTCTAATATAATTTGTTTTCTTGTTAAACCATAGGTCGATGCCGCAATTGTACGACTAATGAAGACTAGAAAAGTGCTCAGTCACACACTACGGATAACTGAACTCTTCCAACAGGTAAATGTTTTCGGCTTTATTTATCTTTTTCTTTTAATATTGAGATCTCTACAAAGTAGGGCCCAGGCAAAATCAAATATCATGGCAGGCATGTGCTATTTGGCTTCCATGTAAGAAGAGAAAATGGTTAATTTTACAGGATCATTGAATTTATGGAAGCCCCTTCTAAACTAGGATTAAACACAATGTGATTGAATTTGATTGTATCAGTGATGTGGGGATTTTTTATTTTTATTTTTTCCTTCTCTTGTGAACAGCTTAAATCAATCAATCAATCAATCAATATATATATATATATATATATTTAAAAACAGTGACCTCACGCGGGAAAGCATGAGATTCAGCCAAGTGGTATATTGTATGACATTTTTTTCATTTAAACTTCCACTTCATCTAAATTTAGCATTTTTGTCAAACTATTAAGCAATGGCAACTGCATTTATTTCAATGTATTAATAAAATTCAAAGAATTCGTATACATTTATAACTTTACAGGCTTTGAATTGATATAGATGGATCTAAAAAGTCATGGGAAATATAGGAATCAAAAAAACTTTTCAATTTTTTGCATAAGACTAACTTCAATGTAGAATTGCAAGAGTCGAATTCAATGAATTGAGTAAATATTATTTGTCTCCACATTTGTCCAATATAAATCCCCATTTCCGTTGGAATTAAAAATTAAACTTCCACAATTTTCTCACAATATCTTTGTTTTTCTTTCTGAGAGGAATGTTAATTTTTAAAATATTAGGTTCATCTTAAATATTTTGTTTAGATTTTATGTATATGTTTTTACTTATGTAACATTGTAATTTATTTAGGCTTATTTTTTTCATATTATGTGTCAATTTATATTTTGAATTTTCTGTATGATGCGTATACTTGGTAAGGATCTATTTTTGGCTGCTTTTGGTTCAATCAAAATTTGGAGGTTAAATTTCCTCCCAAAAAAAATAAAAAATTGGAGGTTAAATTGTGATATTATTGCATCACTATGGCATTATTTTTTCTATTGTTGTATCATGAAATTCTATAAGTTTTTATAGCTAATTGATATATAAAACATAAATAATACAAGAAAGACACCTAGGAACCAACAGGTTTGTAGGTGACAATGTGAACTATAATTTGGTGATATTTCTTGGTTGCATGAATTAAAGGAATTTTCCCCCCAATGTATTTAGTTTGAATTTAATTTAGCAGAAAACCTCATAGATTAAGTGTGACTAACAATAATAGTATTCATGAAATCAACAGACCAATCATAAATAATTTCTAACAAAATTTGTCAAAATGCACCGCACATCACGCAAGATATCGACTAGTTTCCAATAAAGCTAGCTGATTTGAAGAAACGGATTGAAAGCCTTATTGACAAGGAGTATCTAGAGCGTAACAAGAACAACCCGCAGATCCACAACTGCTTGGCATAATCAATCTTTTTCTAATATATTTGTAAAACCACCTTTTTGACTTCTACTTGAACTAAAAGTTTATTATTAACATTTTAAGAACAACTAATTGATAAATTAATTTTATATTATTTATTATGATAAATTTTTTCAAATTAAGAGATAACATTTCACAACTATTTAATTTAAATAAAACTAAAAGTTTATCAATAAAATTTTCTAAACTTAAATTCCACCAAACTCACGTTTTTTTCCCTCAAGTTGCATCTTATTAAATTAATATTTTATTAGAATATTAAGCCACAGGACTCTTGACTAAGGGATAAAATTTAATTTAGAAAAAACTTTGTCATCTAAGTTTTAGAAATTTAAATTTTGCTCCAACTAACCGTCTATTATTAAAAATTTCATATATATATATATATATGCACACTACTATTACTTAATTAAACAAGATTACAACTACAAAGGAAGAAATTTACAAGCATATATAGAGTCTTCTACAAGGCCTAAGAACTACTTGATCTCTTAAGACATTCTAGATCTCCAAAGAATCTAAGTACATATGATATTAGAAATTACTTTTGGTGTGTTATAAGTTGTAAGTGGTTCATTTCTTGTAGAATAAGCCACTATTTATACTTGAGACCTTGACAGTTTTGCTTAATTTCACTTTCCACATGTGGCTTCGTGGTCAATTCCCTTGGCCGCCAATTAACTCTTTGCTAACTAAGCTTGGTAACCTCTCCTAACCGCTTCGAAAAAATTGTCATCATATTGTTTTATGGCTACATGGCACGTCTACTTTGTTGATTTTTATAACCAATCTAGGTAACTATCCATATCTCTTGAGATAACTACCCTAGAATTAGGGTGGTAAATAAATCAAGTCATTCATAAATAGCTCGAACTTGGCTCAATAAAAAACTTGTTCATATTTGTTTGTTTATAAACAAGTCAATTTTGACCTTAATTTTAGGCTTGTTAATAAATGAGCCAAGCCCAAGCAAAAAAAAAAAATCATGAACAAGCTCATGAATAATATGGCTTGATAAAAAAAAAATAAGCGAAGCTTAGGTTAGTTTATGTGCTTAGTAATAAGCTTGATATGAACTTGAAAAATAAACTTATATTTACTAAGTCTTTAATTATTTGGAAGTTGAGACCACATAACTAAAACCAAATGAACTTGATAATGTGCTTAATATAAGTTTGATAATGTACTTGTATTGGATTTCAAGCTTAAGCTTGGCTTGACTAATAAATCAAGCCAAGCCAAGACAAGCTCAAGCTTTCAAACTATCTGACAAGCTCAAGCCCAAATATTTGTTTGTAAACTTGGTTTGAGCTCAAGCCAAGCTTGAAAATTTTACATTTATTGCTGAGCCGAGCTTAAACATTCAATACTTGATAAAGCTCAACTCATTTACAAACCTAATTAAAATCACCAGATTAATGCCAATTGTCATCCTTTTGTCTTTAACCCTAAATACGATTTAGTATGACCCAACAAACATGTCATTGCTTTCTTTCCACATGATCTTAACTTGTTTTATCTTCACTCCCAACAAACATATTAACCACTTTGTCCAAAAATGCTGCCTCACACTTCACAGTTTTTTTTCTTCTTTACTTCAACCTTAAACTTTTCAATAAAAGGAAATATTCCCTCTCATGCACACTCACCCCCCAACATTTCACTCTCACATCATAAGAGAAATTATGGCACAATATGTTCAATACTTCAATATTTCATTTTTTTTATTCTATCTAGAAGAATATCTAATTCAAGAAACTAATGTAACTTTAAAATCCACTTTCTTAGCTTTGGGAGCAACGGGGAGTATGCCTCGGCCGAGTGGATCATGGCGAAGAAAAGGAGTCACTTCCTAGTTTTATGGTCTAGGAACCATGTATAAAGCGCTCTTACATGGAATGATTGATCTTACTACCAAAGTATGGATTCAAAGTTTAAGTACGATTTTAGAAAGGTGTTAGGCACCCAAAACTGCCTTACCCGTGGGTCGGCTTCCACTCATTATGTTTTACATCTTAATCTCATTAAAGACACACTCAACTTTGCATTCTATACTCACACACACACACTAACATACATTTAGCAATCAACATGGCATCTATCTCACACTCATCCATAAGATAAAACTCTACCATTCATCTAGCAATATATATCCAATGGCAAAAATCACATCACAAGGCAGTTGCATCAACAAGGCATTTAATCAAACATATTCAATCATTCAAACCTAGCATCATGGTATTCATCAATTAAGGAGACCAATCATCATATTTAAAGATGCATGTTCATATTCATATGCATGACTTGCCTTCATTTACCTCGCTGCAACATAACACTTTAGCACCTATGCATTAATGCATGTTCATGTGGTTCATCAAAGTTATAAACCCTAATCATCAATTCAACAATCAAAGCATGTGAAACATGTTATTCTATTAACCCTAATGCTAAACATGTGAAAGCTAAACTCAACAAGACCTAAATAATATGGTTAAAACAAAAGAAAACAAATAAAAAAACAAGAAACCTAAATCTGCATTTCTAGGCATGAGGATGCGTACGCATACATAAGTATGCGTACATATACATAAGTATGCACACACATACATGTCCAGAAATACAGTTTTAAAGCAAGCAACAAACAACAATCAAACAAAACCTAGCATTCTTCTAATATATAACCAAACAATCTAAACTAACAACAAAGATATCAAAAATCAAAATATTTAAAAAAAAAAAAAAAACAAAAAAAAAAATCTATTTCTAAACATGCATTGGATCTAACAATAAACAAGAACAACACTTAACACATCAAAATATGTTCATCAATACATCCAATCATTCAACTCTCCAATTAAAACATGATGAGACACAACAAAACATAATTAAACAAAGAAAAACATATTTCTAACCATGTAAAACAAATAAATCAAATTAAAAGCAACAAGAGCACAAGAAAAATCTAAATCAAGGAAAAGCCATGAAGAGAGACTCACTTTGCTTATGGAACACAACTTCATTGATATTTAACTAACCGTTCAGTGCCTACACAACAAGATTTAATGAGATAATCAAGGGATTCAAAATATTCAATGATCTATTAGTATTCACAACTCAAAAATAAAAAGATGTTCTTTAAAAAGCTTTAGAAAGAATGTTTGAAAAACGTTTCTTGGAATGAGATCAATAGTTTCTGCTTTAATGAATAATAGAGAGGGGTTTTGAAGAACCAAAACCGTGCTTGGTGGCTATATGTGCAGAAAATCCAAGTTAGAAAAGAGTTTTAGAAGATTTTAGGTGCAAAATCAACTCTCTCTTGCTAGGGTTTGAGTTTGGAGGCAGAAGGTTGTATCTATATGTTTAAACTAAGGTTTTCAAGCTCATTTAGAGGGTTTTGGACGTTCCAAAGAGTCTAAGGGCTAGGCCCCATCAAAGAGGGAGGCTTTTGGCCCTAAAAAATGAAGTTCTGGGCCTCTAGAAATTGGCTTGCATATGTACCCATGCAGGCTTCCCAAGTACGCATGCGTCCCCAGAAATCCTAATTTTGATAAATGGGCTAACCTGACTTCAAATGGTCATAACTCCCTCAATATAAGACCAAATTAGGAAATATTTGTGTTCAAATTGAATCCCAAGATGTCTACTTTCCAATGAAATAAATCTTACTCAAAATTTATTTGTGGATCAAAAGTTATGGTCAAAACAGTGAAAAAATGTCATTTTTCAGCATCGTTTTCAAAGCAATTTGAGCACTTTTGAATTATGATTACTTCCAAACTATTAAAATAACTTCAATTACCTTTTGTAGACCTATCAAGATCATCATTGAGACCAAAGCTAAAGTTTATTAATCGAGTACAAAATAAGGTGTCTACATTAGTAACTTTACACGAGCCTCTTATTGTGGCACATTGGCATAGGAGAATTGACTAGATAATATTAAAGACTCAACCCATAGCAAATATATATGAACAATTCTTATCAAATTTCCCATTTGAATCAAATAGGTGAGAAGTGTTTCCACTTCTTGATATACTTCTAATTTGGGAAAGAGTTCATTATCCTTGATGAAGGGTTGACCACACAATAATGAATGTAAGTGAACAGTCTCATTTTATACTTTATAAAAAGTTACATTCTTATATTTTACAGTATTACATTGAATAATTAATAACCAATATTATTATTATTATTATTATTATTATTATTATTATTATTATTTTCTTTACCATCAACGGAAAATATCATTGAATTAACAAATTAAAAAACCTTTCATCTAATATCTGAAACTTGAATATTTCAACAACTGATATCCAAATTTATTTTGGTAAAGCAATCTTTTATTGATAAGATAACAACATTACAAACAAGAGGCCATTAAAGACCCAATAAAAAAACATCAGAGATGTAGAAAGCCTATTAACTACACAAGATAACACTAAAAACAAAGGAAAAAAAAGTATTTCAACTCCAAAAGAGAAGAAAAACATAACAAACATACTAAGAACATCTTAAAGAAACAAGAAAAAGATCAGCCATCTTTTCTTGAGACAATCATGATAGAAGTATTCATCCCCCATTTAATTATGGCAAAGATTCCAATTAAGAACTTAGTTGTGAAATTTGGTTTTGAATCCCAAACGAGCTCTAACATCCTTCTTAATACTTCTTAGGATTTGCTTCTCTGATCAAACTATCTCAATTCATGAACCGTAGCATCTTTTGTAATTAAATATAGTTTACAGAAGACCACAAAGAAAGCTCAAGCAAATGGAGGTTCTCAAGAATTTTCCTTTTTGATTAGTATATTGCTAGTTACTCTTGGCCTCTCAAGATAGCCCTATAATAGTATCCCCAATTCTTTTGATAAAAAAAATACTCAAAGAATAAGTGATTTATACTTTAAATGCATCTCATACAGAAAACACACAAACTATCACCAATATAGCCCCTTTGAATTTAAAAAACCTTCTTAAACATAAACATATACATAAACATAAAATATATTTTAAACAAGTGAAAGAAATTTATAATTTTCATTTTAATTCCACATGTGCATTTTTTAATATGCTAAGTATGTTTTTCATTTTCACCAAATTGTACCATAGGCAAATAAGTTTAGGTTAAATAATTGAAAATCATGTGTAAAACTATGTAAAGTAATGAGTGTGTAATATATATTGCTAAAAGAGTTTAAATTTGCAAAAGGTGACTTCCTTAATGTAATATTCTTTTCTTAGAAAACAATTTACTCAAATTTTTTTTTTCCTTAACTATGGAGAACTCTATCCAACTAATGACACATTCAATTTCCTAACACCATTTGAAAATACAAATATTGTGAACATTTCTAGTCACATATGTTGTCTTTGTTAATCCTTAGTATCTGCTCTAGATTGGATCACAAACATTCCAACTGTATAATAGTTTCTACACGTTTTCAAGTGAAAATATTCTTTAAAACTTGACATATTGTTTAGTACCTTATTTTGTACCTAACATTTTTTTATGAATATTATGCACAAATAAGGACTAGAATAAGAAAAATAGATAGAAAAAAAAAAACATTTAAATTCAATAAGTATAAAGAGCTTTAATATAAGCTTTCGTTCACTTGTGCGCCAATTCCTCAATCTTATTCCTATAAAATATTTAATATAAAATAATCTATCATTTGTCCATAAAAATTTGAAAAACGTACCATATTTATTATAAATGTGAAGCGAGCATAAAACTAATCATCTTTTTATATGTTTAAAATTTATGTTTAGATTTGTCAAGAACCATGTAAATCAACTAACAACTTCTGGTGTTTCCCATAAAAATGACTAGGGTTCAAATCTTCACACCCCTATGGTTGTAACAATTATTTTAAAAAATTATGTTTACATTTAAGTATAAGTTTATGTTTAGAAAAATAAAAAGGTTGGGCCATGTAATGTAAGATAGATCTTTTAAAACCAATGTCCTAAATCTATATATATATATATATATATATATATATTTTATATAAAATAATAGATGAAGCTAAGAGAAACTCAAATTTGAATTCCAAATTAGAGTTCCAATTTTGCGCCATGTATCTTAAATTATTTATTCTTAAAGAATTTTGTAAGGACTCAATTTGTAACGACCCCAAACTAGTATTGGGTTCGCACGTTAAAGGCCCAAACAATAAAATTTGTAGAGCGTGGGTTGAAAAACTAGGACATGGTCACAGGACGGCGGTTAGTCATGGAGTCCATGGTAATCACACGAGGGTGAACTTAGTATATCTAATAAGTCTTTTTCCCCGGCACGGCCTGAGCGGCTACGGTCCTTAGACCTCGTCCAAGGAGTTTCATGTTCTTATTATTCTCCCTTTTTTCGGATTCAATGGCCTGGGAGACGGTATGTCCCCCTCCCTCCTAAATTGCTTCTCTTTCCTTTTTATACTAGCCTTTACCCTCCCTCCAACGTCCACGTGTAGGTTCAACTTTCTAGGGTTGATACTTGTCCTATCAGCCCATACCTAAAGTGGTTGGGAGTGGTTGTAAAAGCTGAAAAGCATTGCTCTATCAGGCGCAAAGTACTTAATTGTAGTAATGGTAGCCTTTTCCTTGTCCTCTGTCGCCACACTATTCAAGGGTCCTTTCCACATTAATGCGAAAGTGTTTGGCTTTTCCATGCACCGCTCCTATACCATACTCGCCCTTTTTTCTAGGAGCGCCTTGGGATGTCAAGGATAGCATCGTCCTCAGCTTTATCTCTAGGCCATTTGGACTTTCATTGCATGTCCTCGGCAATGTCTTTCCTTGGCTCGGGCCTTGGGCCCTAATGTAAAGTGGGCCGGGGTCACAAGTTCTCTGACCCCACAAGTTTTATTTCTTAATTTTAGAATCAAATGTGGGACCATATCATAAATATTCATCCAAGTAAGTTATTAAGTACAAAAACCAAAGAGTCTAGAATAAATGAATTGTAAAAATAAAAAATAAAAAATAAAAAAAAAGGTGCTTCACAATAATTAAAAAAATGGACAATTTACATTTTATACCTAATAATATCTTTAAATATTTTTTTAAAGAGTTAAAAAAATATAAAAATGACTATCAATATTATTTAAATTATATATATATATATATATATTATATTATGCATCTTATTGTATATCTTTAAGTATATTCATGCATATGCATAAGATTACAAGCTAATTCTCATAATATATATATGACTATGCATGAGGTTACATGCTAGTTCTCATAATATATGTATATATGACTATGCATGGGGTTACAAGCTAGTTTTTTATATTTTTTGTGTTCAAAATCTATAACTTCATCAAATCTTGTGTTGGTACCTTGGTGTCCTTGTAACAAATTATATATACCACAAATTGTAATTCTTCAATAATCGATATATCCTTGATAACATTACTAGATTTTTTAATGGCATTACCAAAATCAATGTAATGTAATAACACATTATTAATTATTTGTAGGCTAAAATGCAAAAACCCACCCTCGAAGTTCTCCAAAGTTTATTTTAGTTCTTTAACTTTTCTTTCGTTCATTTCTGTCTTCTGAGTTTCAAATTTATTCAATTATGGCATCTCTGTCAACTTTCGTTAAATATTTTTTATAAAAATAAATTGTGGAAAATATTTTTCAATCATTAATTGAATTTTTTTAATTTGAAAAATATGAAGAAAAAAATTTAAAAATTTAATAATTAATTGCAACATATAACAAAAGTTGATGAAAATGCCATAATTGAATAAATTTAAAACTTAGATGACTGAACTAAACAAAAATAGAGTTAGAAGACTAAAATGAGTTATGATGAAATATAGAGGATAAGTTTTGCATTTTAGCCATATTTCTATTATCAATGATTGCTTTAATAAGTGTTGTAAAATTTTAAAGTACTCGCAAGTGCATGAATCATACCAAAGTATAGTGACAAGAACGAGATCAAATCCACAGGGGCTTATTTGAATGTAGAAAAATTAATCAAATCTTAACTAGATTAATCCTAATTTAGTTTAATAAAAATTGGTTGTTTTGAAATCTATATATATATATATATATATAATAATAATAGGTGAAGCTGAGAGAAACTCGAATTAGAATTCCAAATTAAAGTTCCAATTTTGCGCCATATGTCCTAAATTATTTATTCTTAAAGAGTTTTATTTCTAATTTTAGAATAAAATGTGGGATCACGTCATAAATATTCATTCAAGTGAGTTATTAAGTACAAAAACCAAAGAGTTTAGAATAAATTAATCGTAACAAAAAAAAAAAAAAAAAAAAAACATGGACAATTTACATTTTATACCTAATAATATCCTTAAAAAAAATTTAAAGAGTTAACAAAATATAAAAATGACTATCAATAATATTTAAGTTATATATATAGGAATTATATTATGCACCTTATTATATATTTTTAAGTGTATTCATGCATATGCATGGGGGTTATAAGCTAGTTAAAATAAACTAAGCAAATAATTAAACTAAACAAAAGATATAATATAAAGTGATAAAGAGATGTAAACAATCAAGAGAAATGAATTAAAGTTTTGGAATTCACCTTATTAATTCATATCAGCATATATTCATGATCATTAATTTTTCCTAACCACTAGTTGATAATCTAGAAATCAATCTTGCTATCATGGAAAATTTTATTATTAAAACTTATGTATAAAATATAAAGTATAAGTCTTCTTCTCTTCTTAGATATAAAATCAAATTTTCAATTGTATCCATTGCTAAACAAATCACAAAAGGTATCCAATTTTAAAATCAAACAACTATAAAACCAAGTACTCAATTAATTAAGATAAATCCTAAATCATGAGAAAAACATGATTGAGCTCATATCTAGAACCTTATCTTAGTCAATTTAGATAAAGCAAAAACAATATAAATCATTAAAAAACAATTGTTGTGGGAAAAATTAGATCACATAAATAATACTAATAATCTTTAACAAGATTTCATCCTCAACCTTAATTGAAAATTTAGCTACTCATAATAATTGAAATAAAACACAAAAATAAAATACTAAACATTAAACAAGATAAATAAAATAAAACTAGAATAAAAGAGAAAAGCAACAGAGGAAGCCACATGCAGCTGCCTACGCTCCAGCCCTAGTACACTTTTATTTTTCTGTTTTGCTCTTCTATTTAATATTTATAATCACCACAAACCACTTGACAGTGACGCACACACACCTAATACAAGTCGGTTTGGCATTGTTCACTGTTACTTTGTTTTGCTCCACACCTGGACGCTTAAATGAAGTGTGGATCAATAAAGGTTCACTCCGTTAGGGCAAAAATGGCCCATTACCATCAATTTTGGAAATAATTTGCCCAGAAACACTGTTTTTGAACTATATAGCAATGTACCACTTTTTCTGGTACTCGAGCTTGGTGAGCTCGAGTACCATGTTTTCATTGGTCAAACATCTTCTCAAAAAAAACAAAATACTAAACATTAAACAAGATAAATAAAATAAAACTAGAATAAAAGAGAAAAGCAACAGAGGAAGCCACATGCAGCTGCCTACGCTCCAGCCCTAGTACACTTTTATTTTTCTGTTTTGCTCTTCTATTTAATATTTATAATCACCACAAACCACTTGACAGTGACGCACACACACCTAATACAAGTCGGTTTGGCATTGTTCACTGTTACTTTGTTTTGCTCCACACCTGGACGCTTAAATGAAGTGTGGATCAATAAAGGTTCACTCCGTTAGGGCAAAAATGGCCCATTACCATCAATTTTGGAAATAATTTGCCCAGAAACACTGTTTTTGAACTATATAGCAATGTACCATTTTTTCTGGTACTCGAGCTTGGTGAGCTCGAGTACCATGTTTTCATTGGTCAAACATCTTCTCAAAAAAAACAAAACGCCGCTATAGGGCCCGAAAACGTCACTATAGGGCTTAAAAACGACACTATAGGGCCCCTTGAACCTGTTATGGGGACTTATAAAAAAATTTTGCAGGAAAACGCCGCTATAGGGCCCAAAAACGTCACTATAGGGGTTCAAAACGCCACTATAGGGCCCCTTAACCTGTTATGGGGACTTATAAAAAAATTTTTGCAGGAAAACGCCGCTATAGGGCCCGAAAACGTCACTATAGGGCCCCTTAACCTGGTATGGGGCCTTAAAAACGCCGCTATAGGGCCAGAAAACGTCACTATAGGGCTTAAAAACGCCACTATAGGGGTCCTTGAATATGGGGCGACAGTGGATTAAAAAAACATGGTACTCGAGCTTGGTGAGCTCGAGTACCAAAAAAAGTGGTACATTACTATATAGTTCAGAAACAGTGTTTCTGGGCAAATTATTTCCAAAATTGATGGTAATGGGCCATTTTTGCCCTCCGTTAGGCTTTAAGGTCGGTGTATTCACACAACACACTGACCTTAAAGCCTTTCTTCACAAAACCAAAACAAAAGCGGCCCATTAAGAACTCTTTTCAATTTCGTTGGATTAATGGATAGCCCATCAAATTAGGACCTTCAAGCCCTGTAGATTTCTTATCCCATGAAACTTCCTTAGTTCCTTTTATTTATTTTTTTTCTTTCTTTCCTTTGCTTTCACGTATGCATCCTGGAGCTCACTCCTTATTCTTTTCCTTTGTGATTTTTTTCTTCTTCTTTTCTTCACTTCAAGCTTCACTAGTTCACATTGCTTCACATATGCCTGAGCTGAGGCCCATCATGTAGCATGTCCACCTAAATAGCCTTTAATATAAGACAAGGATAACTTATAATCAATCTCAAAATAGCATAAAAGTAAGGCTAAATATGTAGATATGAGCGTACTTTATTATCTATATTTGATGCACATCAATAAGTTATCTCAAGGATATAAACTAAGCTGCTTTGATATAGGATATTAAAGTATTTCTATTATATCTCAGAGAAAGTTTCAATGAGATTGCTTTGTATTTGTGATTTTCATCTTAGTTTTTCCTTCACCATTACAAACTTAGTGAATAATTCACTGGGCTCTGTTTTATTTGTTAGTGAGAGTGAGCCTTGATGCTACTTAAAAATATTTCAACTATTGATACTCACCAATTTTTAAGGTATATTGTGGGTGTATGTCCAATTATTGGAAGGCAAAGAATATGCATTTTTTGCCAATGAACTTAATGGTCTAATGTCACCTCCCTAGGAGTAGGCGCTCTTAAGTTCGAGACCTGGGGGCAGGGGTGGGGGTCGATTTTAGATATTTCTAACCATGGTAAAAAAAGTAAAAAATAAAAAGTAATGTACATTTTGTATGCATTTTACTATTATTATTGGCTCCATTACCTTTTTGATAGGTCAAGAATGTATCGACCCCTTGAGTAAATTAACCGATTAATTAGCCAAGTAAATTAATTAAGTCAATTAACATGCAATACGCTTAATAGTACAAACAAATCACCGAATAACTAAATGCAGCGGAAATTAAATTTGACACGAGTGATTTGTTTACGAATGGAGAAAACCACAGAGGCAAAACCTCACCGGGTGAATTTAAGATCACCACTCCTGAGAATCCACTATTATCAAAACAAGCGGTTACAAGTAGTAAAGGAATCCCAGTACCTTATACCAACCTACAATTGAACCCTTACCCCAGTACCCAATTGGACTTATGATGTAGTGATAATCTCTTTTTTCAATGCACGGCTCCAAGTACGTGACTAATCAATCAATGCACGGATCCCAATATGTAACTAACACACCAATTTGAAAGGGATGTTGGCTGCAAAGTTCTTCAGTTTATCCACATGATGAAGATCAAGAAGCTCATTGGTTACAAAACCCATAACGTACAAACGCAGCAACTTCTTCAAGAGAAAGATGAACTAGGGCAAATTTCCTCTGGTCACAATATGCATCAATAAAACATTTGCATCAAGTTGCATCAATTGAGACAACCCTTAAAATAATCCTTATATATGTCTAGGTTTGTGAGAAAGAAACCCTACACAAATAACTTGGATATGCGTGAAAAACATATTTGAAAATCTGAATTTTGTAATTCTCGATAGACACAACTGTCATGTTTCGAATATTAAATCTTGATAGATACATCTGTCAAGCTATCTGTCAAACTTTAATGAACAACACTTCTTCACTTGATTCTTGGACAGATTTGCATGGCTTCAACACTTGGACTTGAACTCTTGTTCCTTGAAATATTAAACACATTCTAGATCTACCCAATTACATGTAAAGTGCATTTTGTCAAAGGATTAACCAATTCTAAATGACATATGTTCATAACTTGTTCCACATATGTCCTAACACTTTTAACCATTTGTGATAAATAAGTATATGGATACGGATAAACTTTCATAGCCCAACTATAGTAGATAATGATATGTTGCTCAAATGAAGATGTAGCATTTAATTAAAGTGTCCTAATGTGCACTTGCATAGTCCTCCTAGAATTATTTTTTGTTCTTGTGTAGTCATTAATGTAATTTCTTTCAAAAAAAAAAAAATTGTAGAGCATAGTTTTTGTTAATTGTAGTTTTTATATACACACACACGTACACACACAAAATGTTGGGTTCAAGTTATACCTGATATAACTCTAAACAATGTTACACAACCTAATAACTTGTTATATAATTCAAAATTTGAAAATCTCGCTATTAAATTACATATTCTATATATTCTTAACATTCATGTTAATTTTCATGTCAATTAGATGTTATTTACCATTCAATCCATAAATTCATCTTTTATACATTATTTTAAACTACAAAAATTTGAATTTAAACAATTGATTAATAACATAGCTATTTATCTTTGTTCACCTTGAAATTTTGCAAGCATGGAGAATATATGAAGATAATATAATTTAATGGTGGATTTGTCAAAATTCACATCCAAATAAAAAATATTGGATGGTGTAATATTGTTTAAAGTTACACCAGATGTAACTTGAACCCAACCCCTATATATATATATAATTTGATATTCGTATTAGGGTAGTTAAGTTGGGATTGCAGGTGCTGATTTTCTTATTGATAACTTTGAGGACTCTCCTCAATGTGGGTGTGGATTGAATTGCAATGATGGGATGCAGGTAAAGGAGGTTAGAAGTAGACAAACCCGTTCATCTCTTCTTATTGAAAATATTTGAGGAAGAGATTGTTGTATTGAGAATTTCTATATTATGTATACTAGTTTCTTACCTATGCGATGCACGGAAATTTTTTTGGTTATTTATTAATATGTACATGTCTTAATATTTTTTAAATTCCTATTATTTGAAAGTTGAACTGACTCCAAAATAAGATGAAAATTGCAATTTAAAACTTTCTTATAAAAAAATTTCCAAAATTTTACACATAAGATCCTTAAAAATGAGAAAGATACAAATATTATAAAGTAATATATTATAGTTACTATAACATGCTCTTACATTTGGTTTAATAGTATTACCAAAAAAAAAAAATTAGAAAACAAAATAAATATACAATTTTGCTTACATTTTCAATCTTTATACAATACTTTCAAGAATCTATTTCTTCTCATAGGTTCTTCCCTTTTCTCGACTTCTTCAAACTACTTAATTTTTCACCAAATTTGTATAAGTATAACAAAATTCAGGATTTTGTTATATTTCATTGTTCAAATACAATTTCACACATTTTATCAGGGAAAGAACAACACAAAAGAGCCTAGTCATTATTATCGATCACCCACCTAATCTAAAGGAAGAATAGCATCAAATTTGTCCACTCCAACCATGCACAAAATTGGATAAAGTGGAGGTCTTGCAAATAATTCAAGCATAACTAAGTGTTATATGTTCTAAAAAAATTTAAGCATAACCAATCATTTCAGCAGCATCGTGACAAAGATTTCGCGACCTCAAGTTTTAATTTTTCTTGATTTCTTTCTTTTTCCCAAAATGGATTTCAAGATTTCTCTTAGAACTGGGAAACATTCAATTGTTAGCTCTGCAACACAAGCCACCGGCTTCACTGTTGGATCCTACTTTTGACGATCTCAAGGTTTATTTCTCTTGATTTTTTTTTCCCCAAAATGGATTTCGAGATAGTGATTTTTCATGTAATTTTGAAATTTTTCTTTCAACTCTTGTCATTTAGATTTATGTATCTACTCTATTGCATGATGAGTTCACTAGATAGACCTTCATAAAGTTGTACTGGTTTAATGGACATAGCTTTGTACTGTAAAATGCTATTTTGGTTTTTCAACTTGATTATTTGAGTTCTTCCAATCTTTTCATTTGTTGTGTGTGTATTGCTATTGATCTATTACAATTTTGAGTTCTATGAAGCATATATTAGTATGGAACAAGAGACAAACTATGGATGGTAAAATCTTACCTTTTGGACAAAGATAGATTGAACATTGGCCTGAATTAGTGTTCATTGAAACAATGAACCCATTCACACATATATATGTCACTCCCATAGTGCAAGAATTTTAATATCAATCAAAAGATAGGCTAGTAAATTAAGAAGCCAAATTTCTTACATTGTTGAGATGACTATGAGCATGCCTCTTACCAAACTTGTCTAGCTAGTTGAGCATTGTGAGTCTCTTATGGAGCTTAGATTAACAGTATTTAGGACATGGACTCAAGACAACTGGCCATAATTGGCCTTAGGTTTATTGATTAATTGGAGCTGTTATTTGGGATCCAAAGTCCAAGAATCGGCCATTTAATCTTACTCTGTGTCAAACACCTTACCAAACTCATTGAAAAGCTGTACTAGCATTTTTAGCATGTGCAATGATCTCTTTGTAAATTATAACATCATATTTATTGTGGGTAAAGAAAATGCAATAGGTATGTTGATAACTGATGGAGTTTCAAAATTTTGGAAATTTTCCCTGTCATCTCTTTTCCTTAGAAACCCAAATTCTATGGATAAGTAACATAGAAGACATTATTTGTTATTTTCCCACTCAACAATATGTGGCTCATTCTTTTTTTCATTTTTTGATAATTCAGGTATTTTTATGAAAAATACACAGAGTCTAAAAATTCATGTCTAGACATTACACCTGTAAGGGCACAATATGAGTCCTAAGCCTAAAAGGCAAAAGGATCTGAGCCCAAAGAGCCCAATACAATGAATTTATAGAGAGTGGGTTGGAAACTAGGCTCTAATAAGTTAGGTAGCAATTATAGTGGATGCAAATGACAATAAAGTAAAAAGAGATTGGTTTTATCTAAAGAAAATCGTCCTCAACACAGCCCGAGGAGATCAGTTCTTGTATATAATTCTTGAAGTTGATTACAAG
Source organism: Quercus robur (assembly GCF_932294415.1). Classification (NCBI taxonomy): domain Eukaryota; kingdom Viridiplantae; phylum Streptophyta; class Magnoliopsida; order Fagales; family Fagaceae; genus Quercus; species Quercus robur. The sequence goes on along the minus strand of NC_065538.1, from coordinate 59,065,199 downwards.
TACAGCTCTTATTACTATAGTATTTCTCTCTCAATTCTCCAATCCCTTTCTCTCAGTACCTCCCTTCTATTTTATATTATCTTCCTCCTTTCATCTCTGCCCTCCATGTGTAGATTAGGTTGTTGGTATTGATCCTTATCATATTAGCACCTTCCTGAAGTCTTTGGGGAGTAGTTGTAAGGTTGAAAACTACTGTTCAAGTATCACTTCCTCATTAATGCGGCCAGAGAGTTAGCTGCATAGCATTCAATATGGTGGTAGCAGCTTTCCCTTAGATATTTCATAGCCTCCCTCTGTCCTGTTCCTTCCTGATACTTATCCTCATCAGTGGAATTGTCTAGAACGTTGCTCTTGATGGCAGATCGTACTTTCTGGCCTCGGCTTTGCTCATCTGAGGAAGCATTCCTCCTCGAACCGCCCTTTTGGACAATCATGATCAGACCTCACCTCTTCACTCACTAACACGGATTCTTCTGACAGTGTTTACCCGTCCTCGAACTACTTAATGTCCTCGAATTGGGCCCTCGGCCCAATATATACATAGATATATACTACTGGGCCTATCACCCCTACAACACCCTTTGCTACAACTCACTAGCCAGTCTAATGAACAAGTTATTTATTAGTTTTGGCATTTAATTTGTAATTTTCGAAATTTTAGGTTTAGGGTTATTATTTCCTTGTTTTTAGGTGCTTTTAATACTTTTTAGGTTAAATTTGGTTCCTATTATGGTTATGTATTAATTAATATTTATTTTAGAATAAATTTTCTTGCCTTTCAAGTTTTATGGAGCCCTTAAATAAGCCTCCAAGTTTGTAAACTTTTTTTCATTTTTATTGATTTTAATAAAAATATAGACTTTTGTCTATTGTTTTTTTGGTGAATTCCAGAATCCATTATCCTTGTGAATTCAAGGAACCCTTGTGGATTCAAGGTTATTTTTCAAAAGCAAACATGTTTTGTTTCTTGTTTTCATGGATTAGATGTGTTCTGCATTTTATCGCTTCTACATCCCACATTAGTTGGTATCAAAGCCTTGTCCATCCCCTAGTTTGATAGCTACTAAATGTGACTGTAGCATTTTTAGTAACCGAAAGGTTAAAGCAGAAGTTATTAGGAAGGAATTCCTTCAATCTCAACATGATGTCCAGCAAGTATTACATGAACTATAGCTAGCAGTCACTACCCCTCTTACTAGGAAATCATCCCAGAGCAACACCAATAGACACACTCCTAAATATAAGAAATTTCCATTTTTTGATGGAGAGATGAGTAAGTTGGATTCTATTGATTGGCTTCTTGATTTGGTAGAGTATTTTGATTATTGGGAAATTTTTTTATGAAGAAATAGTACTGCTTGCATTCAATAAATTCAATGGTGAAGCAGAGGAATGATGAGAAGACATACAAATTGATAGGAAGCATTGAGGTAAGCATCCAATTCGCTCTTGGCAAATAATGAAAAAGGTGTTGATTGATTTATGATTTCCTCATGATTATTATTATTATTATTATTATTACTTAGAGGAAAATAATTTCATTAAACCAGAAAAGGGCTACAACAAAGAGCCACCAGCATGAGGCTCTAAATCAGATACAACCAAATGAGAAACAAAAGGTGAGGTAACACCTTTCCATACATGAGAACAATGATTAGAATTGGCGAACTGAGCAAGCTTGTGAGCAACCATGCTGTAGTCCCTTTTCAAGTAGGAAAAGGAGCAGCAAGAGAACAAAGCTTTGGCCTGCAAAATGCCTTCCACCAAATGACCAGCTTCACCTTCAATGTTGCCATGATTAATAGCAAGAATTGCTGAAAGTGCATCTAATTCCATCATGACTTGAGGGAGGTCCATTTCTTGCGCTAACAAAAAGCCTTGCTCAATAGCAAATAGCTCCGTCCACTCAGCAGGGAAATTTGAAGGCAACAGCTTGCAGAGAGCTGCAATAACCATGCCGAACTCATCCCTAATAACAACACCAACCCCTGAACTCCCCACAGGATCTATAGAGCAAGCCCCATCTACATTTACCTTAAACACACCAGGAGGAGGCGCAGACCAGCCCCTAGGAGTGGACTGCATAGGGGGAAAATCCATTTTAATGGCACCATGGTAGTCATCTATCAATCTTTGAGCCATCTCCCAAGTTTGGAGGGGCAAAAGACAATCTTCATCATGAACACGCAAGTTCCTATTATGCCAAATTGCCCAGGAAATGGCAAAGAAAATCAGCAGGTGCCGAGGAGGAGAATTTGCAAGAAAATGAAGAGCAAGGGCCTTAACATCGCGGGTTTCTAGCAGCAAACCAAGCAGACAGTCTTGCCAAAGGGCCTAAACAGAGAGGGCAAAGTCACAAGTGATTAGGTAATGATTTAAGCATTCAACCTCCTCATCACAAGCCGGACATAATATGTTGGCATTCAGGCCTCTCATATGCATATTAACCATTGTTGGTAGGCCATTTAAGCAAGCTCTCCAAGCGAAAATTTTTACTTTTTCAGGGAGATCAAACTTCCAAAGGTTCTTCCAAAGAGGCAAAAAGGGGTCCCTCGAAGAGCATTTCACTATCTCAGCAAAAAGGGGTCCCCCGAATAGCATTTAACAGTAAACTCTCCTTTTTTATTTCCTATCCAAATGATTCTATCATCAGGTAGATTGAAGCTCAAGGGAATCTTGAGAATAGCTTCTGCATCTACCACAAGGAAGAGAGCTCTAATAGAATCGATTTTCCACCATCTAGTATCCGGGTCAATTAGAGAGGAAACCATGGGGTAGTCTTTAGTGATTCGAGGAGGGGGGGGGGGGGGTAATGACTTTGAAAGTCGAGGGGGATGGAAGCCACTTGTCATCCCAAATATGAATCCTTCAACCATTCCCAACTCTCCATCAAGTGCCTCTTTTAAGTACCTCAAGGCTATTATGAATACTCCTCCATGTCTAGGAGGGGTTGCTATCCAAGCTAGCATTAAGCACATCTCCATAGGGAAAATATTTTTCCTTGAGAATACGAGCTGCTAGAGAACTAGGATTTGTGAGAATTCTCCAAGCTTGCTTAGCAGGAAGGGCAAGATTGAAAGCTTGAAGGTTTCGGAACCCTAAACCTCCAAGTGATTTTGGTTTACACATCTTCCTCTAGCTAATCCAGGCAACTTTCGACTCTTGGTTTTTCTGCCCCCACCAAAAGTTCCTCATCATTTTTTCAAGCTCATCACAAAGGCTTTTTGGAAGAAGAAAGCAGCTCATTGTGTAGGTGGGGATAGCTTGGGCCACTGCTTTGATGAGAATTTCCTTCCCACCCGAAGAGAGCAACTTCCCCTTCCAACCCGCCAATTTCAAACCCACCCTCTCTTTAATCTCTACAAAGACTTGCTTTTTGGATCTGCCAATGATGGAAAGGAGACCCAGATATTTATTGTGCCTTGAATCTTGCATAGGCCCCAAGATGTTAAAGATTGTCTCCTTTAGTTCAGGGGTTGTGTTTGGGCTAAAATAAATAGAGGATTTATCTGAGTTGACCTTTTGCCCAGAGGCTACCTCATATTTCTCAAGGATCTCCTTAAGCTTCTCACATTCTTCACTTTTGGCTTTACAGAAGAGGAGGCTGTCATAGGCAAAGAAAAGATCAGTGATCCTAGGGCATTCTCTACATAAAGATATGCCATTTAATAGCTGGTTTCTTACTGCTTCATGGAGGAGAGCCGAGAGACCTTCGGCATATAGAAGAAAAAGGTAGGGTGAGAGGGGGTCTCCTTGTCTTAGTCCTCTAGAGGGGACAATATTTCCAAAGGTATCACCATTGATAATAACAGAATATGAAACAAAGGAGATACATCTCATAACTAAGCTAATCCACCCCTCATTGAACCCCATTTTCCTCATGACCCTTTCAATAAAGCCCCATTCAACCCTATCAAAGGCTTTGCTCATATCAAGCCTCGTTGCCATAAAGCAGTCTTTCCCTTCTTTTTTATGCTTTAGGTAGTGCATTAACTCATAAGCTATAAGAACATTATTAGTAATAAGTCTATCTGCAGTAAATGCACTTTGATTTTCAGTAATAATAAGAGGAAGAAAAGCTTTAAGACTATTAGCTAAAATTTTAGAAATGAGCTTGTAAATTACATTACATGGACTGATAGGCCTAAAGTCAGTCATTCTTTTGGGGTTGCTTGTTTTAGGGATGAGGACAATATTGGTTTTGTTGATAACATCTAATGACATGCCATAATTAAGAACATTTAAGATCATGTTTGAAACATTAGAACCAACAATATCCCAATATTTTTGAAAGAAGATAGCGGACATACCATCTGGCCCTAGAGATTTTGTGGGGTGGATCTGTTTGAGGGCAGTCACAATTTCTTCCCTGGTGAAGTTTCTAGACAGCTCCATGTTCATTTCCTCAGTTACCATGGTGGGAATTGCTGCTGTAACCTCATCAACCAGACTCGGATTAGAAGTGGAATAGATGCCTTCAAAGTAAGTGACTGCAGCATTGGCAATGCTATCCTTGTCTTCACACCATCGTCCAAACTTATCCCAGCTTCCAAAGATCATGTTTTGCTTCCTTCTTTCGAACGCTCGAGCATGAAAAAATTTTGTATTTCTGTCCCCCTCTTTTAGCCAGTGAACCTTAGAACGTTTCCCCCAAAAAATTTCTTCATCATCCAAGAGCCCATTAAGCTCTCTCCTAACATTGTTAATTTCCATCCCAAGAAAACCTTCTTTGTCTTGCTCGGTCAATTTGGATAGTATTTTCCTCTCTTCCTGGATCAGCTTTGGAATCTGCCCAAGGGTAGAGGAATTCCAAGAAGCCAGCTCAGAAGCACAAAGCTTTAGCCCACAAGCCATGCCCTCAGGAGTGTTCATATCACTCGTAGAACCCCACACCGATTCAATGATTCCTCTGCAGTCCTCTTTCTTTGTCCAAAAGGCCTTAAAGTGGAAACGTCGCGATCTGGGTCTTTTAATAACTTGGGAGTTAGAGATGAAAAGAGCACAGTGGTCCAAAGTAGAGTCAACCAGGTGATGGACTTTAACTTCGCTGAATTTCTCTATCCAATCACACGTGGCTAAAGCTCTATCTAGCCTTAGATAAATTCTTCCAGCCCCTTCTTGCATATTGCACCAAGTATAGTCAGGTCCACTGTAACCCAAATCTTTGAATCCACATGAGTTGATGACATTACGAAAACCATCCATCTGAATTTGCGTTCTGTTTGCACCTCCCCATTTTTCTTCCATAGAAACAATCTCATTAAAATCTCCAAAACAGAACCAAGGGAGTTGCATTTGACTACAGAGGAGAGAAAGTAAAATCCATGAATTGTGGCGTAAATGAGTTTGAGGATGACCATAAAAACCAGTAATTCTCCATTCTAGGCTAGAGCTTACCTCTGTAACAGTTGCATCAATATGGAAATTGCTGAAGCTTTTTACGTTCAGGTTTACTTCCCTTTTCCAAAGAAGGGTCAAACCTCCACTACAGCCTCGGCACAAGAAGACCGTTTGCAAAGCCCAATCTGTCTCTAACTCTCTCCATACATTTTTTTCTTAAGCTTAGTCTCTAAAAGAAACACTATTTTGGGATCCAAACGTCGCACCATATCGTGCAACGCACGAACTGACCGAGGGTTCCCAAGCCCCCGGCAGTTCTAACATAACGAATTCATGGCTCCCGGCAGTGCTGCCTAGCAGCCACCGCTGATATATTTAATTCATTCAAGCTTTCAAAGAAGCCATCACACTGCTTTTTGTGAGTTATACTTTCTTCATTCTCAGCAAAGATAACAGAGCCCAGACGTTTAACCCCCAAAATTTGGTTTTTATTCTCAGCCCCTTGGGTTTGGGCCTACCCTTTCTCCCTAGCAACCCTTTTTAACCGCCCATTCCTTTTTTGTATTTTACTTACCTCATGGGCCGGATTGTGATCCTCATGATTATTATGATATACTAGATTATACAAGTGTTAATTATAAAACTGTATATTGATATGATTCAAGAAAAGAAAAATGTTTAAGGGTCGACAAGATGAAGCCAATTTCTAAAGAAATTAGTGAAGAGATTGAAGAAAATAAAGTTTTATTATCACAAGTTGAAAAAATTATCACAAGTTGAAGACTTATTTAAGGGCTCCATAAAACTTGACAGACAAGAAATTTTATTTTAAAATAAATCCTAATTAATATCTAACCATAATGGGAACCAAATTTGACCTAAAAAGCATTAAAAGCACCTAAAAACAAAGAAATAATCCTAAACCTAAAATTACAAAAATTACAAATTAAATACCAAAATTAATAAATAACAAAAGTCTAATTGTAGACTCCGTCCAACGTTAGACCCCTTCACTTGAAAAAAACTCATCCTCAAGTTGATAGTTGAGATTTGAAATCTTCCATGCCAAGCAAACAAATAATTGGAATGCTTGAGTCCCTTGGTCTTCTTTCCTAACTTGCAACTCATCAATTGAGGAAAGAAATTAACTTGAGATTCTCTTTCTTTAGCCTTCATGCAATTGAAAATATTCACCAAATGAGAGTTGATGATTGAATCAAATCTTTCAACCTAACAAAATCAATAAATTTTAGTGTATTGCCTACCATAGAAATAACATGAGTGCCGGACTTGCAATCACCTGATTTGGGTTCATCAAGAAGTTGGACGATGTTCTCTACAATTTCTGCCTCACAATGACAAGGGAAACTTCAGTCCTCAACAGAAGGAAGAATGCCCCTTTGTCTGTCTGCACAGTAGTTTGTAGCTTTCATTTTTGTTGTGTTTAACACTATAACTGTAAAGCATATTTAGTTGCTATTTTGAAATTCTCTTCCTTCAGAGGACTTGGTATTCTTGATAATAATCGGCAATTTTTGGCAATTGGGTTACTGGAATGAAAAATCCGATTGTGTGGTCAATTTCATTTTCCCATTTCAATATTATTTTCTACATATCCCTGAATCAATCTTTTTCATTTGGAATAGCGCTGGCGTCCACACTAGAGCACTCAACATAAGTGGGCATACAATACTGTATATGCCCACTATAATAATGTATATTTACTCGAAAACTACCCATTCAGTTTATTTATAATATTGTATGTTTGTTATAGTAATTGTGTGAATATACACGATTACTTTAACTTTGTATTTGAATATTTTATTAATTTCTTCAATTTTTAATTATTTTCTCATTATTTCACCTTTCTCTCTCTCCCTCTCCCTCTCTTCTTTGCTTCACTATTTGTACCAAATTAGCTGTATAATGTAGAGTCTTGTTAACGGATGCTCTTAGGGTATCTGTTAATCAGTCATTTTATGAAAGTTTTGATATCACTTTCAAGAGAATTATAAAATTGTACCAAAAAAATTAGTTGCTTTTTTATTTTCCCATAAAAACTTACTAAAAATATTTCCTAAACCAATACCTTCAAGGTATCTGTTATCTTTTTCCTAAAACAAAGTTTTAGGGTAAATTAATCATGTCCTACACATTTTTGGAGAATCACATGGTTAGGAATCAAAGTTAGCCGTGAGCCCCGTATGAGTATTTTTGTCATGGAAATTGTTCCTATCTTTGCTACACAAAACAACTGTTAAGATTTATGAAAGTTTTCCTCTTAGGCAAATTTTGTTTTGGCCAATTTTAGAACATTTGAGTTATTGATCATCTTCAGTTAAAGCGGCTATAAATGGCTATCATCAATAAGGATGGAAATTTTGCCCCACCCCGCTTGACCCGCCCCTCCCGGCCTCCCCACTTTGCTCCATGCGGTTTTTTCCCACCCTACAAAGGTGATGGGGCAAGGATGGGACAAAATTTTAACCCCGCACTACAGGGCTAGACAGAGATGGATTTAGACTTTTTAGACCCAACCCACCTCGCCCCGCCCCATCCCCACCCTGCCCCACATTGATAAGGGTTAAATTGTAAATTTTTCATACTCAAAACCCTACTATTTAAACAAACATATCATCAGCTTATTTTATTCTACCTAACAAGGATTTTTGCCTCTCTTTTTTCTCTAGCAAGGTTGGAAATAAGATACCAATTTTAACATTTTCTTTTGTCTTTATTATGAACAAATTTATATATTATTGAATCATTGATTTTGTATTATGAGATTTTTGTTTTTGTTGTGATATTGTCTTATTAAACATTTTAATAATATTATTTAATTTTTGCTAAAAATGATTTTGATGTGTTGGGATAAATTTATTTTTAATTTCAAATATATTTTATTAATGAAACATGTTTTATTAAAAAAATTGCAACAGTTGTAGGTAAATTAATAAGAAGTAGAGTTTTACGGAATGGGGTAGGGCTTCGCAGGACCCAAGGGGTGGGGATGGGGCAAGAAAATTTTCCCATCATGCGGGACGAGACATGAATGAGGTAGAACAAAACCATTTGGAGCGAGGGTAAAGACCTCATCCTTCGGACCCACCCCGCCCCATTGCCATCCCTCGTCAAGGCATCAAGGAGAACAAATTACAAGAGAAAGTTTCATTCTTCATCCATTAAATCTCTTCCAAATGAATTGTTGATGGAAGTTCTTGGTCATGTTGCCTCAACTTCGTTTACTGACCTATTTAATGTCGAGTTGCAAATACTTTCTTGAAGTAGCAAAGGATGATTATATATTTCAACGCATATCACTTGAGAAATTTCCAGTAGTTCTTCTTCGTATAAGTAATGAAGCATCATCTTTTTTTAAACGTTGTGAGGAGTTTGGAAACCCTGAGTCCTTTTTTAGACAAGGGATGATTGATTATTTTAGTTTGGCGATGATAGAATCAGGACTAAAGTACTTGAAAAGAGTGGCAGAGAAAGGTCATTCAGAAGAAACATACGTAAATGGGATTATCTTGCTATGTTCTGAAGGTCAATTAAAGCAAGAGGGCATAAAGATTTTATCTTCTTAGAAAATCACTAAATCAATTGGCATGAAAAAATGTCAAAAGAGAATGAGGACTGTTATGCGTGATATGTGGATTAGGAATTCTATTGTTAGACAACAAGTATTGTGTTCCCTTAAAGAACCATGCCAAGTTCTAAAAAAAAAAAAGAGAGAGAGGATGGGAATCAAGTGACAACGAGCTAGAGCTAGATGAAGATGACAACACACTCTGTGAAGCTTGTAGCTGCAATAGTGAAGTTACTTGGTTTTCTAACAATACACTCTGTGAAGCTTGTAGCTACAATTGTGAAGTCACTTGGTTTTCTAATATGCTAGGTCGAAGAGTATATTAACCATTAGAAATTGTACTAAAAATTAAAAATATTACCGACAGAAATTGTAATTTTGTATAAGAGAGTTTTCCTCAAAAAAAAAAAAAAAAAAAAAAAAAAAAAAAAAAAAAAAAAAAGGAAGAAGAAGATAATCGTGTATTCCAGATTATATTTTTCTCAAGCTGCTGCAAGTGAGCTCACTTATGGATTGAACAAGCACAGTTACAGGTCTCATCAAGAGCACCTAGTTATAGGCTTAAAGCGTCTCAAGAAAATAATCTTAACCCCATCTTCAAGTGAAAGTACACATTTCAATTTTCTCCAAGCATGGATTTCAATCAAGTCTCACCTAGTACGACTGTTCCTCATCATCTGGCAAAATGTTTTACCAAGGAGAATATGACATTTATTTTTCATCAGAACTTATTGTTGTGGCAGGCAGATGGGGCAGGTTTTGTACATAACTCCCAAGTACTCTCTGGTCCTTTTAAAGTATCTTAATGCAATTATATTGGTTCAGAAAAAAGGAATTGTATAAAACTTTGTCAAATGCATTTTAAGTGATCCGACTCAAATGACTGAGAACTCTACATACAACAATGTACTTCATCATTGATAATAAAATCTTCATCACTCCACTCAGTGTAAGAGTAAATGACATAAAAGAACTTAATCTAACCCCACTGCAAAAATGAATTGAACAAGATACTTTAAAATCTTTTTCCCATTGTCCACAATGAATTGAACAAGATACTTTAAAATCTTTTTCCCATTGTCCACAAAATGTTTTAAGAACACAAATTGATGCCTTCTCGAAACAGCAACACCACATATAATGCGCGGATAAGAGAGAGTCTATAAGAGAGAATTAGGAAATGTCAAAATCTCTACCATTTCGCTCAAAAAGGAAATGTCAAAATCGATTACCATATCCCCAAATTTCAACATAAAGCTCAAGATTCAAACTTCAATTTTTGAACACTACACAAAGTCTTCAAGTTCATGTCACTGAACACATAAGTATCATTTGATAACACAATGTTGTTTTGGTCTGCTGACTTATGAGAATCTAACATTTACAGTCCAACAATCAAAGTAGACAAAATCCTTGATTTTCGGAACATCATAATAATTTAAAAATCATTCACATTGTTTTTCCCAGAACGAACCGCCAGAACAAGGAAAAAATGTATAATAAACTGTGATCCGATCCAAAACAACGACAACAAAGAACAAAAGTCACAAATTCATGTCATTAACAAATCCGAACTCACAAAAGCTTTTCATTTCATTTCCACCATTAACACAAACAACAACTAAAAAAACCCAAAAAATATAAGGGGGGATATTGTAAATACCAGGGAATAAGCGGGGCAGTGAGTAAGTGAGAGTGAGAATTCAGATGGGCTTGACAGAAGAATCGTAGGAAGTGGTGGAAGAAGTAACAACAACAGGATCATCAGATTCAGAGGTGATAAGAGGGGCGCGAATGTTGTTGTTGTTGTTGTTGGAAACGGCGTCATCTGGATCGTAGTCGGGATTGAGGGAGCGATCGATGGCTTCGCGGCCTTGTTCTAGGCAAGGCTTGCAAGCGATCTCGATGGCGATCCAACCCAGCACCACTCCTGCTATTGCTATCAATGCGCTTGTTATTGCTGCCATCTGATCTCTCTCTTTTTCTCAAAGCTACTTTTTTTCTGAGTCCCCGGTCTATTTCAATTGTAGTAGTGTTTTCGGGTTTTGAAATTTTATCTGCAGAATTCGCTCAATGCTGTTTGTGGACTGGAGGTGTTGTTGGTGGGTGTGTAAATCTATTAATTTTATGTCAAGGTAAAGTAACGGGACGGGGATGGGGTTTCCAGTGGGACCCACCGTGTGTGACCCAGCTTGATCCGGTTGGAATTTGGATTTGGGTATCTCTTGATTCTCTCTTCTACGAGAGAGCTTTCAATTCCGGACAACCTATGTAATAATTAATGAGTTTAAATTCGGTCAGGTTGTGGCGTAAAACACTGGTTTTATGTCAACCAATAGAACACAGCCATGTCATCTTCTTTTAAGTGATAAGTTAAATTCCTCTCCAAACACAGAACGAAATAAGAAAACCCACAGAATCCCACAGCCCTGCTTCCTCCCTCTTCCATCTTCACTTGCCCAAACCTCCATCACACCACACAATTCAATCATCGAAAACAGAGTACTTCCATGGGTCTCGAATGTTCAAGGTGGCTTTGACCTTGTGAACGCCATGGGAGGTGGTGTTTTTGATATATGAGGGGTTAAAGGAGAGAGATATCCTGGTCTTAGTGGTTCGGTTGAAGATTCCGACACTACCGGAGAAAAATGCGAATTGTAAGCCTGAGGAAATCGTTGGAGTGGGAGACAAGGACATTGTCGAAGGATAAAGGCTGCTTGGGAACGACGTCATTGCAGTGTTGGGAGTACGAGATTTTGGGTTTCCAAAATGGGTTTCGAAAAAAAGCTGTGGCGGTGGGGAAGTTGAGGAATAAGAATAAGAAGCAGAGGAGGAGATTGAGTGTGAATTTCAATTTCTTAGGATTTGGAGAAGAAGAACAACAAAATGAATTTGAGCCCATTGATGTGAATTCAAGATTACAAGAATGAAAGAATTACTCTCTGATAAGATTAACAACAGGAATTTAAGCCCATTGATGTGAATTAAAGATTACAAGAATGAAAGAATTACTCTCTGATAAGATTGAATATTACTCTCATGGAAGAGGGAGGAAGCAGGGCTGTGGGTTTCTGTGGGTTTTCTTATTTCGTTTTGTGTTTGGAGAGGAATTTAACTTATCACTTAAAAGAAGATGACATGGCTGTGTTCTATAGGCTGGCGTAAAACCAGTGTTTTACGCCATAGCCTGACTGAAATTAAACTCATAATTAATTAATGTTGCAAAATAAAAGAAATATATAAATATATAGAAATCCCCACCCACCCCAAATAACTCTTTGATTTCGAACTTTACACATCCCAAATAACTCTTTCATTGCCCAAACTTTATACATTCCAATCAAAATTTATTTCTAACAATTAATTATCTTTATATATTTAGAGAATTCAAAAAGTTTGTTACTTCTACTTCTATTGACTAAAATACCCCTAATATATTATATTATCATTATACTTAAAAAATAAAAAATAGGGCATTTAAGGAAATTCAATAACTAAATTAAAAAGAAAAATCAAATCCCATGTTCACCCATCTTCCTAAAATTTAGCATACCTCTTCAAATCCCGGTGCACGTTCTCCTATTTGAATTCAATTTTTTTTTTTCCTGATTTCAATTGAAGCTTTACTCTTAACTTCTAATCATTATCTTTTATTTTTATTAAAAAAATTTAATTGTTCAAAATTCTTTCTTATTCCTTAACTAACCACCGATATTGCCAACAACAAAAAAAAAAAGTTAACAATTGGATAAGATAAACTATGATAAACTATCGCTTTAAAAAAAATCTGCCTACAAATTCTCACAAACACAACTTCAAACTTCCACCCATTATCATTAAGCAGTTATAATGTTCTCCCCCCATCCCTATCCTCCATAGCAACAACTATTTTTGTATGTAGCCTCTGTAATGAACATTGTTTTATGTTTTCAAGATAAAAGTTTGCAATCAACAGGTACGGGACGTGAAGTCCGTGCTACAAATTATATGCCACCATTTTGAAGTCCCTTCATGTTGACAACCCAGCTGCTAAAGTTCATTATGGAGTCTACATTCCTAACAGAGCAACATCATCTCTAGAGGTAATTATTTCATGTTGTTTGGGTATAAATATATTTTAGAATGTATTGTGGGAGTTGGATTTGGGAAGTGCCTTCTTAAGTTTAGTAAGCCCAGAGTCACATGTTGAATTTTTTAGTGCATTATGTGTAAGAGATCAAAAAATTATTAAAATTTACCCAAAAAATAGAAGAGCATACACGTATACTCAGAGGCTAGTGTTTGTGTGTGTGTATATATACATATATATATTTAAATGACACCTTGTAGGATGAATGTTTATTTTCTTCCTTATATTTTTTTGTTAAAGTTCAATTTAATGACTTTCATTTTTTTGAGAAGAAGAAAGTTGTAATATTATTAAAGAAGGGATGCCAAGTCGGGACAATTACAGCATTTACCAGATTTTTCTTTATAGGGATATAATTTTTGCAAGCTCTCCAAACAAAATTTCTCACCTTATTTGGAATTGACAAGCTCCAAATCTTCTTCCATTCAGCCTGACCGAGAGACAAGGCTTCTGACTAGCCAAGAAGCAAACCATCAACTTCTAAATTTAGCTGCTCTTCAACTAAAAATTGGAATCCAAATTTAACAACGTACAAACCCGATTGACATAAAGGCTAGAAAACTTTATCAACAACCCGATTCCTACACAGTGGAATAGACAGAATAGAACTGACCTCGTGGGGAAGAAACAAATTTTTCAAAAGAGATAAATTCCATTGTTTGGTTAGTAGGTTAATGAGATCAACAACAAGATCTCCATTCAGAATTTCTGGCAAAGGAGATTGGAGCCTTGGATTTTCAAGGCTTGGCAACCACAGATCTGCCCATAGATTTATACTTTCACCAGTTCCCACCCTTAAACGAACACCTCTTTTAAGCAAATCTCTACCTTTTAAAATACTACTCCAAGCATATGAGCTCCTAGAATTTTCTTTGGCATCTAAAACTGAACTGTTAGGACATACGTGATTCACTTGTTAGGAACATATGTCACTATTTTATGTAATTGGCTAATCCTTTGACAAAACGCACTTTACTTGTATTTGGGTAGATCTAGGATGTGTTTAATACTTCAAGAAACTTTATTTCAAGATCAAGTGTTGAAGCCATGCAAATTTGTCCAAGATTCAAGCTGAAAAGTGCAAGTTCATTAAATCTCGACAACTAGTATCTATCGAGCTTGAAGAGCTGTTCCAGTCCCGTGGCTCGACAGTTGCTCGACAGATGGCTATCTGTTGAGGTTTATCAAAAACAAATTTTTAGTTCTGTTTTGACTCTAATCCATGATTATGTGTTTGGGCCTTCTTTTCTCACAACCCTAGACATATAAAAATGATTATTTTAAGGGCCATCAAAGTGGACACAAGTTGCACAAGTGTTGAGCAAAGTTTGTTCAAGCAAATTGTGACCGAAGACAGAGTTTTGCCCTAGTTCATCATTCTTGTGTAGAAGTTGCTGTGTTTGTGCACCGTAGGGTTTTGTGACCAAGCATCTTCTAGATCTTCATCGTGTGATGGATTGAAGAACTTTGCAGCCAAAAACTTTCTCTAGTTGGTGATTGAAATCGCGTATTAGGATCTGCGCAATTGGTTAGTCATGTACTGGGAGCCGTGCATTACAAGGAAAGATTGTTAATACAGAACAAGTCCAATTAGATATTGGGGTAAGGGTTCAATTGTAGGTTGGTATAAGGTACTGTGATTCCTTTACTTGTAACCGCTTGTTGTAATAATAGTGGATTCTAGGGAATGATGACCTTAAAATCACTCGGTGGGGTTTTTGCCATGTTGGTTTTCCCCATTCGTATATTTTCCACTGCACTTAGTTTAATTGGTGATTGTTTGTGCTACCACGCGTTTGTATGTTAATTTGATTAATTAATAAACTTGGCTAATTAATCAATTAATTCATCACAAGAGGTCAATACATTGTCGGCCTATCAAGTGGTATTAGAGCAAGCACACTTTGATTAGGGTTTAATCTTTGTTGTGTAATCCATTGACCCCTGTTTGTCATGGATAGAGGACAGTCTCTCATTATTCCTCATTTGTTTGATGGTACTAACTATGCATACTGGAAAGTACGCATGAGAACTTTCTTGCAATCTCTAGATGAGAAGGTGTGGCAAGCTGTAGGGATTGGTTGGACCAAGCCAAAGGAAGCACCAGCCGATTGGGATGAAGCCAAGATCAAGGTGGCAAACTTCAACAGTAAGGCATTGAATGCTTTGTTCAGGGCAGTCACTAATGAGGAATTCAATAAGATATCCTCCACTAAAACTGCAAAGGAAGCATGGACCATCCTCCAAACAACCTATAAAGAAACTAAGGATGTCAAGGATTCGAAACTTCAGAGGCTCACTATAAGCTTCGAAGAGATAAAGATGGAGGAGGATGAGTCGTTCAATGAGTTCTATGCCAAGCTCAAGAACATAGTGAACTCAGCTTTCAATCTTGGGGAAACCATTCCTAAACCCAAGATTGTGAGAAAGGTGCTCAGATCTCTACCCGAGAGATTCCATGCCAAGATTACGGCAATCGAGGAATCAAAGGATATTGACAAGATTCCTTTGACAAAGCTGGTTGGTAATTTGCAGACCTACGAGCTAGGGTTAACAAGAATTGGCAAGTCGGGTAAGGGCAAAAGCATGGCATTGAAGGCCAAGAGCAATGATACTGATGAATCTTCAGACGATGAAGATTCTAAGATGAAGTCCTACATCACCAGACAATTCAAGAAGTTTATGAAGAATGCAAATGGAAAGGGCTTTGACAAGGACCGTAGGCAATCTAATTCTTCTCAGTTCAAGAGTCAAGACAAAGGGAAGAAGGATGCTAGAGATGGCAGTCAGTACACTTTTCCTGCAGGACCTAAGTGCTTTGGGTGTCAAGGATTCAGTCACATGAAACAGGAGTGTCCTACATATCTCAAGAGCATTGGGAAGAGCAAGGTACTTGCTGCTACTTTAAGTGACACCAAGCCTAGGGATGATTTCGACAATGAGGATGACGGAATCCTGAATGCCTTCATTGCCACTGTCAATCCTACTGAGGGGATTGTTGAAGATGTGGATGAAGAAGAGGAATTGGTGGAGTCCAAGTTTGAGAAGATGGATGATCAAAATGATATCCATACAGCCTATGAGAAACTATACAAGCTTTCTGAGAAACATGAGAAACTTTATAGGCTAGCCACCAAAAAGCTCAGTGATGTGGAACTTGATCTTGAAGAGCTTTCTACAAAGTTTGATGAAGTTAATCAAACTATTGGAGCACTAAGGTTTGAAAATAATTTCTTGGCTGAAAAGACCAAGAAGTTTAAAGAGGAGCTGTTCCAAGTCAGAGCTCAATTGGAGAGAACTTCAAGTACAAAGCTTGATGAGATGCTCAGTCTTCAGAAATCTACTTCTGATCGAACAGGTTTAGGATATGGTTTCTCTTCTTCTAATATTGCTTCTACTAGTACTACTTTTTTTGTTCCTTCTAGTAATAATGTTGAAATTGAGAACAATGATGTTAAAACTGATTTAGCTAGTGAGAACATAGACAAGGGTAAATCTATCTTAGGAGCACCCCCTAAGCAAGATAAGAAGGAAGCTAAAAACCCTAGGGCTAAGAAGGCTAACTCTCAAAAGCCTAATCAAAAGAAGCAACATCTCTGTAAGGTTGAATTTATTCAACCATCTAATTGGCTTTATTCCGTGCCAAATTTGCTTGTAATTCAGCATTTAGTAACCCTGTATTTAGGTGGGATTGTTGTAAGGGTAGTGAGTGAGATAGTGTGAAGATTGCTCAAGAGTGTGCAAGAAAACAGAGTGTCGCGGCTGGGACTCGCGACTGGACTCGCGGCTTCAACCCGCCAGAAGATGCACACGTGCCAAGCATGCTGGAAGATGAACAGTCATGCTAGCTGGAGCACTACAGGACAAAACAGGACAACTGGCCATACGGTTAACTCGCGACTGGAACTCGCGACTTAGTCAAGCCGCGAGGTCAAGCCGCGAGCCACCCCTGTTTTGGAAAAACCTGACGTTTCGCATTCCACTCTTCTTTAGTATAAATACCCTTTTAACCCACGATTGAAAGAGAGCTTCCAGAGAGAATTTTGAGAGAGAAACCCTAAAGAAAAACCAGATTGTTTCACCCACAATCTCTACCTTAGAGTCTCATCAAATTCCCTCACTCTCTTCCTCTCCATTGTCAAATCCTTGAGAGGCCTTTATACCAAACCTGGTTCTCACCATTATCATCCCTGTGAGACAGTCGTTTGGAGTTCTGGGAAGCAGTTAGGAAGGAGCCAATATTCATTGGTTGATGCTACGGTGTTGTAGCGGAATCCGGAAAGCTAGAAAAGAAAAAGGTTCGGCGCAACCTCGTTGGAGCAAGAAGCTTGGAGGGCTTAGGTGCACTGGGTAGATTAGGCTTGGAGGGTCTATTGCTGTCCTTGTATCCCAACTGTATTTTCTAGTGGATTGATTACCGCTTGGAGGGCGGCGGAGAGGTTTTTCGCCGAGGTCTTCGGTTTCCTCTTCGATAACATATCTGGTGTTATCGCTGTGTTTGCATCTTCCTTCCTCTCTATCTCTGCCTTTACATTAATCTACTGTGGTTTATTTTGATGTGGCTTAGATAGTTGTTTAATCAATTCCTTGTTATAGCATATGTTAAGTTTCCGCACACTAGTTGTTTAACATATTGCATGTGTTGATTAAATTGGTTTTTGGGGGTCTAAACGTTCAAAAGTGTTTTTGTACACGTTTTTGAACTTTCAATTGGTATCAGAGCGGGTACACATCTGTTTGGTTTCATTACCATTTGTGTGATCCTTTGTGGTTGTTATTATTTGGTTTATACCATGCTGAATTGTAGCTCAAGTGTTTGTGAAAATGTCTCTATGCATACGACTGAAAGGTGTCTTACTGATGACCTTGTAGAGTTATTAAAAACTAAGAAACATGCTAGAGTTTTTGTTCACATGCTGAAAGTTCTTGAGAATCAGAATCTTGTCTTACACAGTAGCATATCTGAATCAAAATCATTGATTAAGAAATATAAAAGAAAGAATAGAATGTTGTGTGAGATGATTGAGAATCTGAAAATGAAAAATCAATCTAAAATTAGCATGAAACCTGATGATGAGTTTGTGTTTGAAGGTCAAGATTGTCTGTCACATGTGAACCTATTTGTGCATACCTCATTAAAGGTGTTTAATGCATGTTTGTGGTATCTTGATAGTGGATGTTCTCGCCATATGACAGGGGATAAGTCATTGTTTAAGTCACTCAAAGAAAAGGTGGGTGACTATGTGACCTTTGGGGATGGAAGCCATGCTCAAGTCCTAGGCAAAGGAACCATCGAGATACCCGGTTTGCCTCTGTTGAAAGATGTGCTGTTCATAAAAGGGCTGAAGGCGAATTTGCTGAGCATCACTCAAATTTGTGATGACGACTTCCTGGTACAATTCTCCAAGAAAGGATGTTTGATCATCAATAAAGAGGGGATTCAGGTTTTGGAAGGAAATCGGACTACGGATAACTGTTATGGAATAGTTCCCACGGCACCAATATCATGTAGAAGTGCTCGGGTGGATATGTTGGAGCTGTGGCATCACAGATTTGGGCATGTCAACTTCAAACAAGTAGCCAAAGTCTCCAAACTTGAAGCAGTCGAGGGACTTCCTAAGTTTGGAAAAGTAAAGAAGACCATTTGTGGTGCATGTCAAATGGGGAAGCAAACTAAGGCAAGTCATCACAAGGTAAATGTGATAGCCACCTCTCGTTGTTTGGAGTTACTTCATGTTGATCTGATGGGGCCCACCAGAACTGAAAGCCTAGGGGGAAAAAGATATATTATGGTCATTGTGGACGACTACTCAAGATACACTTGGGTTGAATTCCTTAGAGAAAAATCAGAAGCTTGTGAGAGGCTGGAGATTCTGTGCAAGAAACTACAAAATGAAAAGGGGATTCCGATAGCCAAAGTTAGAAGTGATCATGGGAGAGAATTTGAGAATGCAAGATTCGAGTCCTTCTGTGAGAAGAATGGTATTAAAAGAGAGTTTTCAGCTCCTAAAACTCCACAACAAAATGGAGTGGTAGAGAGAAAAAATCGTGTGATTCAGGAGATGGCAAGAGTCATGTTGCTTAATAAGCAAATACCTCAAAGTTTTTGGGGAGAAGCTGTCAACACCTCGTGTCATATTGGCAATAGGATTTTCTTTCTAGCTGGTACAATGAAGACTGCATATGAGATATGGAATGAGAAGAAGCCTAAAGTGAAGTATTTCCGGGTATTTGGAAGTAAATGTTATATCTTAAATGATCGAGAGAATCTTGGGAAGTTTGATGCAAGAAGTGATGAGGGTATTTTTCTTGGCTACTCTACTACAAGTCGAGCATATAGAGTGTTCAACAAGAGAACAAAGACTGTGATGGAATCCATAAATGTCAAGATTGATGATGCCTTACCTAAGGTGGAAATGATTGATGATGTAGAAGGGCCGAGCACCGAAGAGCCTGATGTTGAGGTAGAAGCTTTGGATATAGAAGGTGAAGAACCTATACCAGAAGTAGAATCGACTCCCATCAACCCAAGAAGGGAAACGAGATCGATGTCTAGAACTTCAAGTCCTCTTACTCCTCCAGAAGTTCATCCTCCTATCTCTCGTAGTGATGAAGTTTCCACTTCAAAAAGGCCTTCCTCAAGAATTCTCAAGAATCATCCGGAAAGTAATATCATAGGATCACTTGATGACGGTCTTCGCCTCAGGAAAGGAAATATTCTGCTAGCCAATCATGTAACATATCACTGTTATCTTGCACAGTTTGAACCAAAGAGGGGTTGAAGAGGCTCTTCTAGATGAGAATTGGGTTGAATCAATGCATGACGAGCTGAATCAGTTTGTGAGGAATGACGTGTGGGAACTTGCTCCACGGCCGGAGAACGTTCATGTTATAGGCACAAAGTGGATTTTCAAAAACAAAACTGATGAAGATGGAGAGATAATTCGAAACAAGTCTCGGTTGGTGGCTCAAGGCTACACACAAGTCGAAGGGGTGGATTTTGATGAATCATTTGCTCCGGTGGCAAGACTCGAATCAATTCGAATCCTCATGTCCATTGCGTGCACTTTGAAGTTCAAACTTTATCAAATGGATGTTAAGAGTGCTTTTCTGAATGGATATCTAAATGAAGAGGTTTTTGTTGAGCAACCAAGAGGATTTGAGGATCCTCATTTTCCAGATCATGTATTAAGATTGAAGAAAGCACTGTATGGTTTAAAACAAGCGCCTAGAGCCTGGTACGATCGTCTTACACATTATCTTCTAGATAGAGGCTTCAAGAGAGGGTATGCTGATCGAACTCTATTTGTCAAAAATGATGAAGATTATCTCCTTGTGGCACAAGTCTATGTTGATGACATAGTGTTTGGAGCAACTATCGAAGATCGTGCTACTGAATTTTCTGAGGAGATGAAGAAGGAGTTTGAGATGAGCATGGTGGGGGAGCTCACATTCTTTTTGGGTCTTCAAGTCAAACAACAGAAGGAGGGTATATTTGTATCTCAAGAGAAGTATGCCAGAAATATTGTCAAGAAGTTTGGCCTAGAATCCAAAAAACATGCTTCCACTCCCATGAGCTCTGCCACTAAACTGAATGTGGATTCATCAGGAGTTGAAGTAAGTCCCACATTGTATAGGAGCATCATTGGAAGTTTGCTCTACCTTACAGCAAGTAGACCGGACATTGCTTTTAGTGTGGGCGTTTGTGCCAGGTACCAAGCTAATCCGAAGGAATCTCATCTGACTGCTGCTAAGCGAATCATTCGATATGTGAGTGGTACTGCAAACTATGGTCTGTGGTATTCAAAAGACTCAAATGCGTGTCTTGCTGGGTATTCGGATGCTGACTGGGCTGGAAGTGTAGACGATCGGAAAAGCACTTCAGGTGGCTGTTTTTATCTTGGTAACAATCTTGTTTCGTGGATGAGCAAGAAGCAGAATTCAGTGTCTCTATCTACTGCAGAAGCAGAGTACATAGCTGCTGGAAGTTGCTGCACTCAGCTTCTTTGGATGAAGAAATTACTTCATGACTATGGAATTCCTCAAGAAACGATGTGTGTCTTCTGTGACAACACCAGTGCCATAAATCTTTCCAAAAATCCTGTTCAGCATTCAAAATCCAAACACACAGAGATAGAGAGGAAGGAAGATGCAAACACAGCGATAACACCAGATATGTTATCGAAGAGGAAACCGAAGACCTCGGCGAAAAACCTCTCCGCCGCCCTCCAAGCGGTAATCAATCCACTAGAAAATACAGTTGGGATACAAGGACAGCAATAGACCCTCCAAGCCTAATCTACCCAGTGCACCTAAGCCCTCCAAGCTTCTTGCTCCAACGAGGTTGCGCCGAACCTTTTTCTTTTCTAGCTTTCCGGATTCCGCTACAACACCGTAGCATCAACCAATGAATATTGGCTCCTTCCTAACTGCTTCCCAGAACTCCAAACGACTGTCTCACAGGGATGATAATGGTGAGAACCAGGTTTGGTATAAAGGCCTCTCAAGGATTTGACAATGGAGAGGAAGAGAGTGAGGGAATTTGATGAGACTCTAAGGTAGAGATTGTGGGTGAAACAATCTGGTTTTTCTTTAGGGTTTCTCTCTCAAAATTCTCTCTGGAAGCTCTCTTTCAATCGTGGGTTAAAAGGGTATTTATACTAAAGAAGAATGGAATGCGAAACGTCAGGTTTTTCCAAAACAGGGGTGGCTCGCGGCTTGACCTCGCGGCTTGACTAAGTCGCGAGTTCCAGTCGCGAGTTAACCGTATGGCCAGTTGTCCTGTTTTGTCCTGTAGTGCTCCAGCTAGCATGACTGTTCATCTTCTAGCATGCTTGGCACGTGTGCATCTTCTGGCGGGTTGAAGCCGCGAGTCCAGTCGCGAGTCCCAGCCGCGACACTCTGTTTTCTTGCACACTCTTGAGCAATCTTCACACTATCTCACTCACTACCCTTACAACAATCCCACCTAAATACAGGGTTACTAAATGCTGAATTACAAGCAAATTTGGCACGGAATAAAGCCAATTAGATGGTTGAATAAATTCAACCTTACAATCTCCCCCTTTGGCTATTCCGTGACAAAACCCTAAAACAGACTCTAGACTTAACATGTGAGTTGGGAACAGTTGATCAAAACTCACTCACACCTAATTCTAGAAGCTGTGAAGCACTTGAATCATATGAACATAAACTCCTGAAACACAACAATACACCATGATCATTGTAAGCAGAAAATTATAAATGTATATGAAACAGGCAATATAAGATCAAGCATAAGATGGAGTTAATGAACAAACCATGGCTTGATCAACCAAGTGAACACCACAAGGTAGTGATCACAGTGTTCATTCACACTTGGAATGAACACAAGGACATACAAGTTAACAAGCACAAGGCAAGACACTTGTATGTACAACACTCAACCAATGCATAGCACACAAGGCATATGCATCTAGGAACAATCCTACAAGGGCACAAGAGTGACAGTACAACAATCACAATGGAGAACATTTAGATTAAAGTACTGATTTCAACATAGCATAAAGGCTGCACTTAAGCATGGTACATACCACAAGGCCTACAAACTATGCATAAAACATAAACCCTCAAAGCTTACAAAAGCATATGGGTACAAACTAACAAATACCTGAATAACAGTTTTACAAAACATAATATATCAGCTTAAAGAGAAGAAGGAAACTAAAAAAAATAAAGACACTCCCCCTTAGATAGTGACACTCCCCCTTAGGGTAATATCCTCCCCCTCTGATTATGCCCCCTCTGATTATGCCTATCACTCCCCCTTTTTGTCATGGAATAGACTAGTCATCCTCTTCTAGTTTTCTCTGAATTTGATCCAACTGAGTCTGAAGAGAAGTAAACTTCATATCCCATCGGTTGCTTTGATGGTGTAGAGAAGCAGTGAGTCCAGACATCTTTGTATTCACCTCGTGGACAGAGGAAACAATGCGATCAAGTTTCTCATCGAGGGAGAGATTGCTGAACTGAGAGTCACTGTGAGATGCAGAAGTTTCTGGTTTGGCTCTCTTCCGACTATGTCCAACACTTGCATTGTATGTACGCATGTTGATCGGACTCGGTTTGGGGATAGGAGACTCATCAGCCGTTGGATAGATCCCCTTGAGCTTCAAGATCCGTGAAATGAGACTGCAGAAAGGAATGCAGATCCGAGACTCACTGCGAAGAACCGTTTTGCGCAGAACATGAAAGATGTGAGCACAAATGTCGATTTCTTCATCAGAGACCAGATCATGAAGAAACAAAGCTCGTCCGAGATTCATATACCCAGTACTTGATAAAGGGTACAAATTGTGAAACATCACAATTGTAAGCACTCGCAGTTTCGGAGAAAGGGAGGAAACACTGATGGATTTGCCATTGGGTGAGAACTCCAAGTCTTGACCAAGACTTTGTTTAAGAAGCTCCTCATCAGGACATAGATCATCATAGACTGGTGAATGACGAAAAATGGGTCTGTTGATGTGAAGAATTTCTGCCAGGTATGTAGGAGAAACAGAAAAGCTCTTTTGCCGAACCCAGCACTTAAGTTCATCTCCCTCCACAATTGCATTAGCATAAAATTCTTTAACCAACTCTTCATACACGATATCCGGATCCGAGAGAAGGTAATTCCAATCCTTGTGAGCAAAGCATATCGGGATGTCAGTGTTATGAAGTGAAGGCAGATCCACCGCTCTCTCTAGTAGTGGTGTGGCATGAAGAAAGAAGTTCTCATATGACTGATATGCTGAATAGGATCTGAACTTAGTGGGATCGAATCGCTGTGATGAAGAGCGAGTCACTTTCGGGAGAGGTGTGTCTTCATCAACATCAATTACGGGTTCCTTCCCTTTGGAAGAACCTCCTTTCACAGCAGCCTTTTTGAATGGAGACATGACCAGTCTGTATTATAAACAAGGGAAATGACAAAACACAATCCAACAGACTATATCAGCAGAGGGTTAGTGAAAATGTAGGAACAATGAAGAAACCCTAACAGCTGGATGAGTATGGTCAGAAAGTAACAATGAGGGACACCAAAGGCCCAAATTAGAACTACACAGAAGAGAGATCAAATATGCCCACAAAAACAGCTGTAAAGGGACCAAAATAAACACCACATCAACAAGATACCACACAAGATCAACGTGAAATATGATAGCAACAACAGATCAGACAAAAATTAGCTAACCCTAGCTAAGCACATGATGAAGAACACAGCCAACAAAATAACTTAGCTCAAAACCAGACAGGTTACCATAAGCTAAGAAAGGACAACTATGACAGCAAAATCATCACAAAACCCACACTCAAAAGTGAATAATCCAGAGGGAAGATCATAACAACAGGAAAATTAGAGTGCAAGACAAGGAACCATACCTGTGAGTCGACGATTTTAAGCTGAGAAGAAGCAAACAATGGAGATCGACAATGGAGGCACGGTGAGAAAGGGAAAGTGCAGAATAAAAAGACAATGAACAGTCACAAAAAGATCGAGGGAAAAACAGAAAATTTTAAAAACTGCCCCTGTATGACCAAAACACGCGATTTTCGCGACTGAGACAAGTCGCCACACAGTCGCCAGATTAAGCCGCCAAAGAACACAAAAACAAAATTTTGAAAAAATTTTTCTATGTGTTTCGCGACTGGAAGGTCTACCCGCGAGTGAGTCGCGAGCTGAGCCGCGAAAATCTCTGAGTGAATCTCGCGACTGGACCTTCCACTCGCGAACAAGTCGCCAAAACTGACCAGCGAAGATGCGACTGAGGCTCGCGACTTGACACACCCGCGACTGAGCCGCCAAAACAGGGCAAAATTGTATTTTTGAAATTTTCAGATTTTTCAGCAAAACACTTTCCAAAAACACCTAAAACACTCAAAAATCTTTTTGTGCTTGAATTAACAAAGATTGAGCATGTGAAAACACATTTTATCAAGTACAATCACACAAATGAATATGGCATACTCGACCAAATTGCTATAAATGGTTAGCCACTCAACAGAGCAATGGCATGACAGCATCTAGAAGCCAGAATCAACTTCAATCCTCTCTTGCTCCCCTTTGAGATCTTCTCAAAGCCCTCATGTTCCTTTTGAACTTGAACGGTTTCAATTCTTCCCCCTCACCGCTAATTCAAGGGTTTAATCAAAGGAAAAGGGCTCCAAGTGATTCTATCACTTTCTTCTCTCTCTTTATGTTTTTGTTTTTGCATAACTTATGTGTTTTGCTTTTATTTTGAGTTAGTCTAATTTCTATGCTTTGCTTTGATTAACATGTTTTTGTTTGTTTTCAGTTTTGTTTATTTTTTTTTTCATATAAAAATAAAAAAATAAAAATTGAAAAATCAGAAAAATACAAAAACAGTGTGTGTTTTGTGTACATTGGTACTTGTGTACTTTGGATGGCCATTGAAACAAAATTTTCTAAACTTTGCATCTTTTGTAGCTTAGATGAGCATCTCTATGCACAACTAAGCAAGTGAGCTTTGTGGCTCTTTTTTGTGATGAGTAAGATTAAGTAATCTCTTATACTTAACACTCGTATCACTCTTTTTGACGGGAAGGACTAGAAAATCTTAAGAGAAAGGAATAAATAACCATCTCACCATTGTTGCCCACCAATCATGGAATGACATCTGTATGCTTTAGCATAGCAAAAGTGCAATGTCAATGACATTTGTGTACTTCAGCATAGCAAAATTGGAAAGTCATAAGCTTACCATCATTGAGTATTTCTTTTCTCTATCTTATATGCCCATGCATGATTTGCTTAAAATGAAAAATATGCAAAGAAAAATAAAAAGCAAAAAGATCAAAATGCTTTAAATATGATTGCAAGCGTGTATTCTAGGAGATGTGAGAGTTATAGGATGTACCTTGAAGGTGATAGTCCCCATCAAACAGTTATGATTGTATGTGAGTTAAAATGATTTTCTCATATCTTAAATCGTCATAACATATATACACTTATGCAATCTTGCGATGTTTTTTATACACAACACACAATATTCTTTGCTACTCTTCGTACATGTGCAGGTACAATGTGATTTGACTATCACAAGGTTTACATGTGTTAATGTTTGCTCACTAAACTGTCTTGACTCATTTTTGAAATATAAAATTGGTTAGACTTGTTTAGTGTGTGTGTGTGTGTGTGTGTGTGTGTGTGTGTGTGTGTGTGTGTGTGTTGTTTTTTGGGATCTATGTGCTTAAAATTGTTGTTAAGAGTTGATTTTAAGAACTTAAAATGTTAATTGGATCCTTGGTTGAGTTGCATGCTTGATTGCATTCATATCTGTGTTTTTCCCTTCTTGACAAACTGTTTTTAAGCAATCTCGACAGCTTCTCGACACCTCCTCGACACCTGGCTATCTATTGAGCTTTTCAACTTCCTCTTATCGCAATCTCAATAGCTTCTCGACAACTAGGTGAATCAATCGAGATTTCTTCTAGATCCTTGATAGCTTCTCGATAGCTGGTGGATCGATCGAGATTCTTTTTAGCCTTTCGTGAATTGTCCCTCGACAGATCCTCGACAACTTCATCTGTCGACGCTTTTTTTCTCGACACCTGGCTTAATACCTATCTCAACACCTGTCTCAACACCTCTCAACACCTTTATCTGTCAAGATTTACTGGGCTCCTATTTAAGCACGAATCGTGATTTCCCTCTCATTTTTCTCGATCTCTCTCTTGATAGACTTGTCTTTTCACCTCCCAAAACTCTCTCACTCACTCTAAACTTCACTCTCAAGCGTTTTCAAGCTTTCTTAAGTTTTTTTCTTCACTTGGTGAGTTTCTAATCTCTCATTTACATGCATTTCATGTTTTGAAACCTAGATTTTGGGGTTTTTGAAAAATTTTGGGGTTTTTCAAAATTGATGAGTTTTTGTTGAAATTTTGGAATGGATTTTGCTTAAATGAGTTTAAAATCTCATACATTGCATCACATAAGCATTATAACAGTATTATTATGCATTTAGATGTGTGCAAATTAATTGTGTGCTGGTAGGATTGGATTGGGCTGAGTCCATGATGCTTTTTATATTGCATGTCACATGTTCATGCATTTCCCATGCATACGTACTCTCTTTTCAATATACTTGTTATATTTGAAATGTGTTAGGACTTTTTTGATTGTCTCTCTCTCTCTCTCCCTCTTTTTTTTTCCATTTATGTTAGTCGTGTCTACGACACCTAAACGTAAGTTTGCTCCATCTTGGAACCCTTTTCGTTCCGGGGCATCCACTTCCTCTGATCTTACTTTTTCACATATTCGATTCCGTGATGAGGATGATCGTAAGGCCTTCTCGGAGAACCTTTCTTGACGAGGCATTCATTCTGAACGTCGAGTCATTTTGGCGGACTTCACCAACACTGACCTACCCGATGTCATTCATAGTCGAGGTTGGGAGTCACTGTGTGACGTCCCAGTCACATGTCCATCCGTGCTGATCCAAGAGTTTTACTCCAACATGCATGGATTTGATTTTTCAATACCTTTCTTTCGCACTCGCATTCGAGGTACACACATTGTTGTCACACCGGAGTTGGTCTATGATGTGCTCCGTGTCTCGAGGGTAGAGTTTCCTAACTACCCTAGTTGTGAGCGTCTGAGGACTGTGTCCAAAGATGAGCTCAAATCTGCTTTCTGTAAGTGCCCTTCTAATTGGGGTGAGCATCAGTTCACTTACTATTCGGACTTTGCAAATGGTCCTCGGTTTTTTAACATGGTTATAACTTTTGTTCTTCACCCTCTTTCTCACTATAACTCTATCACAAAGCCTCGTGCTCGATTTTTTTTGTCCTTTCTTGAGCATTATACCATAGATTTTCCTTCTCACTTTATTCTATCTATCCTAGATGTTTATAGGGATTCAACGTCCCGTGATAATCTCATCTTTCCTTCGGCTATCACGAGGATCTTACACAATTTTTCTGTTCCCTTTCCAGCGTCCGACCATTTTTCTTATATGTGTGCCATAGACTACACTACAGTTAAATGTAGTGAGGCGCAGTTTAGGTCAAGGAAGTCTGGGTCAGCAACTCCTTCCTCTTGTTCGACTCCATCTCGATCTGCTTCATCCACATCCGCTCCCTCCTCTTCTACAAGCGATGTGACTCTAGAAGACATCATGGCGCAGCTTCAGCGCATAGATGCTCGCCTTGATACACTCTCTACAGAGCTGTATCAAGTGAACGTTCGTGTCGGCCGTATTGCACGGCAACAGGTGGTCATAGGTGGCTTCGCTCCTGAGACTTTTCTTCCACCTCCTCCAATGGCTTCTGATTCTGTGGCTGAGGATGATGATGATGGTGATAACGATGATGCTTCCGATGATGATGATGATGGAGATGCTAGTTCTTTCGGTACAGATGAGATGTTTACTTGACACTCTTACCCTTTGTCACTAGTGACAAAAAGGGGGAGTGGTTTTGGATATGAGAGTAGTCATTCTTAGGGGGAGAGTTAGTATAGGACCATTTTGTTAGGGGGAGTGTTGATATCTGAGGGATGTAGTGAAGGATTACTTGTATCTTTTTTCTTTTATCTACTTTAGATACATTTATTCTTGTACATAGGTCTTGTGACCATTATTGACATACATTGTACTTATCTTCTTTATATGTTGTTGTATGTTTCTTTCACCTACCCTTACATTTGTTGTTTCTTTTCTTTTTTTATACACATGCTTCTTATCACATGTACGCAATCTATTATTTTTGTTTCATACTTAGATGCCTTGATGAGTTTTGTTTAAAGTGTTTCAGAAATACAGGTTATCAAAGTTTTCTTGCCATAAACTCTCTTCTTGCAAAGTTTTTCAAGAGTTTGTGTTAGGATAGATTTTATTATATTTAACAAGTGAGTATGTGTTGAGTGATTTATGACATTTTTCATATGTTCATTTGTTTGTTGTGGTTTTGTCATGGATTGCCAAAGGGGGAGATTGTTAGGACATATGTGATTCACTTATTAGGAACATATGTCACTATTTTATGTAATTGGCTAATCATTTGACAAAACGCACTTTACTTTTATTTGGGTAGATCTAGGATATGTTTAATACTTCAAGAAACTGTTTCAAGATCAAGTGTTGAAGCCATGCAAGTCTGTTCAAGATTCAAGCTGAAAAGTGCAAGTTCATTAAAGCTTGACAGCTAGCTTGACAACTAATATCTATCGAGTTTGAAGAGCCGTTCCAGCCCCGTGGCTCGACAATTGCTCGACAGATGGCTATTTGTTGAGGTTTATGAAAAACAGATTTTCAGTTCTGTTTTGATTCTAATCCGTGATTATGTGCTTGGGCCTTCTTTTCTCACAATCCTAGACATATAAAAGGATTATTTTAAGGGCCGTCAAAGTGGACACGAGTTGCACAAGTGTTAAGCAAAGTTTTTTCAAGCAAATTGTGACCGGACACAGAGTTTTGCCCTAGTTCATCATTCTTGTGTAGAAGTTGCTGTGTTTGTACACTGTAGGGTTTTGTGACCAAGCATCTTCTGGATCTTCATCATGTGATGAACTGAAGAACTTTGCAACTAACAACTTTCTCTAGTTGGTGATTGAAGTCGGGTACTGGGATCCGCGCAATTGGTTAGTCACGTATTGGGAGCCGTGCATTACAATGAGAAATTGTCACTACAGAACAAATCCAATTGGGTATTGGGGTAAGGGTTCAACTGTAGGTTGATATAAGGTACTGAGATTCCTTTACTTGTAACCGCTTGTTGTGATAATAGTGGATTCTAAGGAGTGGTGACCATAAAATCACCAGTGAGGTTTTTGCCATGTTGGTTTTCCCCATTCGTAAACAAATCACCGTGTCAATTTATTTTCTACTGCACTTAGTTTAATTGGTGATTTGTTTGTACAACCACGCGTTTGCAAGTTAATTTGATTAATGAATAAACTTGGCTAATTAATCAATTAATTCTTCACAAGGGGTCAATACGTTTTTAGCCTATCATGAACAATGAGGAAATTTTTTTGATTTAAACACCCTGTAAAATGGTGATTCTTTATTACGAAAAAGTCGCCAAGCTTGTTTTGCAAGGACATCATTAAACAAAGCCAAATCTTTAAAACTCATTCCACCCTCTTTTTTTGGCTTACACAATTCATCCCATTTTAACCAATGAATTTTCCTTTGACCACCCCTTTAACCCCACCAAAACTTTCTAATCAAACTTTCAAGGTCATTACATAAATCCAATGGCAATTTAAAACAATTCATTGAATAAGTAGAGAAAGCTTGTAACACCGCCTTAATCAAAACTTCCCTCACTGCCTGCGACAAAAGTTTTTCCTCCCACCCTTGTAATTTCTTCCAAACCCTCTCTTTTATGTAATCAAAGCTAGCCTTCTTTTTCTTCCCCACAAAAGATGGCAATCCCATGTACTTCTCATACTGCTTTATTTCCATAATTTCCAAAGCATCTTTAATTTCAATCCTCCTATCTTCCGTAGTTGATTTACTAAAAAAGATAGTCATCTTGTTCTTGTTTATTTGTTGACCCGAACATTTCTCTTAAGTTCCAAGGATATCCATAATTTTCTGACATTCCTCAGAAGTGGATCTACTAGACAAAAGGCTATCATCTGCAAAAATGAGATGCGTCAATTTTGGATTGCTTTTACACAAAGAAAAGCCATGAATATCACCCTGATGAGCAACCTAAGAACTAAGTCCATTGCGTCCTTTAGTGCATAGGAGAAAAAGAAAAGGTGAAAGAGGATCACCAGGTCGAATAGCTCTTGTAGGATGAATAAATCCTTTAGGTTCTCCATTAACAAGAATGAAAGACCATTACACACTATCATATGCTTTACTCATATCAAGTTTAAGAGCTATATAACCCTTTTTGACTTATTTGTGCTTTTGCATGCTATAAAGAGTTTCAAAAGCTACCAAAATATTGTAAGATATAAGCCAATTCTTGGTAAAAGCACTCTAATGTTCTGTAATTATTTGAGGGAGAATTTTCTTAAGCCTATTTGCCAAAACCTTAGAAAAAATTTTATACAAAACATTGCACAGGCTAATAGGTCTAAACTTAGAAACTAATTACGGATTATTCACCTTTGGTATAAGAGTAATAAAAGTGTGATTGAGGTGTTGGGGAAGAGAAGTAGAATTAAGGAAAGACAAAAACAGATTGTGAAATTTCTGTACCTACAAGGTTCCAATAATTCTGATTGAAGAGTGGGGGGATACTATTAGGACCAAGGACTTTGAGAGGAGCCATTTGCTTTAAAGCAGCTTAAACTTCCCACAACATGAAATCTTATGCAAGTTGTGCATTTATTTCTAGAGTGATTATACTAGGAATGGTACTAACGACTTCTTCAAGTTGACAAGTACCAAAAGAGGTGAATAAGGTCTAGTAGTGACTGACAAGGCAGTTAGCAACTTCTGTTGGATTAGTAACCCATTGGGCAACCAAATTTTTGATTCCCCCAATTTAATTTCTTCTAAGCCTCTGTGTAGCTCTACTGTGAAAATATTTAGAGTTTCTATCTTTGTGAATAGCCCATAAAGATCTTGATCTTTGAAACCACATTTGATTCTCTTTATCAAGCAAATCATTAACTTTGCTCCTCAACTCTAAAATTTAGAAGTCAACCCCTAAAATCGAAGCATCCTTTTTAGCCTGCACAAGTTTTATCCTAGTTTGTTCCAAAACCCTCCTTACGCTACCAAAGCATCTTCGGCTCCAAGATGTAAGAGCTTTTCCACATTTATCAATCTTATGGACAACTTGAATACCTGGATCCATATGATCAATGTTAGTCCAAACAACTTCAACGGTTTCAGAACAACCACTATCAAAGAGCCACATTTCTTCAAAATGAAAAGGCTTTAATGGTCGTGAAGTTTCTATACCATCAGGAACAATCCACAATGGGATAAGATCCGAAGTGCTACAATGCAAGTGATGCACCTTTGAACCAGCAAACTTAATCAACCAATCATTATTAGTCATGCATCTATCCATTCTTCTCCATATCGAATGGCCATTGGAGAAATGCTTCTGCCAAGTGAATTGAGGCTCTATAAAACTCAAATTTAGAAAACCACATTCATCAATAGCTTCCCTAAAGAATTGCATCTAAACTTGACTTCTTGAACTACCACCCAACTTCTTAGAACTACTCACATTCCCATTGAAATCTCCAACACAGAGCCAAGGCAATTTGGAGCCCCAATTTAAATGACAAAGTAAATCCCAAGACTCCTTCCTTTTTTGTGTATCTGGTTCCCCATAAAATCCTATAAACCTCCAAGCTTCACTCGACCCCTTATTAATAATTGAGTCAATATGGTTCTTTGAGAAAGACTCAATTGACAGATTGATGGAATATTTCGAAAACAAAGCCAAACCTCCTCCCTTGTTTACTCTTGGGGGGAAAAAATGGTTTTTCTTTTTTTTTCTTTTTTTTAGCCTAGCTTCATTTGCTCATGTTTCGGCTATAAACACACAAGTGGGATCTTTTGCCCGTACTAATTCACCGAGCTTTTTCCCTGCACATAGGTTCCCAAGCTCACGACAATTCCAAAAAAAGAGACTCATTGTCCCTATCGGGGCTGCTCAATTGCCTCCACCAATTTCAAGGGTACTATTTCATCATCTTTCAAAACCTGCAAATGTTTGCTAGGTAAATTCTCTTCAGACTCAATCATTGCTCTCTTCCCATAAGACTTTTCTTGCACATAAGCAATCCCAGCTTTTTTCTTTCTAACCAATCATTTCCAGGGCTTAGAATTAAGGGGTAGATCAACTACTTTATGTTGACTAGTCTCGGAAGCAAAATTTATATTAGACTCAATACCTAAACTAATCTCCTTAGACATCCCCACGTTATTGACTTCTAATGTACTCTCTACTAAAATTTCAGGAATGTTTTTTAAAGATAAGGGTAGTAGAGAGTCCGGATAGACCATACCTTTATAGGAGATTCTATTGTGTCAAACTTCTTCAAATCAGCATCGATCTGCTAAATCTAAGCCTTAAAAGAAGTTGATGAAAATTGGGAATTATCCAGTGTGGAAATTTGGGATACCAAAGGAAGGTCCTTACCGTGGGTTAGTGAGTGAGTAGCCTCCCCCAAATCAGGAATTTTCTCAGAAATAGGAGGAACAATTAGAGGGACAGTTGTCAGACCTTCTTTTGAAAAATTTTGAATTTCCATGCTTGAAGGTTTAATGATTTCTCCATCTGTATCCATAGAACTGACATTAACAACCCAGGCCACCGTTGTTTGTGAATGACTACCATAAACCTCTTCCCCCTGAACCTTCAACAATAACCACACTCTTCTTTCCATAATTGAAAATTGGTGCTTGAAGCCAGGCCCAAAATTCTTGAGTTTCAATGGCTAGTGTTCCTTTGCTAGATATCTAGCAATCACAATCCTAGTAATCATGATTCACAAGGCCACACCAATAACAGAAATTAGGAAGTTTCTCATACCTAAACGCAACCCATCCTTCTTTACCATCTTCAAATACAACTCTACAGCCCCAACAAAGAGGTTTTACAACATCAACTCGAACTCTAACAAGCATAAAATCTCCCCTATCATATCATTCTTAAAATGAGAGGAGACTACTGTGCCCACAATCTCCACAGTATCGACATTAAGTTTTTTCACTGGCAAACCATGAAGTTGAATCCAAAACAAAGAGTGAGTAAAATTAATGTTTCGGATAGCCGAATTATTTTTCAACTGACTAAATAGAACCAAGTTCTTATCAAAATTCCCAGGTCCGTTTATCAAAACACGCTGAGCATCAGTTTTAGAATCGAAAACAAACAATACAATATGATTTCCAACATCTCGAACCTTAAATTCCCTCCAAGATTTCCAAAATGGCTTGAAAGTCCGACCAACAGCCTCAACATTCAAAACACATTTAGTCAGAAACTTTGCAACCAAAACAAATTCAGACATTCCTCTGTGATTTGCAAGAAGGACATGAAAATTTTCTTTTTCTGACAAAGAGAAACTGTTCCAATTAGAGAGAACAAAATCCATTTCATAGGCAGAAAAAGAAGAAAGTAAAACTTAAAAACTGTTTCCCTGACCCAAAGGAAAGCCCAATCAAGCCCTACCAATAACAATGTTAAGGGAGAGAAGGAAATATCACTCTAAGGAAGATAAAGGAATTCTATTGAATAAGTTCTAAGGCAAGGAGCCAAAGAGCCTCACGTATAGAGGAAAAAAAAAAAAACAAAAAACAAAACAAAAACAAAAACAAAACCAAACAAACAAACAAACCTTTTAATGACTTAATCCTTAACTTTTACTTCAATTAGTCTTTAAAGTTTAATACTAACATTTTGCCCAAATTTGTTAGCAAACTGCAAATAAAGCCTTTTAAACATTTAAAAATAAAAAAAATAATACTAATCAAACAACAAAAACGGTTTAAATTTCAAGATAAAGTTGTAATGATGAATGATTTGTTATTAGATTGTATAAAGGAATAAAATGAATCAATTTTAATTTAACAACTATTCAAATATCCAAATTTTACAAAATAAAAAATATGAGCATTTGTACATGCTCATCTAAAATAGCATTAAGCTCAAAATATAGCTACTGAAGTGCATAAATCATTCACATCAAATTATGAATCGGTTATACAAAATGGGATTTTGCTACAATGTTTGGGTAAATATACAAGTCACTATAGCTTGTGCAAAACAAATTATTATTATTTCTTTGTGTTTTCTTAGGTTGAAAAAAGAGAGTAAATGATAGTTGCTGTGTATAAAAAAAAAAAAAAAAATGTTTTATAAAAACCATGAAAAATTGTTATCTTAATAAAACAGCTTATAAAATAAATAACCAAATGTAAGTGTTTTGAAAAATATTAGCGAAAATAGAAAAAAAAAGTATCTTTTATCTATATATATATATATATATATAACCGAAGCCTCTGAAGCTCCCACAATTTTCCACGTCATCACTATTTTCTTTTTCTTTTTAATTTAGATTTTTTTTTTCTTTTATTGAGTCTACACTTCGAGCCCAATCCAAAGTCTTATATATATATATATATATATATATTTGTATTATTTAACAACCGGATGTTTTCTGGAGCCGCCTATTGTTTCAAGCTTTCTGAAGAGTGTTTTCTGTTTTGTCTTTCTTCTTCTTCTTCTTCTTAGGGTTTAAGGCTGCTGCAAAGTTTGCAACAGTCCCAAGTCACCACACCAAACCAGGTATCTACAAACAAAAATCTCTCTTCTGTCTTCTATCTTCTCTCTCTCATTCTCTCATACACGTACGGCTCTTCTCTCTCTCTCTTTCTCATGCACGGCTCTTCCCTACAACAATAAACCAAGGCTTAAACCTCTTGTCTGTAGGGCTAGGCTAATTAATCCCCGAATCCTGTGTAGTTGTTTTGTATCTGAGGCTTACTTTGTAGAAAGTTGGAATCTTTCAACAACCAAATGTTTTTATAGACTCCATTGTAGGCATTTAATTTATTTGATGCTTTACGAATATTTATGATAGTTTTATTTGATACCTCGAATTATGGAAATATTTTTCATAACCATTTGAAGAATAGTATATGTTGTTATAGTAGTCATCTTGACCATTTGAAGTTTTAACTTAGCCTCATTGATTTTATAAATTTAATTGCATAAATGTATATAATATATTTTGTGAATTTTATTGATAGATTTGTAAAGCATGATATTATTGAGAATAATATCATTTTAATATGCAGTTGAATTTAAATATGTTAGGCATTTTTCTGTTTTTTCGTTATTCATTTTCTAATCATATATGTAATTTTATTAAATTATTTCGTGCATCGCGACTAATATATATATATATATAAGGAGAGTTGAGGTGCTTGTTTGACAAAACGACTTCTAAAACGTTAAAACGGCAAAAGATGTGTGCTATGTTTTGTTTTTATCATTTGCGAGAGTTTGTTTTGTCTTCGGCAGACAATAGACGTAGATTCTTTGAAGCCCAGCAAAAAAAAGTTTAAAGCCCAGCATATTCTTTGATACTCTAAAAACATCTACCAATTTTTTTCAACGACCTTGGGTTTGTGAAACTGTACAACATCCAAGAAATTTTCTTTCCTACTTTCGTTGTTTTATCCGTCACCTAAACCATGGTAACTTATTAACCACCTGTTCAACCATGGCACCATGTGGTTAAAACTTTAAAGAAAATCTGTGTGGGTTGCATATAAATAAAAATAATAATAATAATTATGTGGGTTATCAAACCTAAAGAGGAAGGTGGCTTGGGCATACAAGCGGCAAGGGCAAAGAATATGGCCCTACTTGGTAAGCTCAATTGGAGATTGTACTAGGAAAGAGAGTCGCTTTGGGCTCAAATTCTTCTTAGCGGATACTGCTCTCAACATCAAAGAAACTCCAAAGACCTTGATAAGCTTCCATGCTCCTACAATTGGGCTGCTGTCAAAGTGGGTTTTCTAGTCTTTGAAAAGGGCATTTATTGGAATGTGGGGAATAACTCAAATATGAAGTTTTGGGGGAGCAATTGGGTTAAGGGTAGCGCTGCCAGAGAGTTTATTGAAGGCCCACTTACCCAGCAAGAAAACAACCTGGCTATTGCAAAAAAATTTTCAAAATGGAAAATGGGTTTGAGGGAAAATCTCCTTTGATCTTCCTAGGGTGGTCACTGACAAAATCCAAGCCATCCCCAGGCAACTTTTTGGTGAGAATGAGCATTCACTGACGTGGAAATTTTCTCATGATGGGTCTTCAGCCTTGCCTCGGCCTACAACGGGCAGTTGGATATGGAAGTTTGACACCCTACCAAAAATTAGACACTTTATATGGCTCTGTTTCCACAATAGTGCTCTGATAAGGCAAGTCATCAATGCCAGAGGTATCAACTGCAACACAAGATGTCCCTTGTGTCAAGACCAGGAGGAATACGTCATTCACCTTCTAAGAGATTTTCCTGTTGCAATTAATTTATGGAAAAAGATTGGAACCCCTCAATCCTTAGGCAATTTCATCCAATTGAGTCTCCTAGACTGGATAAAAGAAAATTGTCTATACAGCAATCAAATTCTGGCCAATGGTATCCCCTAGAACTCTCAATTCCCCTTCGCTATTTGGAGTTTGTGGAAACACAGGAATAGAGTTGTGTTTGAAAACACTCCGAGCAATCCGAATCTCCACCTATCGTGCATCTTGCTAGCTAGAGAATTCTTTTACTGTGTAGGGAGAGGACAGAAATTCAAACACCATATAGTCACTCCGGTTTGCTAGCACAGACCACTCCAAGGATGGTTCAAGTTGAACTCAAATGGGGCTTCTTTTGGGAATCTAGGGAAGGCAAGTGGGGGAGGTCTTATCTGTAATCATAATGGGAAGTGGATCAAGGGCTATATGAGACACATTGGCATAGCAACCAATATCATTGCAGAGTTTTGGGCCCTAAGGGATGGGTTGGTGCTTGCTTCCCAACTTGGCATTACCCAACTTCTTGTGGAATTGGATGCAAAAGTTATTGTTGACCTGGCTCTCTCTAAGAAGCCTTCTAACAATTCATATTCCTCATTGCTGCAGTTACCTCTTAGGACAATTCCATCGAATCAAGATCAGCCACGTGTTTCAGGAGGCGAATAGGTGTGTTGATTACCTTGCTAAAGGAGACTACTCCCTTCTAGGGAACTTAGTTGTTTTAGATTCTCCTTCTACTAATGATTTATTTGTAATTTTGAATTCAAATGCTACTGGCATGTACTCCTTAAGGCCTTCAGCCACTACGTCGCCTTTTATGGCTAATTAATTTCAAGTACTTATCACCCCTTTTAACCCAATATAACAATAACAATAATAATAATAATAATAATTATTATTATTATTATTATTATTATTATTATCTGTATATATTAAGAGGATTCAGAAAGTTAGTTATTGCTTTTTTTCCTGTCAAAAATACTCCTAAATTAATTAACCAACAACTTAAAAATGGGGTTAAAATAGTAAATTGGCAAAAGAAAGTTAGTTATTACTTTTTTTACTGTCAAAAATACCCCTACCTAAAACTTAAAAATGGGGTTAAAATAGTAAATTGACAAAAATAATAAATTCCTACTTCTATGTTGAAATGTCTTCCTACTTCTAACAAACTCCTACTTTTACGTTAATTTAAATTCTTACTTCTACTCTATAACTCCCTACAAAATAGAATCACTCTTTTATTAGTATTAAAACTTCTCAAATCTACAAAACTCATCCCACGTATTCTTTTTTTTTTTTTTTTTTTGTGATTAGAAAAAGTAGAAATCCCAAATTATAACAAATGCAAATTATTAATCTTTACCCAAAAAATAGAAAAGCCTCTAAGCACGCGCGTGAGCGCGTGCTTAGAGGCTAGTTATTATTATTATTTTGGAAATATTTTCTTTTATTTCTATTTT
Organism: Quercus robur; assembly: GCF_932294415.1. NCBI lineage: Eukaryota > Viridiplantae > Streptophyta > Magnoliopsida > Fagales > Fagaceae > Quercus > Quercus robur. The sequence goes on along the minus strand of NC_065538.1, from coordinate 59,026,681 downwards.
TAGCAAGCATAAATTCATTATACAGGGAAACCATATCAACTTCAAAACTTTCATGCAAAACATTTAAAACTCTTAATTGATTTTGGAAAACAGAATTTTCAATAGGAGGAAAATCAAAATCAGAAGGACAAACAAATTTAGTGTCATCTTCTTCTTCATTAGAGGTTCTACCATATGGAAAGGAAGCTTCAGGTTTAGTGGAATAGTAAACAAAGCTAATTTGAGATTTATCGCTTGAAACACCTTTTAGCTTTAAATCAGTGGGTTTTTCAAAATTCTTTTGCAAAAAATCATTGAGATCTTGATCTCTTTTTGAAATACTTTCAGATCCAGCAAAGGAATGTCTTCTTTCGTTGATTCTCAAAGGTTGATTATTTTGAAAACTTATTTTAACAGTACCATCAAGATATTGTTGAATACGTGTAAGATCAAGCTCATCAAAAACAGGTTTAGCAAGAGGAAATTCTTGTTCCACCAACCATTCAGTGGGAAGCTTAACATCTTGCCATTGAATCATTTTTGGAACTTGAACTTTAGCATCAAGGGTTGAACATTGAATTAACATGGTTTTACCATAAGGTTCTCTATTAATCTTAGCACCAGGGTTCAATTGAGTACCCAACAATCTATAATAAATGCGGTAAATCAAAGCAAAAGGCTTACTACCTTCTTCCATGTGATAACCAGATGAAGCAATATTCAAAGTTAAAGCTTTAACAATATTAGGATCATCCAAAGCAAAAGTAAGATCAGGATAACAATGGAAATATACAGTACCATCATACAAAGAGGCAGTAAGCATACCAAGAATGCTATCTTTAAAGATCTTAAATCTAGCATTACGTAAACACATGAGAACAAAAGCATTAATACCTTTTCTGGTGAGTGGTTTAATAACAACTTGAACCATTCCAATATGCAAATAAATAAATTTTTTAGCAACAATAAATTCACTAATATTCCTTTTGGAAAACAAGCAACATTTTTTATGAGTTTTTGAAATAGAGAATATTTGTTCAACAGTTCTAGCTTTGTAAGTAGAATGAAAAGCACTTTCAACAAAACTAGTTTTATAAACAGTTTTAGTATCAACTTTAGGGATGTTCCATTTCTGGAAATCAAGAAACAATTCATTGTCTTCAACATTGTGATCTTCTTCATTTACAATATCAGGAGGACAACCAGTCCTGGAGCTGACAGAAGAGTTGGATCTCCACAACCTATCCATACTATCCTAGGTTTAACACTCAATTATCATGTTTTTTCTTAACACCGTTGCATTTCATAACACATACCCTAGTCAACCCTATACCTCTCATGCCCTACACGCCCTCTCTTGGCTCAAACGGGCCTTACTGTTCGGTTCTAGGAATTCACTTTCCGACACCGGTGGCGCCAACGACGGTAAGAAGGGAACACAACAAAGGAGTATCAAAGTTTCGGGTTGACACAAACAGAGAGACAGAGAACACAACCACACTATCACCGGCCAGAAAGGAATGGCTCTGATACCATAAAGGGGGAAGGGACACCAAGTTGAAGGTTGAAGCATAGTTTCACAGCAATAATATATGTTGAAAATAAAGTAGAACCAGCCAAAGAGGCAGTATTGCATAGCAATAACATATTTTGTTTTTTGATTTTCTTGAAAACCATTATGTTTCAAAAGATGAAGTTTCAAAACAACATCTAAATGTGATAAAGAAATCAAATTTTGTTAAAGAAGATAAAACCATTATTAGGTTTAGCCATCCACCTCTTGAGACAGTTTTGATAACTTGTCAAAAGAAGGAACTGAAGGCCTCCCCTTTCAAAATTGCTGATGACCAAACTCCCATTGTTAGTCTTATTGAACAAAACGATTTTACTAATGAATCTTTGCATATTATTGGTCAACAGCTTGACCGCATAGAAGAAAAAATTGTTGAAAAAACTGTTTCTGTTGAAAAACCTATTTCCGAAAAATCTGTTTCTGTCAAAATTGAAAAACCTTTGATTGATTTACCCAATCAAAGAGAAAAGGTGAATTTCGAAACCTCTCAGGCTAAAACCCCTGAGATTGTTGAGAAAATGTTTTATGATTTAAAAGTTAAAACTGAGGGTACTTCTACAAGTACTCCGGCTACTCGAACTATTTCTAAAAATGAAATTGTTTCTGAAGAAAATACAGATTCTGATACTGTTTCTTCTGTTTCTGCAAAAAAAAGGTTTTTGATGATGATTTACCTGAAATTAAAAGATTTGTTGGAAATTCCAAACCCATGTCTTTTACAAAGAACTGGTATTCAAAACCCACTCCTCCTGATATGTAGTTTAAAGAAAGATCTTTTCAAACACAGTTTTCTGTTTCCGCTAATAAGCTTTATGAATGGAATATTGATGGTTTTTCTAAACAAGAAATCATTAATAAAATGGGTCATATGTCTATGGTTGGTATTGCTTATCAAAATAATCATGATCTTGATCAACCTGAAATTGTTAATTTACTTGTTACTGGTTTTCTGGTACTCTTCGTGGATGGTAGGATTCATATCTCACAGAAGAATCTAGAGACTCTATTAAACATGTTGTTAAAAAGAATGATGAAGGTTTGCCTATTTTTGGTGAAAGTATTGATCGTGGTATTCCTGATGGTGTTAATACCCTAATCTATACTATTCCCAAACATTTTGTTGGTACTCCATCTAATATTTCAACTCGAGTTTCTGATTATTTGAATGATTTGAGATGTCCTACTATGTTTGATTACAGATGGTATCAAGATGTTTTTATTTCTAGAGTGATTCTCTAAAAAGATTGCCACAAGCCTTATTGGAAAGAAAAGTTTATTGATGGTCTACCTCCTATCTTTGCTCATTAGGTAAAACAAGAGTTAATGGGTAAAAATGATTCTATTGGTTATGATAACTTAACTTATGGTGATATTTTAAGTACTATTAAAAAACTTGGTATTAATATGTGCAATGATGAAAAACTGTTAAAACACCAATTAAAGAATAAAAGAAAAGCTAAATATGAAATGGGTAATTTCTATGAACAATATGGTTTGCCTCCTATTGCTCCTTCCTGGCAAAAAGGTAAAAAAAAAACATGATAAAAGCCATAAAAAATACAAAAACAACTTTGTTAAACCTAATGATTTCTATGCTAAGAAGAAAAATGTTTCAAAAAAATATGATAAACAGAGATCAGGTAAAGGTAAATGCTTTAACTGTGATAAACCTGGACACTTTAGTAAAGATTGTAAGCAAAAACCTGGTAAGTTGAAAAACAAATTTAATATGTTAAATATTGATGATAAATATCAAGAAGAATTATTCAGAATCCTTGAATCAAACAATTCGTCTGATTCTTTGGAAGATGATTTTTCTTCTTCATCTGATTCTTGCTATCAATCTACAACTGATTCTTCTGATTCACCTAATATTAAAATTGGTTGTAGAGATTCCTGTTGCAATGTTATTAAATTTGTTAATGTTCTTACTAAAAGTGAAGAAAATGAAAGTTTAATTATTCAATTGATAAGTCAAATTCAAAACCCTAAATTGCAAAAATAATATTTGGATAAGTTTAAGAAAAATCTGATAAAAGATGAAACTGGTAAAAAATTAAAATCAACTATAAGCTTTGAAGAAACTTTGGAAAGATTTAATAAAAAGAAATCCAAAGAATTAACTGTTAATGATCTTCAATATGAAATTAATGTTGTTAAACAAGAGATAAATGAATTAAAACATGAATTTAAAAACATTAAAAGCGATAACAATGATCTCAAACAAGAATTGATAATGTTAAAAATTGATAAAAATCTTAATAAATCTGATAACGAACAAGATGAGCACAAAGATGGAGATGAATCCAATCAACGGACTCTTCTTTCTGATAAATGTATTGTTGATAATTCTCAACTTAATCTTGTTAATAAATTGCTTCCTCCAAAATGGTTTACAAAAGTTAAAATTGTTGTTTCTCATGATTATCATTTTACTCTTATTGCCATGATTGATTCTAGTGCAAATATGAACTGTATCCAAGAAGGATTAATTCCTTCAAAATATTTTGAAAAATCAACTAAAAGATTGGTTTCTGCTAATGGTTCCCAAATGAAGATCAAATAGGAATTGAATAATGCTCATGTTCGCCATGGTAATGTTTATTTCAAGATTTCTTCTGTTCTTGTTAAAAACAGGACTGATAAAGTGATTTTTGGTCTACCATTTATAAATGTTTTGTATCATTTTCTTGTTGAACATGATGGAATTACTACTGATCCTTTCGGATAGAAACTAAATTCAAATTTGCTTCGAAGCTTGAAATTGATACTGATTATGCTTTGAACCTAATTCTTGCTAAAGTTGAACATCTTAACTTCCTTAAGCAAGAAGTTAGACACAAGAAAATTGTTGAACAACTCTCTGATAAATTATTGCAATTAAAAATTGATAATTTTCAGAAAATTCTGATTGATGATGTTTGCTATGATGCTCGTAATGCTTTTTGGCATGAGAAAATATACAGTGATAATCTGTCTTATGTTGAAAACTTCCTTATTAATGTGCTTATTCAAGACCTAATGATAGGTTCTTACCAAGGTTTCACAGATATTGCTAAAGGTAACACTCATCGCACCAAAATATTAACTACTATCGATTGTCCTAACAGTATCAATATTTCTTCGCAGGAATCGACGCATGTTACATGGATAAGTACCACTAATAAGTGGAATAATACTAATACGTATACCACTAGTAAGTGGATTATTATGACTTCCTCGACAGAGAGGAGGAATAAGGGAAAAGCACCAACACAGGGCTATTCTCAAGACAAAAGGCTCCCAGCGGGACAACCTTTTGTAATGCATGAAGGCGCATCTTCTGGAATAAAATCCAGAGGATCAACATCCCTTTCAGGAATTTGTCCCAGCAGAAATGACATATTCCAGTGGTGATATGATAATTGCTTTACAAGAAGTTTTGTCTAAAAGGTTACAATTCCACAATGGAACCTATTCTGAACTACCTGATTCTATCAAATTTATTCTTGATAAGCTTCAAGCTGCTTTTATTAGAAACCACTGCAACCTCTTCTTGAGAACCCTCCAAGCACTTGAAATCCACCTTGTTAACCTTAATGCACAAAATGAAGTTTATATGAGCCATTATGCTAACTTTATTTCAGAAAATAACCCCAATTATGCCAACTTTGTTTCTGAAAATGACCTTGTTGATGCCAACCTTGTTCCAAAAAATAATCTTGTTTCAGAAAATGAGGCTTTTAAAAGCCACCTTGAAGCTTACATTAGTCAACTCTTTGGCAAAGAGGAAATCCATTCAATGGATAAAAAGACTATAATAGGCATTGATTATGCTAGATTGAGTATTAAGACCCAATCTCTGTTAAGAAGTGCTATTGCCAACTTGCCAGCAGATATACAATCTCGTATACTGAAAAGCAAGGCTATGTTTAGGTGTTTTGACCTATGGTTCAAATATTTCAAGAAACTTGTTACAACCACTATTCCTGATCCTGATGAATTGGATGAATCTGATAATGTATTTATCCAACTAGACTGGGAAGAACACTTTGGGAGTAGTCTCAGAGTGTATGAAAAGAAACATCCATTTCTTGGTCTCCTGGTTGATTATGATGATGGTTCATATGTTGCTGATGATGATTCAAATGATGATGACGATAGGAATCCTAACTGGCTTTCCCAAATGTTCAAATATGGCTTTATCAGGTTCATAAAATTAACAAGCCGTAAACAGGCCAGTCAACTTCCATAACTTATCCAGACTATTATTGGAGGGTTCAAAAGCTCTTTTGTTTCCATCAGATGCTGGAGCACTTTACCAAAATGGGAACGAGATAATTGGATGAATGTCCAACCCTCAAAGCATCTCATTCTCATTAATGGTTACACCCACCAAGGACAATGGTTTGAAGGAAATTCCCACTTGTCCTTCGATGATCCTTTTGCTCTTGCAAAATGTTGGAGAAATTATTTTAATAATCAAATTCTTGAGATTGCTCAAAATCTATGGAAAGATTATCATTTCATAGGAAGCACAGATAGAATTTTTGTTTTTGGTCCCAGACCCTATGCTAATGCCCTTGTTCATTTGTGGATAATAGATCATCCTAATCCAAGAAGTCTTCTCACCCCAGGAAAAACTCTGGAGTTTCAACCACTTATTTACTGTGGATTTTGTAACAAGTATGCTATTTACCATGAGCATGAATGTGATGACTATCCTTCAACAGATCCTTATGATGGTTATCCATCTGATGCTCCTTCCACTGATTGATGAGTTGTCTCCCGAGGTTACTACTAATTGGAGACTACTGCTACTTTCCCCTATTTGTCTAGCTTGCATAATGGCCAAAATGCTTCAATATTCATTCCTCGGTAAAAGTTCCTACTTTTGATTTACATCACTGCCCAACTTCTTCATGCATAAATAATGATGTTCAAAGAGATTCTTTCAGCCTTCAGTCATCTCAAAGTCCATTACTCCACTGATGGTTTTGAGATGAGATTCTTTTGGACTTTTATCTTTGAATCAAAACCTACTATTGCTGCTCCATGCGTAATATTTTGGTTCAGAGGAGAAGATTCTTTCGGTCTTTGGATTGTAGTTTCAATTATTCCAAGGCTACTCTCCAATAATGTTTGCAAGACTACTTTCAAAAGTGTTCCAACACTACTTTTCAGCAAAGATTTGGACAAGATATGGACAAGTTTCTTGCTACGGATGTTTTGAAGACAAAAGTGAAAATTTCACTATTCACAAATTATTGTTCACCGATTACTGTTCACAGATTACTGTTCATTGATTATTGTTTATAGTCACTGTTCACTTTTACTGTTCATGGTACTGTTCACTCCGAATTTTTGCCTATTTAAGGGGGGTTGTCCCTTAAGTTTAGACAGGTTTTTCTTCAGGTTTTTCTTAGAACTTCCTCTTAGAACTATTGAGAGCCTTTCTTTGAGAAAGTTCCTTGTTTCACCTAAACATTTCCTACTACTTTACAATCTTGTATCTAGAACTAAAACAAGTTTTGTAACTGTTAACCTGTACTGTTGAGATCTTGTAACTACTACTACTGCTGTAAGTGTTTTGTGCTATTTTCAATAACAAGTATTTTCAGTTTTCTATTCATTATACTACTTGCTACCGCCATCTTAGACAATTCTAAAATTTTATTGATTTCATATATATTGCTTGGCTGGTTCTACCGCCTTACTACTGCTTTTAAATTACTTTGATTATAACTACAATATCGCCTTTTTGGCTGGTTCTACTTTATTTTCAACATATATTATTGTTGTGCAACTGTGCTTCCGCCTTCAGCTTGGTGTCCCTTCCCCCTTTATGGTATCAGAGCCATTCCTTTCTACCAGTGATGTGGGCTAGACATGGTTTTTAGGTTGGCCAATTGTTGTGTTCCTTCGGTCATCTACCCAACATAACCTTTAAACTTTTCTATGTATTGGATTGCTTGTATGATATTTGGTTGATTCAATAATTAAAGTAGACTTATAATTTGCTGTTTTGTGAGAATTGATTTTGTAATACTGATTTCATTTAGTAAGAGAAGGGAAAAGGGGCGATACATAAATATTACTAGTAAGTTACCCATGTGATGCACGAATAATATTGTAAAGTTTTATGTAAAATGATTTTGGAGAATGTTGTATATGTATTATAGCATAATTGTTATAGAAATTTATTGGTAATAAGTTCATCATAAAAAGCAACAATTATAAATTTCACACATATATCCATTATAATTATTCAAATGAAGTAATGAGAATTTTTTTTTCTTTAAAAAAAAAAAAAAAAAAAACTTTGAAGGAATATTATAGAATAAAAGTTGATATAGGATGTGTCTTTCTCTTTCTCCTTAATTCTAAAACAAAATACACATCCCAAAAACACACAGTCAATTACATCATTTACAAAACCTACAAATCCACAACGTCCGACCTTAACATCAAAATCGTAATTGTCGTTGTCACTTAATATAAAATACAAACCCCCCTTCTTTGGTTGTAGCCAATTTATACGGGTTAGGATTAGACGAAACAACAATATTTGAGCTAGGTAGGTGTCTCCGAAAGATTGAAGGTAAATGACATCGTTTTTGGCTTGTGTGTATTTGACATGGGATGACATGAAGGGCTATGGGTAGGTATATATAGAGAGGTAGAAGTGCAAGAGGTGAAAATTGTGAATTAAAACGCAAAGAGTTTTGTGTGTATGTGTGAGGGATGAAAAGTCTTGAAACATTGAATCAAAAGATACAAAGAATATTTATTTTTTTAATTAGAAAAGTCCTAAAACATTGAATCAAATGAAACAAAAAATCAATATTTAATTTGTTCTTATCTCTAATGTGGCACTTGAGAATATTTCAATTTTCTTTGCATAGAATGCGCCCTTTAGTAAAACCTCATATTTTTTGCATGAGGTCTCTGCTTTTATATATATATATATATATATATAGAGGAGTCAATTTTATGATGATGGTCGGTTTAGTTTGGACAAAGGAACAATAAGTTTATGTAACATATAATACTAGTATACTGTTTCAAAGTTACCAATATCTATATACTTACATAAATAACATATGTTTATAAACATGTAAATAAATATAAAATACATATATAAACATATATTATGTATGTAAGTTTTATTTATTTACATGTTTATAAACATATAGTTTAAAATAAGGCAAAATATTAGCTTAAATAAAATAACCCAATTTATTAGTTTAAATAACATGTTTTATAAGTTTTTAACATTTTTAATTATTTTTTTACTATACCTGTTGGAGCACCCAAAAAATCTTTGGTACAATACATCCCAATATTTTATCCAGTACATTTTAGAGGAGAACAAATACCAATTTAATAGCTAATACGGTATTGGCATCCTTACTTAGAAATCCTTAGAGAATGTGTTAGGTTTATGTGTGTTTTTGGAGTCATCACTTATTTCATTATGGAAAAAACAAAAACCTTTATGAATATACCTCTTTATTGAACAATTGAATGAATATATCACTGGATCAAAAGAAATATAAAATTACATGGCTTTAGTCCTTATTACATTCTATGAAAAAAAAATACAAGACATTGGTCTTAACAATTAAACCTTTCTGTTCTTCTCTGTCACGGTCCAGTCGACACAATTCAAAGAAATTCTAAATTTAGAGATTCGTTGAGATCTACTCACCAACTAGGACTCATACAAAAAGATCACGTATGTGTTTATATACATACAACCGACTTACGTGTGTGTGTATATATATATGTATAAATATTATATATTATATATATTTATAATTTTTTTAATATTCTATGCGATTAAACAACAATGTTTTAGGCTTGATATTAATTTTACCCTTTGTTTTTGCAACATTGAACCACCATGTTTTATCAGTTTATTTCTCATCTCCTCCTCTTGAAAAGAATGAAGATTAAGAAAAAGATAATCATAAATGAATTGATTGCTCCCATAACTATACGCAAATAACAAATATACAAATCTATAATAATAATTAATAACTAAATTCTTGCTAAAATTATATTTATTGAATTAATTAGATATAATGATTTCTTTTATAATCTTAAAAAAAATAAAATTAGATTCACCAACCATATATTGTTAAAAATTACATGCCTCAATTTAAGTTATATAAGTGTATGTATATACATAATGTGAACCTTGTATTTTTAAAACTTATGTGCTTCGATTGAAGTATATATCATATTATATGCTTATATGTACATAAGTATAAACATATACTTATTTAGACTTGAGATTAGATTGTGTAAGTTTGTAAATAAGTTTATAAAGATAATTTTCTAGGAGATAGGTAGTCCCATTTTAATTTTTTCCTTTTTTGTGGCAAAATGATGTCGTTTTCTTAAATTAGTTACAAATTTTAGTTTAGAAGGCAAATGTTGAGCTTTTCGTAACAAAATCTTCTCTATTTCAAATCAAGATCCTCTAGAGTTTTTAGGACACTCTACCAAATTGATTTCTTTTAATCTTAACATTTCATTCTAAAATAAATTGTTGAGATTATAAGATGTATCCATTAACAAAAACCTTAAAATAATGATGCCACATTGGCTATTAAAGAAAAGCAAATTGAAATGTCAGATTTTAAATTATTTAATTTATTTGAACTTTTCAAAGAAAATCATATCTGAACTCTCCTCCTCTGTTAGGTTATGGAGCAAAAGAGAGGATGTGATGATCAAAGATTAGTATGTTAAAACCATTGGATGCCTCTTTATGACAAATCTGAAACTTGATCTTAGGGCTGTTCAATTTAGCATGGACCATTTCTTATGTGTAGTACAAGAAAATTATTTATTCTTTATTATTATTAGTAAGTTACCCGTGCGATGCACAAAGAATGTTATGATGTTTTATGTAAGATGGTTTTGTAGAATATTGTACATATATTATAAAGAAAAAGTAATCTAATTTAATAATTAGAGCCAAGAAACATATACATTTTGAGATATTAAAAATTAAATTAATAGCAACGTATCACAAAGATCAACCTACTCAAACTATATGAGTCAATGACAAAGTTTTCTTTATTATAACAATGAGGTAAAGATTAAAAATAGAGAGACAAACAATGTAGGAAAGAAAATGTAACAATGTAATAACAAATATTAATATTTTCTCCAATATTCCCCCATAAGCATATTATATATATATATATATATATTGCTTTTTTTTATACTAAAATAGTGGGTATGCTAAAAGTCATGACGAAGAGAGAAAAGCGTAATGTAAGTTCAGGCAATTAATGAGATATTAATAAGATAACAGTAAAAGTAAGTTAATGTGATCTTTTGGAGTAAAAAAACTTAATGAAAAGAGGTAAAAAAAAATGCTAAATACAAAATTAGAACGTCACATGGCAGGATCTCATACACTCCCATATGAGGTCTCTGCTTATATATATATATATATATATATATATATATATATGTGTGTGTGTGTATGTATGTATTTAATGATTGATTCTAAAATAAACAATCATCTTTGTATAAGCTGATGTGAAAGATAACCAAGTGCCTTCTGAATAGGTAGACATTTGGCAAAACTAGAAGGTGTACGCGTCTCTAATTACAAGAGCTATCTTGTTCAACCTTTGATTGGGGAGTGCATGTGGATGCTATATCTGCATATAATAATCTTCAATTGATTAAAATCTGGTGGAACGAACTCCAGAGCTAACTGGTGGGGGAGTAGAATGGGAAAAAAGTTTATTCTACAAGCAGCTATTGTCTTAGATTTCATTTGGACATTGAGAAATAATAAGTAATCCACAATAGCAGCCCAAGTGGGCAAAGCATCCTATTCTGATTCAGGCTCAATCAGAAGATAGAGAGCTTTGTAGAAGCTCAAGAAAGAGGATTCAATATTTCAATGTTGAAAAGAGGAATATCAATTCTGGTTTGGATAAGACCACCAGATGGCTAGATAAAAATGAATTATGATGTGGTAATTGGCAATAGAGATGTGTGGCATTGGCAATGGTGGCTCGAGATGCTCAAGGTAAAACGCTAAAGGCAAGGTCACACTTTGATAAAGCGAGGAACCAAAAATAATGGAGACCAAAACAAGTAGGCTTTAATCGAATAATAGTTGAAGGGGATTGCAAACAATAAATAGATGCACTAGCAGAGCTTAATCATAACAAGAGTTGGGGAGATAGGAGATAGCTGCATTGGTGAATGATATTAAAGACATTAAAGGCTGGCTTTAAGGAATGCAAATTTAGTTGAGTCACAAGAGATTATAACGCAGCAGCCCATTCTCTCACAAAATAGGCAAGTAATTGCATGTTTACTGGGAGCTTGGATAGTTCTAATTCACCTCTTATTTTGCTTCAGGTTATTTTGTATGATAACTCCAGCTTTTAGTTCAATGAAAATTTCTGTTGATTAGGAGAGAAAAAATTCTGGTTTTTTTATTACCAACATAGGTGTCTAGGGTTTTTAGAGTATCTAATTAACACCTAGTGTCACACAACTTTAAGAGATGCAGCTAATTTGATAGCAGCATGAGTTGCTGAGTTTAACAATCTCCTAATCCAGGAGAACTCACACTGAACGAAGGAATTAATAAGTTCTAAAATATTACTAATGATTGTAGGATAAGACTTTGAACTTAGTACCTCATAAAATCACATAAGAAACCAACCCTTGGGGTGTCTAGGATAAGATAACTTTTTTTCAGGGGAACCTCAAACTAGGATAAAGTTCTTACATCAAAAGGGAATCTACTTATCTTTCTCAAAGGCAAAGGTATCTCCTTTTTCAAGATATGTATCAAAAAGTAAGTCCTTAGAAATACTCATACTGGTTCCATTATCTAATACAGGTTCAAATCAGAATGGCAGAAGAGATTGTAAATTTGTAATAACTTATATTTTAAATGTAGAAGAAAAGGCATTAAGAACTAATGCCAATTCCCCAACATAGAGAAAAAGAATAAATAAATAAACTCAACTTCAAATTGAGTAAAAAAAAAATCACCCAATAAAATATAATAAATAAAGTAAGAATATAGTAATAAACTTTATTTTCCAAAGGCTTATTTTGTGGCTAAGTTAAAGGCTCTATAACTCACAAGCAAGCATATGATGCCAACAATGAAGAAATCTTCATGAGCGAATTATACCGTAGACAAGATGTTCAGTGACAACCAAACAGCAGACTTTTGTCTTTAAGGTAGTGACGGAACCTGAAGTTTTGTTCAAGGCGGTCATTAAGAAATTTGAATTAAACAAAATTTCATAAAAATAAAATTTGAATATATTGACATAAAAAAACAGTCGCAAATAAATAAAGTATTAAAATTTCATTCTACAAGTTTTTCATATTTTGAAATTATTGTATGATAGCTTCATTATTAATGCTATCAGCTACATTTTTTTTCAATATATACAATCAAGCAATCATTAAACTAGTGATCTCCCTTTTAATTACCAACATCTTACTTAAATAAGTAAAAATATAAACAAAATGCATCATCCTTTTTTATGATATGTTCCAACCAATATTTCATATTCTTTAAACTAATCAGGATTAAATCAATGCAATGCTCCACTCATTTCCTTTTTAGGGAAATCATGGCAAAGAGGTTAACAAGAACATCTTTGTAGATATGCTCTTTTTATTTTCTCTCGATCATTAGGATGAAAAGATGAGAATTTTTCTCACAGTCTAGGATCTAAAAGAAGATTATTCAAATGAATACGAATTTGCTTAGAATATAAATTTTGTAATAAAAGTGATTTCCTTATAAGAATTTTGTCCATAGTGATAACAATAAAATAAAGGGTAAGCTACAATAAGTTCATTCAACATAATCAACTTAGACCCCACCGCACACCCTTGGTGCGGTGGTCACTCTATAAGTATAAATACTTGTGGGGTATAGGGGGTAAGGGTCAGGGTTCAAGTCTCCAAGAGGGAGCTTTATACACATATACACTTAGATTAGGCTAGAGTAAAAATTCTATCTTGTATAAAATAAATAAAAAAATAAAAAAACATATTCAACTTAGGCATTAAACCATTACATTGATGATGTTCAATAAAATATTGAGGTATTATTTTAGTGCATACGTCTATGTACAAGAAGTATCACATAAATCCAATAAATCCATCTAAAGACTAAAACAAGTACTAACAGACTAGCTATTCAAAAATATGCATTTTTTTATAATAATAAAAAATAGCAATTTTAAAATATGTCTTTTGTAAACATAATTTAAAATATCACAATTAAACATTTGATTTGGCCATTTAGGATAATTTGTTTATTTGGACAATTTTTTAAAAATGTTACGTCTACAATATTTTTACAATAAATTCTAGTTGGCAATTGTTACTAGTTTTAATTTACATATCATTTAAATTGTTTTTTTTTTTTTTCCTACCAATAACAACCTGTCACTTAAGATTTGTTATGGAAATGTTGAGGACATGTTGTAAACATAGCACTTCTCCCAATTTTTTGATTCAATCTTCAATGGACCAAAATTTTGAAGAAGTCAAATTTTATTTTTAATGGACAAATTTTTATTTAGGATGTTCAAGGTTTTTTTAAGGTGGTCAAGTTTTTTTTTAGGGTGGTCAACAATCTATATTAATTTAAAATTACAATTTTTTTTTTAGGTATAAAATTTATTTATTTTTCAAGTTTGAGGGTGGTCCTGTGACCACCCTCAATTATATATGGCACCGGCCCTATTTAAGGCAATGATATAATTGCAAGGTTTTACCCTAATCAGTATACTTTTATGTTGCCATTTCTTTTAACCTAAGTCCAAAACATGCATCAAAGTTCAAAGCGTTTTATAAAGGGAAAAGGTATGTTATGGATCCGGTGTATATCATCTCTTTCACAACGTATGAGACAAACATATTCCGAGTGAGATACTGCATTTGCTCAATACAAGAGATAATTGATTGCTTTATAGGATATCCTTCTTTTAACATTCCTATTAGTTTGCTCCCAAGCCCAAGCTGTACGTTACCGACTTGACTGATGTCGATAGGGAGACTAGATTGTAGCATGAAAGAGGTGTGTTGTCCATGTCCTGTTAAGGAAATTTCCGTATTAACAATGATTGTAGCATCTATTAAATTTTACAACTAATACTCATGCTACAACAGGGATTTTTTTTTAATGAATCAGTAAAACTTATCATGAAAAAAAAGAGCATTTACAATATTAATAAAACAAGCAGCAAAACAGAGTCCATTTTTCATCAGCTATATATCATTATATCTGCTTCAGCCCAAATTCCAGATAATTAGATAAAGTTGAACTCGCATATCAATATAGATTTTTTGCCCCACCAGTTCATACATTGACTCTTGAAGAGTATCCCAGAGCCAGATCTTAATTAGGATGCATAATTTCAAATTTCAGCTTAAGACTATGACAGTTCACATTTTATTCCTTCCTCTCTGATAGTAAAAAGTGCACCAGAAGAAAAGAGGCCCCCCCCCTTTTTTGTTTGTTTGTTTACAACAAGTGTGGGAAGAGAGATTTGAATCCAGTTTCTCACCAAGTAATATGGGTCTTGACAAAAGCACATTTGCATCTATTGAATCGAAATGCCAATCCCCTCAAGATATATGGAAAGGCAGCAATTTAGAGAAATGTGGGAGGCAGCCAAGTCAAGCTTTTCAACCATGAAAGCTGATGCTTGATGCTACTTTCCATAAAATAATTCAAAGAAACATCTTTTGCCAGAGAAAATTAAATGAAGTATGATTGTCTCAATATTAGTCCTTAACATTTTAGTAGTTTATAATATTGTTCAGCTCTCATTTGGATTTTTTAACATTGGGTATTGTAGATGGTCTTCAGAGTTGAAAGTTAGTCATGGAAGTTTGGCTCTCAAACTTAAGAGCA
The DNA here is from genome assembly GCF_932294415.1 of Quercus robur. Taxonomy (NCBI): domain Eukaryota; kingdom Viridiplantae; phylum Streptophyta; class Magnoliopsida; order Fagales; family Fagaceae; genus Quercus; species Quercus robur. The sequence goes on along the minus strand of NC_065538.1, from coordinate 59,011,208 downwards.
TTAACTAACTGAATGACTTGAGAACTCTTGACTGTACTGATTATTGGTCAACTAGATCATTCCAAGGGAAATTGTTAATAAAAAGTACGAAATCTGATCTTATACACCTTAACACACAAGCGGATTTAGCTTTGAGTTCCATTTCATTTGCATCCATCAAGAGACTTGAGTCAACATTATTAAGCAGACCCAATACTAGTGCACTTCTGGCTCTATCACGAAAGAAATACTACCATTCTCATCAAATAATGAAAATAATAAAAACAAATTCAGGGCGTTTGGGTGATGTTACAATAATTATGCAGCACAATCACGGTTAAAGATGGGTAGAAAAGAAAACAAATCAAACCATATAGTTGATACATTCATTCCAGAAACAATTTGAGAGGCTTTTGAGCATAGTGACTTCTACTCTATAGCTTTTATAATTTCATATAAATTACAATTTATTGAACAACATACAGAACACAATATGACAGAAAATTGTAAAGCTAGGCATACAGAACCTGAGAGCTTGAGGGCGTCAAGTCAGAGAAAATTTCTGGTGCATCCTCAACCTGCCATTGAACATGAAACTTCCACTTTTTATTGGAAGTTTCTTTTTGGTTGAACCTTGAGATTTCACCCACAGCAACATGAAGGTTACGACCCACAACATAGATTCTGCAATCACATGCATTGACCGCAAAAGGTTTGCATATTTGCTCTGGTAAAGGAGGCCCATCTATTTGTTCCCAGGAATCATCATCTGTGTAATACACCTTAAGTTTCATTCTTTCATGCTCTGAAACCACAAACAAGTGCCCATAAACAACCACACTTGAACCTGTCCAGCCTTCTCTCAGCCCAACAGCCATACTCTCCCAATTATTGGTTCTAGGGTCGTAAACCTGACCCCTGGGAGAGACATAGAAAGGCCATAACCAGCCTTCCGTAACAAGAAGTTTCCCATTAAGAACTGCTGCATCATAAGACGCCATATTCGTTCCCATGCTTGCAATGGGATGCCAACTCCCCTTAACAGGATCCATAACCTCAGCTGAGTCAAGCTCAAAAAGATCTGTGCTGTTTCCTCCAGCAACATAAATCCTCCCATCAATCACACCACTTGCAAAAAAAGATCTAGCGGTGATCATCTGATTCATCACAGTCCAACGGTTTTTCTGCATCTCATATTTCAGAACCAAGTCTAGGGGGCAATCTACATCAGAAACCATACCGCCACAAACAAAGAGATTGCCATCACGGGGGATTGAAGCACATCTAACTCCTTGAGGACAAACCTTATCTTTGCAAGGCATTGCTGGGATAGTGTGCCATGATAAGTGAGTAAGGTCAAATACCTGCCACTGAATCTTTCCAGTGCCCTTGTGGAAGGCAAAGACAAAGAGCCAAGGGTCTTTGAAGCCCATTTCTTTTCTTCGGGTGAAAAATCGCTCTTTACTACCAAGCAGTAAATGCCACCGCTTGCAGACAGCTTTGCAGTCTGTGTGACTCTTGACTGGAAGCCGGAGAAGACAGTTAAGCGCCACATCATCAGGAAGCCCCGGAATGAGGGGTTCTCCCCTGAGAATTAACTCTGACTCGGTTGAAGGATTTAACAAAGAAGATTGGAATACTGCTAACCTAAATTTTGGGGATAATGTTATTTGGGAATCCCCCAGCTTGTGTACAGGCGCCTGTTGGGAAGACAATCGGACCCGTTGCATCTTTCACTCTTAGAACAATACTTTATCCCTTGAAGAACAATAATGATGCACTTATTCCAATATGGAGTTCCTTGTCTATGCTATATCAGTAGATGGCTATAATATATAAACCCAAAGTAATGATCATGTTCCAAATTTTATGACTTATTCACTCTTCCACACTCTTGGTACAAAATAGCTATCCCAAAATCTAGAATTACACCAAAGTGAAGCACCAATGCCTTGTCCAAGACATCCTCATAACATATAATTACAATTTACAGAACAAAAAATTCACACAAAACCCTTCTAAAAACCCAATTCAATCCAATATGCACCAAATAACATTAAATTTTGCTCTCCTTACATTCACACACTGCTTTTTATAACCACCATAGCCTAGCAATATACCAACTAGATGCTCTATATGCAGGTGAACTATTAAAGCATCAAAACCCCAGATAACAACAGTACCCCAGAAACAGCCCAAATTCTCAGCTATTTCTTAAAGAGATAGAAACCAAAGACCCAGGAAAAAAAAATACCCAGTTTGTAAATCAGACAGAAATGAATATTTTATGATCTTTAGAGACTGATAAGTCAAAAAATAAACCAATCCCAGAACATAGATTTTGCTATTTCTAACTTAGAAAACAAAACGAAAAAAACAAACCCCACATGGCAGAAACCACAACAAAGTGACGAGAAAGCAAAAATAAGAACTTACAAGAAAGAAATTGCTGGAATTTTGTGATAAAGATGGGGACTTTGATGAGATTTAGAGAGGTCTGGCTTTTGGCAATACAGACAGGCCACACCTTTAGACTATTCTTCCTCTCAAAGGGCAGACAGTATATATGTACAAAACCACTACAAATTATTCTGAGGCATTAAAAAAAATAAAAAATAAAAATAAAAAAGCTTCATTTTATAGCTTCCTACCAGCCACGCGCCTATAGAGCGTGCTAAACAGGCAGTGAGTTTAGGAACGGAGAAACCTTGTGTGAAAGGTATGAACGTGGTTTTTACGTGACAGAGATGGCGGTTGTATCTGGGTTTGTAATCTTAGCTACGTAGAAAGATTAAAAATGAAGATTAAATTTTCAAAGCAGAAGTGCCAAGCCAACGCGTAATTTTTTTTTTTTTTTGAGAATCTGCCAACGCGTAATTTAGAGCATGTTTGGTTTATCAGTTTAAACAGTAGTGTTCAGTGTTTAAACACTGAACACTAGTGTCCAAAAACAAAAAAGGACGTTTGGTGTGTCATTCCTGTTCAGGGATTGTTTGGAAAATAGTGTTCAAAAATCAGTGTTTAAAATGATATTTTTGAAATCATCTCTAACCTGTTTTTAAACAACAAAAACTAGTGTTTTAGTGGCAATTGTGTAATTATGTTGAACATTGTATGGCCCACGTCAGACATCAAAGCTGTATTGTCTCGGCAGTCGCACCCATACAGTCCTGTTAGGCATTAAAAAAATATTTTTTGAATAAAAAAATGTTTATTTTAGTTAAAGGTGTCAGTTTTTTCACTTTATTTTTAAATCAAACACACATACCAAACACATTTTTATGTTTTTTTGAACACTAAAACATGTTATTTAAACTATGATACCAAACACATTTTTTTGTTTTATAAACACTAAAAACACATATTTTAACAACACTTTTTAAACTACAATTTTCACATCTTTTTAAACAACAATTTTTAAACTCTATGACCAAACGGGCCCTTAAGGTAAGAACATATGTTATTTTAAAGACAAATATTTATGATTAGTCATTAGTGGATAATCAAATATAGAACTTTGCGAAGAAAAAGAAGTTAGGAAGAAGTGGATGCTGTAACGAAATAGAATAACGAGAGTAACGATGCCAAGCAATGACAAATTTTTTATCTGATTGATAATGAAAGGTCTTGATTCCCTCTTTCTTTTGGCTTAGACTTAGTAAAGAATCAATTTGTTAAAAATTTCAATAAGGAAATGAGAGGGACACAAAAAAGTCTACAATTTTTTTTTGTCACGTAAACAATTTGTTACGTGATTAGCTGTGGGTGATGAAAATAAAGTGGTAGGCCTGTACCAAAATAAAATATTTGACCACTGAGTTGGAATTACACAGAAAATTTTGGGAACAAGACTCAACAATGTCATCCCCTTTTACGGGGACGAAAGGAGGAAATGTAAATTATTAAATGCTTGAAAACAGTTGGTTTTTTTGTGAGGAAATTATCCCAAAAAACACTTTATGTTTGACCACTTTAAGTTTCTCAAAAAAAAAGTTTGACCACTTTAAGTAAACATGGCAATCGGTTCAGATAGGATCAATCAGGGGCCAGGTCAGATTCATCTGAACCTGTCAGGGACGGACATACACCATGCAAGAGGGGGCCATTGCCCCACCCCCCCCCCCCCCAAACACACACACAATTGAAAAAAAAAAAAAAAAAAAAAAAAAAAAAAAAAAAAAAATTAGTAAAAAAAAAATTAAGATTTGTCCTTTTTTATATATATATATTTGTCTCTCCTCCTCTAAAATATTTAGATATTGACCTACAAGAAAATAAATAAATAAATAAAATTTATGCCCCTTTAATTACAAAACCAAAATAATAAAAAAAAATATGGACAAAACAAAAATCGCACACAAAAAAAGAAACACTTATTTTGTATGTTATACTTGTTGATGTGTTTTATAATATGAAATGTTTAAGAAATATTTATTTTGTAGGTAGTATTTTGTTGAATATGAAATAAATGTTAGTTTTTATTTTCATAAATTTTTTTTTGGTTTTAAGCTTTGGCCCCCCCAGGTATGAATCCTGATTCCGTCCCTAAACCTGTATTTGTTCACATTGATAAAGGATACCATTAAAAACATGTATATGTCGATTAATAAGTTATACAATAAATTAATTTGTGTTACAATAAAAATTATTATATTATATCATATCATTTATCATATCATATTTTTATCAAAAAATACATATCATATCATATCATATACTGTATAATAAAAATTAGATTTAGAAGTCATGGTTGCACCAAATAGCTATACTAAATTGCAAAAATAATTTTTAATTTTAAAAAATATATATATAAGTTTTTTTATTCTTATCTTCTTCTCTTATAATTTTTAAATTGATAAAAATCTTATATTTAACTACAATCTAAATTCTAAACCTTTTATTACTAATTTAATTTTTACTTAATTTATATTACTACACATATTCTAATCCATTTATTAAAACAGCAACTCACCTTCTTTTTTTTTTCTTTTTCTTTTTTTTGCTTTAGATTTTCTCTTCACACACGGTTACTTTTTTTTTTTTTCCATTGGATTAATTTCCTCTTCACACACCACTTATTTTTTAAATTTACCTTTCAGCTTCACACTTCTATAAATAATAAAAAGGAAAAGAAAAGAAAAACCATGTATCCAAAGAATTGATAATGTAACAATGAAAAGTTGAACAAATGTGTGTAATTTTTATTTTTGTAAGCCACAGAGTTTGATTTAAGTTTTTTTTTTTCTTTAGATTTCCTCTTCATATGCCACTTATTTTTTAGATTTACCATTTCAACTTCACACTTCCACAAATTAAACTAGCATTAGACTTTTTGTTCTTATCAACTTCTTCAATGAGGAGTGTGTGTGTTTGTGTATATCATAATAAATACATACCATAGGGCTTTTTCTTCTATTCTTCTCTTCTTTTACTTACAATTTTGTAGGTATGCATTTGTTTACTCTATTTTTCATTTCCATCAAATTGAATAGGTTTTGTGTAGTTTTGTCTTTTCTTTTCTTTTTTTTTTAGTGAAATGTATTTTTATCTTTTGTTTAACCTAATTTCCTTAAGTTTCAAGTGGATACACAACCATTAACGATGACATAAATAATTTGAAATCTTAATATCATGAACTAAATACAAATATTAAGTGTGCACAACAATTTGAACAAAGCATTAATCCCATTAAGAATTTATACATATGCGTTTAAATAATAATTAATTGCATTATTATTGTTTAAGAAACAAAAGGTACAAATTAATGTGACTATATTTAGATAAACATTATGATTATATACTCAAAGTCAATAAAGATAATTCAAGATATTTTTATGATTACCTTTTTTTTTTAATATGTAAATATAGTGGAGAGAGGGCGGGTGGGGTTCAAACCCTAGTGCCTAGGCAGGGCACCACAAAAAGTGTTGGAACAAATGGAGTATCCCTTGAATCCCACAATTAGCCTTTTTTTTTTCTTTTCCTTTTTTTTTTCTTTTTTTTTTCCTTTTTTTACTTTAGCAATACAATTTTACACACTAAAAAATACAAAGGCTAGTGCCCATACGCAGGTAGGACTACTCTACTTTTCACAAGATACCGAAGCCAGCTCATTCTAGTAAAGCTTATAACAATACATTTGATCTCTTATCACAAAATCTTCTTGATTTTGAGGGCCAAACTATACTGTTATTCAATAATGAGGGTAATCCACCAACTATTAATTATTTCATCAATCAACTATTAATTATTGTGCTAATTTCATCCACAAGTTAGTCAACAAGAAACTCAATTCGCAAGCAACTGCTGGAAAATTACCAAATGCAATTCCTAATTTCCTATTAACTAATAATGTAAGAGTATAGTAGCAACTTATGTGGCAATTACGTTAGTGATATGTGTGATTTATGAATCCAATACTCTTTTATTTATCTTTATTATTTAGTCAAATTTATTATGAATCTTGTTGGTAGTTGTTCCAACTTAATAATCTGATCGTCAGGTAATGGGAAGTCAACCTAGGAAGTTGTCATTGGTGTTGAAAGTTGTCTAGCATTTAATTGTAAGCATTTAATGCCCATGCAATGTAATCACCTATAGAAATTAATGATAGGTTAGAAACAAGACAGAGAGTATTTGATTTTAAAAAAATTATTTGCAAGTGTTCTTGCTTTGGAGTTGAGTGGTGTCTACTACCTACGGTTGAGTGACGTCTGCTATCTCTAGTTGAGTGGCGTCTGCATCTCAAAACTATCATTTTTACCTTTAGATTGATTTTTTTTTTTTTTTTATTTAACCAACCCAACAGGCCTTGGCTTGCATCAAATTGGTATCAGAGCTAGTACTTCTATTATCCTATAGAAATTCTCATTTTGTTTCAGAAAATTTTGTTCATCTTCTTCCAAAATTTTTTACTTTCTCGTGAGGATTCTCTTTGAAAATTCTGTTCATATTCTTCAAAAATATTGTATTTTCTCGTGAGGATTCTCTTCGATGCCATATATGGTTGGAAATGTCAATTTGTCAAAAAATTGAGAATTTTGTCAAAAAAATTGCGAATTTTATGGTTTTTATTCAAAATGGCTCCAAGATATTGAAGGAACATTGATAGTGTTGATGTACAATCCGAACTTATTGAGTTGAGGCAATTTTATGAAGTTCTCTATCAAAAGATGAATAAAATCCTTAATCGAATTCCAGCCTCTCCAATTCAAAGTCATAGTAGTAGATAAACAAAGTTTTGCAAGGAATATGATTCCAATGATTACCATTCAACATCTTCAAGTTCTGTTTTAGAAACTACCCTTGTAAGTCCATCCTCCATGGATTCTTTGGTTTCAAACGTATTTTTCCATGGTAAATAGTGCTCTAAAATAGATACTATTATAGATTGGAATTCTCTGCCGATCTTTGACAAAGATTGTGAATTGTGCATGAGTGGTCAAGTTGTGGAAGATGATGACGAGACTTTCTTTGTTCAAATACAAAAGACCATTGATTTTACAGAAGAAAATTACTTAAAGGTCAAATTTATTCCCCTCATTATAGAAGAATTAGGTGTAAAGACATTATCTCTCGAGGAGAAAAATTCACATGTTGATTTTTCTTAGGGTTGGCAAATATTTATTTCTTGATGGTAAACTTGATGTTGATTTCGGTCTATCAATAGAAATTAAGGCTCCTTATTTGGAAAAGATGCATGATTTTATTTAGGATGCTTTTGTGCAACGTGAAGTAATTCAAATGGTTTCAACACCTATAAGTAGCATGTTGGTTTCACTTGTATTGCTGAAGATAAAGGGATGAAAAGGAATTATTGGACTTCCAAAAGATCAAGGGAAGGACTGAAGTTGACTTGAGGTTGAGTTCTTTTTCAAGAATGGGAGTTTAACACAGGAGCTTAGTGGCAACTTATGTGGCGGCCACGTTGGCGACATGTGTCATCTATTTATGAGTCCAATTGTCTTTTGTTTATCTTTATTAATTAGTCAAAGTTAATTAACAACCAAGGTAGAGTGCATTTGATTTCAGAAAATTATTTGCAAGTATTCTTAATTGCTTTGGAGTTGAGTAATTCCTCCTAACAATCAAGTGTGTGAATTGGTCGCGTTGAGTGGCATCCCGGAACTATCAATTTTACCTTTTGGTTGAATCTTGATTTAGCCAGCTCAGCAGGTCTCCACTTGCATCATTAACACAACCAGCAGAAACTTGATTAATGATACGCTTGCAATAATAATACCGGGGAGGCTTCGTGTTAACACAACCAGCAGAAGCTTGATTTGCCAAAAAAGATAAGCCTCCAAAGTTCCAATAATAATCCTAGGGAGGATTCCTATTAACACAACCAGCAGAAGCTTGATTAAATTCTTGCCATAAAAGATAAACTTCCAATTATAATCCTAGGAAGGCTTCAGTCAAAATATAACAAGACTTTGCATAAATACAGGAGTTCCTATCCGGGAAACTTAAAAGGTGGATCGTAGGATGTATAACAAGGATTCTGAATTAGTATTATTTACAACGTGCATTTTAAATTGAACTCTTCGGCCAAAAAATAAAATAAAATAAAATGAAGAAGTAACTTCATATATTTTAGCGCCCCCCCTCCTCCAAAAAAAAACATTCATATGGCCATTTTCATTGCCTTACCACTTCTAGTTTCCACTATGATTAGATATTCCGTAACTTCTTTGTTTTGATACAATTAAAGTAAATATTTTGAACTTGATTTTCAGAATCAACAGCTTAGGTATTCTATGAACAGAGGAAGAGGATGACAGAAGCTTACTAGCAAACATACAAGGGGTCATAGTGTTTACAATACTCCATTGCATAACTGATGCATATTAAGAATCCTGCATGAGTGACATAAGGAATCCGATACCGACAAACTATATTTACAACCATGCCCTGATATTCAAAAAGCTAAGATTATAACCAAAAAAAAAGGGGGAAGAGTACATTGAATATAAAGGAAGAGTTTATAATAAACTATAAACTTATCATGCATATAGTTCTTACATATATCCAAAATAAGCTGGGTTTTTTTTTTTTTTTTTTTTTCAAAATGGCAAATTTATAATGTCCTTTCATTTAATAGGGCGAATTATTTTATTTTATAATCTATTTAATACAACCATAACTATGTCCAAGCAGTTTTATTTTAATAAGCCCCATAAATGATAAATACAGAAGAATAGAATGCCAATACTATATATAGATGGCAGTAAAGGAAACCAAAGGAGTCAAGTGGGTGTGTTCATAAGGTTTATTGATTCCTTATTTGTGATTGTACCCTTCCCCTCCGTGCACACCACCAAAACACACACACACACACACACACACACACACACACACACACACACACACACACACAGGGAAAAAAAATAGAGCTGAAGAGAATAGTCATTTAATGATATAATATTAACCAATTACCAGCCAAAAGTGTGCAACAGCTAAAGAGCCTATTGAATCATTAAGAGGTATATAGAAGCAGGACTTGTACATAAGTCACTAGTATTGAACTCTATTTCATAAAATTTCAACAAGAATAAAAATAAACTGGCATGCCATGATTATCTTGCTGCTTGATAGATAAAGGATTGTGCATCTAAAATTAGAAAAGAGTACAAAATGCATGCACAAAAGAGGCATATTTATCTACGTGGCAGGTCAGATGCAGTTCATTCACTTTATTATGAAAGAACTATTTTTGTAAGAAAAACACAATGCATATCGTTTCCTGCTATATTTTACAACATGCACAACAGTTCTAGAAATGAATTTTAAATTGGTTAACTAAGAAGCATGGACACACAAAACGGCAACAGGACGTTTCTTGAAAAACTAGGACATGACAGAAGAACGAAATAAGGCAATTAAATAATATTTATGTTAAGGTATATTTAAGCATATTGTATGTTTATTTTGATTTTAAAAATAAGTAATAGCCATCAATAAGTATAAAAACTTATCTAAAACTAATTTAAAAAAGCAATAATAGATAGCAAAGAAATACATTGATACCCATAAAAATGATGCTAAGAGTACAAACCAAGAGTAAAATGAACTCCAATAAACATCATGACCAAGAAAAAAGAATGCCAAAGCCTAACACTATTTCACTATTTGACATATTCAGCATATAAAACCATAAACAAAAAGTTTTTTTTTTTACTATCAATGCTAATCATTAAGTGCCCAGAGACTACCCAAACAGAAGCCAACAGAGTATAAGAAATAAACAAATAAAAAAGCAAAGTGGCCAGATGTGAACAAGATCGATCGGTGACATAAGGTCATACTGTACCAAGCAATGAGAACATGCTGGTGAACTATCTCTCTTTCTCACCAATTGATGATGGAGAGACAGGAGCAGAGCACATCAGTAAGGGTGGACAGTATTGAGATTGAGTTCCAAAGTCACCGATTGATGGCTAGAGAGGGAGAGAAAGGGGAGAAAAATGTTTCCAAAGTGAGAGAGACATCATTCCAGGTTTAAAAATTTTTAATTTATTTTTCCCCTCTTTGATAATCTCCAGAACACGTCGTGACTATGTCCTAATTGTCTTTCTAAATATGAAACACTTCACAGACACAAAGGCAGCTGTGTCCCATGTGTGTCCATGTCCAACACAAACACTGGACTTTTTGGCGCATTCGTGCTTCCTAGCTGGTTACACTTTCTAGGACAAAAGAAATCATATAAGAAAATTATTAAACATTGTTAAGAACATTATAACAACTTAATAATAAGATATAAATACATAAGCCATATTCAGTTGTTCTAATAGGGGTGACGCAGGACAACCAAAACAATTGAATAGTAAAATTGAAAGACAAGAAAATAAAGGGATATGATCTAGGAATTAGCACCTAGGCCTAGCTTAGAGTCAACACCAAGCGAGGAAACCACTAAGAGTTAGCACTTAAGGTGGAACTGGAGTTAGCACCAGACCAAATAAACCCAAAGGGCCATTTTTTCATTCATCAAAATCTCAATCTCCCTTGAAAAGAGTACAATATTTTGCTTATATAGGAAAACTGAACACTAGTTCTAATTGGCATAGGAAACCCTAATTGCCTTTATTACAAAAGTAACCTTACTCCCATATATCAAAATACTAAGCTTAATAAACTAGTAGGACCTAAAACATTAGAATACAATTGACTTGCAAAAGAAAATAATACTAAATTAAAATAAAAGTTTTCTTGTGTCATCCACATCAGGGGGAAATTAAGGATTTTCATTTTCATTTTTTTCCTTGGGGAGCACATTTCTTTCCACTACTCAATTCATGCAAATAGATTTCCAACCACAAAGGCACTTTGTAAAGAGATGTTGAGCCAGACCCAATCGAGGCGAGTGTGTATGAGAGAATTTCCATCATATATTCAAACCCACCATATATTCACTACCAGCAAACCATCTATTCATTTATTTAATTATAAAGAGAAAAGCTACAGGTGAAGGGATAGATCCAGATCTGCTTCACCCTCTTCGTCATCAACAGAAATCCCCAACCCAGCAAAGGAGTCCTCCACATCCTTAAAAAGAAGTAGCTCTTTCTTCTGAGGTTTCTCTGTTTCTGCATGCAGGCTAGAGCTGATCTGAGGCCTTTTTGATGAATTCATCATGTCAGAGTTCCCCAGGACTTCACCTAAACAGCGTTTCCTACCTCCTTCACAAGTTAAAGCACTAGTATTATTATACTTACCAACTCCAGTTTGGCCTGAACATTGACCATGACCTGGAGGCAAGGAACCAACAGTATTAGATTCCTTCATGCCAGTCAATTGGTTAGAGCCAAGACCAGAAGCAGGATCATTTATAGAATAGGCAGGATATGAAAGCTTACTAAGGTTGTGATGATGAAAGTTTGGCAAGTCACATCTAGGGGGGAATGGCATACCATCCCTAAATGTCCTCAATTCGTCAGTATTAAACTGACAGGCACCAAATGAATTGAAATATGATGAGGGACCCATAGGAAAACCGGTGGTAGCAGGGCTAGCAGATGGAATAAAGAATGTCGAGGATGAAGGAGCAGAAGGATGAAATCCGGCACTGGCACTGCCATATGAAAGATTTGGTGACATGAAATACTGAGATCTGGCATATCCAACATTGTTCTGAGAGTAATTGCTCGCATTTACCCAGCTGGATTCATTTGAGCAGAAATTCGAGAAATCCAAATTAGAGGTCACCCCGCTGAAAAGTGTACTTGGATTATTCCAAGCACCTCCAGAGGAATTATCAGGCAGGCTCATGGATATGGGATTAAGGGCAGAACCAGTACCATCAATAAAAGTGCTGGAATGGAAAGGATAGTTCCAGCTCTTCCACGCATTGATCTCCTCCTGGTGAACCCTAAGATGGGCCCCCAGAGCCTGGTGATTGTTGAACACCATTTTGCAATAGAAGCATGAAAGGAGACCCACATGCTTCTCAGCATTTTCTTTATCAGAAGGCAAGTAGGGATTCATTGCTTAAGTTGAAAATTGGGAACAGGGCTACTTTCAAAATGAAGAGATGAAAACTAGCGAGTGCAAGAACAATTTTGCTATGAACAATCTTGCCCCATTTCTTACCCCTTTATAGCCGTTTCACGGAAAGACATAGGTCATAGTGGTTACGAAAAATTAATGTATATGACAACTCTAATAAAAATCAATTAAGAGGAGCTACACAGAACGCACAAATGGAAAAAAGTTTCCCGGAAAAACCTACATGCAGTAACTGCTTAAAAGCAACCTTATCTTCAATAATCTATGCTAAGGATAGCCATTAATGCTCACAAAAAGCATCAACACCTTGCAAAACAAATTTCAACCCGTGTAAAGTCATGTAACAACCTTTCAGTAATTTATGGGATCCGTTGAGGGGTAATTTTGGAATCAATTTCTTTTTATTTTGGACCCTCACAGCTTAAAAAGTTTCCTTCTCAATGGTCATTGCATTACCTATATCATACAAGCATAGTTGATTGCTAAATTGTTTGAGTTCTTATGACTATATTGTTAATTCATTTTAATTCTTAAACGATGCCCAGGTAGTGTAGAGAATGGCAAGGGATGTTGGTCATTAAACCATGACTTAAAGGAAAGTTTTAATAATGGGAGCCTGACAGACCTTCCAAGCTTCAAAAAACCATATAAATGTCAAGTGTCTGCTATGAGCAAGAGATGATTAAAACATCATTAATGACCAGCTTGCTGTATTTTAACAGCATCTCACAATAATCTCTATCATATAATACTTTTGACATGACAAGTGAAACTAAAAATTTGTCACAAAAGTATGACCATACGGTTGGATCTTTAATGCGTAACGTACACAGACACACACAAACAGAAAAATTCTAACGTGAATCAATTCTCAACCAAATAATAACTAAGCACAATAATGACTTAAGCCTTATGTATAATTATGACCTCAAGTCTACCCTAAATGAAGATGAAAAACATAAATGTTCCATAACTCAAAGACATAAATGACTATAGTCAATGATTAACTAATTAAATAAAAAATTTAAGTGCCTTAAAGAAAATTGAACAAAAGATTTTTCTTTCAACCAAAATTGGCAGGAAACCTACTAGAAGTACTGAAATTGTAATGCATCAATTTATTTTCCCTATGTCTATAAATTTCAATGACTTTTGATTGGGCCAGTAATTTGAAATATAGAACTTTCATTGAAATTGCCAATAAAGAAGCACTACCAGCACAAAAGAAACTTCCAAATATAAAAACTCTTAATCTAGGAAGACTTTATAATAATAAATAAGACCAAATTTGGCAAGAGTAAAACAATAAAGTCATAACCAAAAAACTATTGACCTTAAAACCTAACATCCAAAAATTTTTCAAAATGCTAGAAGGCTCTGAGAGTGATTGATGATATAGAATATAATTCATCAAATTGAAATCTCATTTTCAGAAGCCTAGGAACAAAGCTAAAGCTCATAACAATTAAAAAAAGGCTTTTAAAGGTTATTCATATTTTCTTTTCTATAGGTACTCACAACCTATATTATATGGGATCAAACTGATAACCTCATCCTCCAACCCTTGTTTATGAGCGGTGAAGATGCCCAAGTACAATTGTCAAAAAAATGAGTGAAGTTTCCACAGATTATGTGGTCAAATCAAATTGACTTTTGTTTAAATTTGTTAGTCCAAAGTATGTTAGTAATTTCAGTAAATGCTGGACTGTGGGCAATAATTGCAGACACCAGCTTAATATACTATTAAACAGGTCTAAATAATTAATTGGGCCTTGATGTGTCCTTTATCTTGACTCTTAAAGTTTCTAAATCTACTCTCTTTGTCCCAATCTAGGTGTCTTGCTTTCCTCTTTAGAATTTACCAAAATATATATCCACTTTCTAAAAGTGGAAATTCTTAATTCTTCAGTATCCTTTGTTACCCTTATATTTATAAAAGAATGAAAAAAAAGACATAAAAAGTTGTGCCACCTCTAATATAAACTAAAGGACATAGGAAGAAGATAACTATATTTTTATCTTTTTATTAAAAATCATACCATTTCAAACCAAGACTTGTAAATTTGGATGTAGGGAGCATTTGTTTTTAGATTGAGTCTCATATTCCAATTAGAATGAGAAGATCCAAAAACCTCTAAAATCTCTCTTCTTCTTCTTCTTTTAATAAAAAAAAAAATAATAAATAAATAAAAACTAGTGAGAATATCTTCATGTTGGATAGAAATTTTTTGTCCCAGCTTTGAAGGGGACTTGCATTTTAGAAGTTGGAGTGGTTTGTATAGAGCAATTTTCAAAAAATCATAAATGATTATGGAGACTTAGATTTTTGTTGGCATCATTGGCTTGGGAAACATAATTCCAATATTTGGAATTTAATTCCAGGTTGTTTGATATGGATTATTTGGACTAAACATAATCGGCATTCTTTTGAGGATACTGAGAAATATTTGGCTTAGTTGTTAGATTTGTACCACCAGACTCTCTTTGATTGGTCTCGGTGTTGGGGTCTCTCAAATTGTTCTACTCTTATGGATTTTCTTTTGTCTCTTAGAATAGTTTAATGTTTATTTGTTTTTGTTTGTTCTTTGTTCACTATCGTGAACTCTATGTATCTTTTGTTCTATTCCCTTTTAATAATATTTCCTTATTACCTATCAAAAAATAAAAAATAAAAGATTATGGAGGTAGGCAATGGAGAAGTTTAATCTTTGGAATTAAGCAGAAAGAAGTAATTACAAAAAGGTGGGTATTGTATTACTAAACTAGCAAGGAGACCTTATTAAGGTGTACCTTTGGAATGGCATAAGAACTGGATAGGAGGAATTTTTTTTTTTTTTTTCAAGTTTATTCAATTCAAGATTACTGAAGACCTGTGTGTACAGTTTTAGAATGATATGTGGTGAAAAATCACTTTCTTAGTCTTGCTTAACTAGGCCAAGGATAAGGGTGCTAGGTTGGCAAATTACTCAAATGGATCAATTAATGATCTTCATTGGAACCCCAGATTTATTTGGGCCTTCTCACGATTTAAGCTGAATTGGAAGGATGACTTTCCCCCCTTATGTATGAGCTAAGGGAGGGGAAATATAAGGTGTCTTAGAAATTATCCCATAATAATAATTTGAGGTTAAGGTACCTTATGATATGGCAGATTATCTTTAGAGTTCTACTTGTATGAGTTTCCTCTGGAAGCAGATTATGTTCAGTTCCTCCTATATGTTCTTTGCTTAAATTGTTGTTTTCACATAAGTGGTTGACACTAGTAAGAAGAACTTCATAGTAAGTGATTGACACCTAGGTTCTTCTCACTTTGAAGGTTTTTTACTAAGATAAAGCCTTCACATAAGTTATTGCTAAATCCTTTCCTATAAAGACTAGGGCTCCTAAATAACCTATTCCTAGAAAGACTTGGATTACTAATAACAAAGAAAAAGTACTTAGGAACTTCTAAACCAATTAGAAAAAGGACTCAAAACACAAAATAAGATCCATGGTCCTTTGGTGCAACCAAGGACAGCCCATTCCAAAAATTTGGAAATTACCATATTGATCTTATTCTAGTAAAACTTGATTAAAACTAATATAGCAGCAAATAAACAAAAACAAACAATAAAATAAGACTCAATTCAACATTATATGCAAGGTCCCAAGAGTTCTCCCCATCATCCCAAACATCCCAAATTAATGCTTGAGCACTAGATCCAGCTTTCCCTTGCCTCATATAAGCCTTCAAAGGGGTCTGCTAGTTATGTTCCCCATCATCTCTCCCTAGCTTGGAAAATATCAACATTGGTGAAAAAAAAAATGATAATGCCCATAACGATCACAGTTGATACATTAAAACTCATCAGCAACAAACCAGGTACACTTCGAGAGAGGAAAATTTGTCCATTTAACCAACAACTCCTGGTACCCACCACTTCTAGTTGACACAATTTGATCATCAAGAACATCCTCAATTTCTTCTTTTAAGTTAGGGGTTGGGGGCAATCGAATAACAGCCTATGCCTCATGTCCCAAATACAATGTTAAATGTTCATTTCTAATGCCCATGTCTGATTGTAACTCAAGGACATAAACATTAGACCATATCTTCTTCACATATCAACTAACATTTTTGGACTAGAGCTTTTTGTAAGAACCCTTAGGCAACTGCTCAGATTGTATACAATCCATACCCATATCTCCTCCTTGAAATTCAGCAAAGTGTCTTCAAACATCAGCTTAAGCTTTGTATTGCTCATTACCAAGTGCAATCTTTCTTCACACATCATCATAAATCTCCCTTGTATGTCTAGCAAAGATTTCAGCTTCGGAACTTGATCTTGAACTTGGAGGCAAATTAATCAAATCAATGGACTTTCTAGGTTGAAAACCCATAACAATCTCAAAGGGGCTACGACTAGCTCCATTAACAAAATTATTGTAAAAAAATTCTATTAGAGGAAGTAACTAGTCCCAATTAGTAACATGATCACCCACTAAACATCCTAACATATCAACTAAGCTTTAATTCACAACTTCGATTAGTCTTCCAGTTTGGGGATGGAAAGATGAAGAAAACTTAAGCAAACTCTTGGAGGAAAACTTTAGCTTCATAGACAGCATCTGATGTCTTTGAACATGGAATAAAATGCGCCATTTTTAAAAATATATCAACTAACACAGCAATAGCATAATGACCCTAAAAGTGAAGTCCTAGGACAAAGTCCACACTAAGATCTTCCCTAGGAACATAGGGTACCAATAAGGGTGTGTAAATAACCATATTCTTTTTTCTTCCTTTAGCTAGCTGACAAATGCTCAATGTGAGACATCCTTTGCAACATTGCTCTTTATACTAGATCAATAAAAATGAATCTTCGACCATAGCAATTGTCTTATCACGCCTAAAATGACAACTACCCTCCAATATGCAATTCCCATATAAATTTTCCTCTAAGAGAAGTGTTGGGTATGCATAAGCAAGTTCCCTTACAAGCCAAACTTGAGATTTGACAAGGTCATATTATGAAGGGGGAAAAAAAAAAAAAAAAAGCAACATTCTTACACTCTGATGAAAGTAAATAAATTCCGATGCAAGTTCTAGAGAAATTTGAAGTTTATTATCAACAAGAATGAGATTAGAAGCATGTGCATGGCTATTTATATGCTAGAAGTTGGTTATGGGCATGATGATACCATCATCCGCCTAACAAATTCTTAGATTTTAGCTAGCCTCATTTATCCCATGTCAAATATATAATAGCTTAATTCTAGGCCTATAGTTACACATTATTCGCATGCTATAATTCAAGCACATGCACTCTCCCACATTTTTAGGAGCTAACTACTTTTTGCACACGTTAAATTTAATTAAGTGTAACCGGCCACCCAAGCTCTCCTAGCATACTCGGCCATTCCATGACACCTTATGCATCCACGTGCCATCTAAAATGCTACCATGACACTTCTTGCCATGTCATCACCAGGGTGCCACTTCATCCATGTATGCATTAGAATCCCTCTGTTGTTGCATGGCTCAAATATCTATGGGACTGAGCTAGCAGACAATAAGCTACTAATATTTGCTTTTGAACTAAGCATAACAACCCTCCAATATTTTATCATGCTACTGGATGGAGAAATAATTTTGATGAAGCTGATAAATTTGACAAAGGTTGCTCACACTAGAATATAACTCCCGTATTTGTTCTCACACAAATTAACAGTATGTAAGAAGCCTACAGTAGTACGGTAAGCTGATTTGAGGTTACCTACTATTCCACAGAAAGCTACGAACTTGGCATCCTCGGCTCTCAAATCAGCATATTTAGGATCGATAAGGGTAGGAGAATCTAAGTGTTGGTAAATGCGTCAAGCACACAGGCCTTTTGAAACCCAAATGCAAAGCGCAAGCATGCCTGATTGAAGTAAAATGTACATTTTTCAAATACAATATATAACAACCTCTAATAAAAAGATTCATAACATATAATAAAAAAAAAATAATAATAATAATATATTGACTATTAGCAACAATAGATAGTGCAATCGCACAAAGTTTATAAGTTCAAATTTTACATAAGTTCTTTCAATTTCTTAAAATTTGAAAACAGTTATCATTGAACAATGTGGTAATAATCTAGCTGCTTTGTGCTTCTTCAAAAAGCATACCTGAGTCAGGTTTCATTAAACGAACTTTGCTTCAACCAAGCGAATTGCTTAGACCTTGGGGCTTTGAGCTTTTAAGCGCGCATCAGTATGACACCAAGTACTAAAATTTCTATTTAATCCAACGAAAAGACTTCAACTAGTTTTGCCCATAATTAACTAATTTGATTGAAGTCATTGATTCAATAATTCAGGAGACAAAAGTAGAGCAGGGTATAATTCTTTCATTGTTTCCTTTTTCACGATAACAAACAATTAGAAAATCAGAAACAGACACAGACAAAAAGAACCAAACTCCGCAAACAACACACAAGACAACAGCTTCATTATTAAAATTAGGAAACCAACAATATGATAAACTTTCAAGATAAAACAACTTTATTTAAACCCATAAGATAACAATGATAATGACAATGACAGATAGCCTTGCCAATGCGAGTTGGGCAGTTACAGATTCTTACCGGCGATGAGATACGAGATGGACAGAAGCTGAGAACTCCTTTGAATGTGGGCAGAGAGAGAGAGAGAGACTTTGCCAATTGCCAGGGAACGAGAACTGAAAGTCGATGATGAGAGAGAGACACCTTTGCTGTTGTTGGGTTGGGGGCTTGGATCGCGAGACCCTCTGCCGGTGGTGACCCAGGTACCACCGTTACACAACGTTACTCATAAGTCATAGACGTTTTTTTTTTAATTTAATTTAATTAATTAATTTATCTATACTAATTAGTACACCCTATTTAAAGGGTTTTCTATTTGTATCCTCAAATTTTTTTTTTTTTTTTTTTATGCGCAAAATACTTTTAAATTTATCATTTTTTTTATACAAAATAAAATTTTTACTCTAACATAATCTAAGTATAAATGTGTGTGAAGATTTCTGCTGGAAACTTGAACCTCAACTCTTACCCCCCACACCCCCACAAGCATTCATATTTGTAGAGTGACCACCGCATCAGGGTGTCCGATAGTAATTGTTTATTTAAAAACTCCTAAATTTTAGCTAAATTTTTAAAAATAGTTTTTTCTAAATACATAAATCTCATCATACTCCTAAATATTTTGTGATTAAAGAATTCGATAACCTCAAATGATGATGAATGTAAATTATTAATCTTAAATAAAAAAAAAAAAAAAAAAAAAGAGCCTCTGCTTCTTCTAAATAAATAAAAAAGTCCACAACAAATACCTTTTAGTGGTCCTGAGTCTAGCGGTCAAGTACTTTGTTTACCTTACCTTACCGTGTGAGTTTGAGTCATATAGGACGCATTAGTATTAGAGTTGGCTAACGTAGGGTTTAACCGGTTACAGAGGAAAATGACTTCCAAAATTCCACATTTTCATGAACCAAAACAAAAAAAAACAAATACCTTTTATAACTCATATAATTTTAGTCGTACCTTCACTTTTTATTTTAGGCAAAAATATAAATTACAATCATTAATTTTGGTCATGTATGGTTCATTTTTGTTATTTTGACGTTATTAGTTTACAACTAGTGTGTAACTCCGTGTATATACACGATACATTTAAAAACAATTACAATTATATATATAAATTGTTTGCTTATTGATTATGAATTAAAAAACAAATTGAAATTAATATTTAGAATAATAAACATAAAAATAGAATTAGTCATGCCAAGACAACATTTCCTTAGGGACCAATCCCTTCTTGGAAAAGAGTTTGACAAAGACCATCTTGCTAAGACGTGTAGCTTTGTTAGCATTCCTATACACCCAATTAAACTCCAGCCAGTCAAATCTTACATATAGCAATCTGACTTCAACAACAAAATAAATAGTTCTCTAGTGCACTTGTTTGGAGCTATTAGTCACTATCTCAGCTCAAATTTTGGAATTATCCTCAGTTACCACATTCTAAAGCTACTTTTGACTGCTAATTCCACTGCCCATAAAAGCTTTGGCTTCCACTTGAATAGGGATCATAGTATTCACTTTTTTTGAGAAGACAAATAAGCTACACTATAAGCCACATTCCATGGGTGCATATAGGAGCTATGCTTCATACATGATTCTGATATCAAGTTCAACATGACATAAATGACCATGAATGACAACATTTAGGAGAAAAAGTTTTGTCTTAAAAAAATTAAGACTCAGAGCTTGCCTTGAACTATGGATAATGACAATACCTCAAGAGTCAAGGTTAAGTTATGTACATTTGATTTTCGAAACTTAAGGTCAAAGATACAATTATCAAATGACATGCACCCACTATTATCCTCTGGCTCACAAATCAAACTTTAAAGTATCTTCTCTCTCAACCATGGCATCCACCCACTATTATATTATGCTATATGATTCTCATATGAAATATTTCCAGATTCATTCATATGTGAATCTTCCAAACCAAAATTTGCTCATGAATTAAGACAAATAAATAACTTTCGTTGATAGCTATCATTTATTCCACTATATTTTCTGCTATATGATACCATTGTTTCTAGCAATGTTTAGCTTCATTAAAAGTCACACATAACTAAGTATATACTTTGAAGAGCATTACAAATTGTAATAAAAAAAAAAAAAAAAAAAAAAAAAAAAAAAAAAAAAAACTTATTATAAAAGCTCATAAACTAAACAAATTTCTCTGAAAATGGGCTAAATTTATAATTTTCCTATTTTTTTGGTTTGTTTGTTTTTGGATATGATCTTTTCAAATATAAGAGCATTCGCACTGGCACTGCCATATGCCATATGTTGGCAAATTTTACCATCAAAACACAAAAACCAAGCTCCATTCGAACTGCTAATTGTAATTTTTTTTACAATACTGCTACCATCTTATATGTAAGATGGTACTATAGCAGCTTGTATTTATTTTTTACTAATTTATTCTCTCTCCTCTAGCTATCTCCCACTTGGTCTCTCCGTCTCCCACATCTCTCTCTCGTTTCTCTGCCTCTTCATCACTCTCTCTTCAGTCTTAAGCAATTAGGCTTCATCACTTCACTCTTCACTCTTCACTCTTCATTGCTTCGGTCTTCACTTTTCAACATTTTCTTTATTTTTTCTCTCGTCGCCTGTCGATCTTCGCTGACCCATCTTCAGTCTTCACCAACCTGTCAGTGGTTATGAGTTGTTCGTGGGTTTGGTTGAGTTTTGGGTTTGATGGGTTCGAGTATAATGGGTTTTAGGATTGGTTTGTTCTGGGATGATCGGTGGTTATGATTTGTTGATGGGTTGATCTGTGGTTGATGGGTTTGGTTGCGAAATCGACATGGGTCTTAGTGGGTTGTGAAATCGATATGGGTCTAGTAGTTGCAAGATTGGTGTGGGTGGTTTTGGCCGTGGGTATGGGTGGTGCTGGTTTTGCTTGCTAATGGGTTGGGTTTGCTTGCCGTGGGTGGTGTTGGGTTTGCTTTTTTTTTTTTTTCTTTTTTCTTTTTCTGGTGATGGTGGGTTTGATGAGTGTGGGTG
The DNA here is from genome assembly GCF_932294415.1 of Quercus robur. Classification (NCBI taxonomy): domain Eukaryota; kingdom Viridiplantae; phylum Streptophyta; class Magnoliopsida; order Fagales; family Fagaceae; genus Quercus; species Quercus robur. The sequence goes on along the minus strand of NC_065538.1, from coordinate 58,989,123 downwards.
TGGTTGGGTTTGTGATTGATGATGGTGGAGGTGGTGGTTTTAATCTGTGGTGGTTTGTTCATGGTGGTGGTGATGGAAGCAAGTGGTTGCAGTGAATGGTGATGGATTTGGGATATATTATTTTATTTGTAGATATATTATTTTAATGTGTTGTATGGAAAAATAAAAGTTGGGATGTTGGGTGAGTTATAAAATGGTATGGTATAAATGATAAAATAGGTTTTGAGATGGTAAAATAGAATAGTTCATAAATAGTGGATGTGAATGCTAGTAACAATTCTCATATGGAATGATACATTTTAGCTATTAATGAATATTTACCGCTTTTGAGTGCCATCCCCCATATTGGATCTAAGTAAATACTATCTCTCTATATTTACCTATTGACAAACTAAATATATTTTAAATTTTTAATCGATAAATCCCATCTACCTAATTGTATATAAAAAAAAAATAAAAAAAATTGTATTAAAGTCTGGTCATTGTTACTAATTGTATAACTAAATTCAACTATATATTTTTTCATTATAGATCCTATCTCATGCAATATGAAAAATTTCAAGAAATACCACTTTCAACTTAGTGTCTCCAAAAATAAATCATGTACATTGGATTTGGAAGAAAAAGAACTACTGGTCTTGCCCAATCATACCCTTGTATTCTTACCACAAATAATTGGATTATTGGTTTTGTTTATTGTTGAGATGCAACCCAAAACAAAAAGGCAAACGACACCAATAAAATTAATAATAAATAAAATCTCCAAATAGCATTATAATGAAGTATTGTTTCCAAAAGCCATATTTTTCAAATTCGTATGGTTGCTTATTTTAATCCTCATACGGGATTTAAGTTTAATTTATACATTTGAATATTGATATTGTTAAATTCAATTGTTAGTTATGAAGCAAAAGGGTTGTTAACCGTAAAATATATATATATATATATATATATATACATGTGTGTGTGTGTGTGTGTGTGAGAGAGAGAGAGAGAGAGAGAGAGAAAAGGAATTGACAATGTTTCATAAGTCAATAAATATGAATAGAAAAGGGGCTGCAAGTTTACTTACAAATCTATTTGTTGTGCATTGGGGGGTTGCCGGTGTGTTGTTAAGATTTGTTTACTGATGGTAGCAAGTGGTTCGGGGTTGAGATTATATTTAGAGAAACATTTAAGAGAGAGAGAGAGAGAGAGAGAGGGTCTACAGAGAAGTGTCCAGATGAAATGTTTTTGTTTAGGTTATTTTTGTGGTCTTCTTGGTTTTTGTAATAGGTGTTAATGTATTATTTATTTTGGTACAAAAATTTTAAAAATTTAGATAAGACACATGATGTAAAATTGAGAATCCAGTTAACTCACTTGACCAAAAAAGAAAAAAAAAAAAAAAGACACATGGCTCAAAATTGAGAATTCAATTGAAATCTAATTGAATTTTCTCTCAACTTCACCTATTATTATTACTAGTATGTAGCCCCGTGTTACCGCACGGGAATGGATATATTTTAATCATGAGTTTATTCATGTTTAAAAGGCTCAGTTAAGTCTAAATTCATATTATTATCCAGAAAATTTCATTAACAAAACTTAGCAGTATATATATTTTACACAGAAAGATGAACCCTGGTGACAATGTTTATCCAAAAGATCCATTCACACTTTTGAATCTTCAATCTCTATTGGTGATTGAAATTTTCGCAGCTTAAAAAATTTAAAATTAAAAAAAAAAAAAAAAAAACCCACAGAGTTGTACTGATTTTGTAGTTTTACGATGGGTCATTTTGTAACATGATGGGCATTTGTGTGAAGAAAAAACCTCTGAAGTTCCATGGCTGATAAAAGAAATTCTCTCCAATCTCTTTTTATAGAGAGAGGGGTTTGTGCGTGTTTTTATACATCCTTCGTAGTTGTATTATCACGAAGCAGGTCCAATAAATTTAGATTGGTACTACCGATTCCCAAAGCATGAGTGTTTAATGTGTTATTAATTTCATCTCATTGACTTCTGCACATGACAGCAAAATTAAAAATAATTAGATTGTACACATGTATAGTAAAATTGGACTCCAATTTCAAATTCTAATTGAACAATTGGAATGATAATATATGATAGTAACAACAATAGGAAAATTCAAATAAAATTTCGAATTAAATTGTAACAATCTGAATAAAAAATTCCAGTAGAAAGACAGGGTGGAGTGATCCACTCCAAGAAGGCGACCAAACTTGCATAAATATAAAATAATAAATCTCTCTTCGGAAAATTTACATTGTTCATAGCCTTTACCTTCGCTGAACTTTTTTAAAAACATAGTGACTCACATCTGCCATCCAGACATCTACAGCCGGGTCCTCTCCAATTCGCGTGAGATTCCATTGATCACTAAGTTCCTTTGCAGCCTACAAAAAATATCATCCATCGGTCCACAACAGTGCTTTCTTCATTGTTATAGGTGCCAAACCTGAACAAAAAGCCAAATATAAGGATAGTGAATTTTAGGCATAATGTGCATCTAATCACATATTAGCAATTTATAACAAATGTAAAGATGCAAACTTTGTAAGTGAATAGTAAACAAAACTCAGTGTCAGAACCAAGAAGAAAGCACTTTAATCCGAAACTCAGTGCAAATGTAAAGATGCAAACTTTGTAAGCAATTTATAACAAAGATGCAAACTCTGGTTTTGCTATCTTTTTGGAAATTATGCAATGTACCCAAACCAAGTTCTTATCACCGATATTAATCTCTTTGGTTTTCACGTTTGACTACAAAATCAAGAAAAAACTTAATTAGCACAGTAACTCACTTGACCCGATACATAGAAGTAGTTTTAATGAGAATGAGCCCACATACATTTAGCCACATGATGCAAAATTCAACTTCAATTTCAGATTCTAGACACATGGCACAAAATTAGAATTCTAATTTGGAATTCAATTTCACACTCTCTCTGCTTCACCTATTATTTTATATATAGATTATTATTATTATTATTATTATTATTATTATTATTATTATAGATTAGTGCCGGTTCAACGAGTGAAGGCAAATAGGCAACCGCCTAAATCCCCAATGAAAAATGGCCCCAAATTATTACCAATAGAGATATCCTTGTACCAATGGAATTATTAATTAAGCCCCAAATATTCACCAATAAATAAAAAGTAATTTTTTTTATCAAAGAAAAAGTAGATAAAGAAAAATATTTTCATTGGATGTAGTGATGATTGTTCATTTTTTTTTTTTTTTAGTTTTAAAGTATAAAACTCATTTAATCTCTCACACACAAATGCTGAAAGAACTCATTAATCTCCTACTAGTAAATATATTTATACTCAAATTTTATTTAGAGATATCAAATATATAATTTTATTAAAATTGTCAATAATAATTTTTTAGTATTTGGTTGTTTCACTCAATAAATAATGTTTATTTTAGTTTTATAGTCATTGAGTAATATGATGGATTCGTTTTAGTTTGTAATTTTGCATCTAAAAAAAAAAATTTTAAATAGAAAAAAAATCAAAAGTTAAAAATATTTTTTTTATTAATATTCAAAATATAAGAATGTCTCACTTAATGTAGTCCATCCCAAAATGCCTTTAGTAGGCCTTGTTTACGTATGCTATCAACGTCATTCTTTTCTCCATTCTGTTAAAAAAATTGCCGCTAAGATGGATTAAAGATGATATATATATAGTCCCAAAGACAGCACTTTTGATATTTTGGGAAAAAAAAAAAAAATCCTTAAAATTCTCTCACTTTTCCCAAAGACAATCCCAATCTGAAACTAGAAGCAAACCTCCAAACAAGAAATCCAAAAACTCCCATTGATGTAAGTATCTAACCTCCAATCAATCCAAAGCCATGAAAAGATGTTTTTCAAGACCAAAGTTTGTATCAAGTTCCATATCAGGACTTGCCACTATATTATTAAATGTAATTTTGCTCATAACTTCAAGGAGCTCCGTCACCCTCCCCCTAATTGGTAGGAGATCATAGTGGCCACAAAGAGAAGGCAATATCGTCCGATCGTGGGAACTAGGAAGGGCTTGTTGGTCATGAATCAGTCTAAGTTTTCATTTGAGTTGAGTATCCAATTGAAAGTGTCGGATGACAATTTTGTCCTGCCTCGCTTGACCTGCCCCTCCTCGCTTCGCCTCACACGAGTTTTCCCCGTCTCGTAAAGGCGATGGGGCAGGGATGGGGCAAGACCCTGCCCCGCATTGAAATTGTAAATATTTTATACCCTAAAACATTTCTATTTAAACAAACATATCATCAGTTTATTTTATTCTACCCAACAAGACTTTTTTTTTTTTTTTTCTCTCTATCAAGGTTGAAAATAAGCTACCAATTTTAACATTTTCTTTTGTCTTTATTATAAACAAATTTATATACTTTTAAATCATTGATTTTGTATTATGAGATTTTTGTTTTTTTTTTTTTTTTTGTGATATAGTTTTTTTAAACACTTTAATAAAATTATTCAATTTTTGCTAAAAATTAGTTTGATTTAATGCAATAAATTTATTTTTAATTTCAAGTATATTTTTATTAATGAAACATGTTTTATTTTTAAAAAAAATTGTAATAGTTGTGGGCAAATTAACAAGTAAAGTTTTATGGGGTAGGGTAGGGATTTGTAGGGCCCCAAGGGGCGGGGATGGGGCAATAAAATTTTTCCCGTCATGTGAGGCGGGGTGGGGTGAGAATGGGGTAAGACAAAATCTTGTGGGGTGGGGGCGAAGACCCTATCCTTCGGACTCGCTCTGCCTTATTGCCATCCCTATAGGCAACAATATTAAGTGGGGTTTTTGTATTTAAATATGAATTAAATAAATTTATTTAATACTAACAAAACCAAGATTAATTTAATGAATTTTAAAAAAAAAATTATGAATCAGTACTAACCAAACTAAAGTTAAAAAAGATTCAACAAAAGACAAACAAATTCACAATCTGTTTTACGTCAAGCAATACATGGAGTAACTCATGACATAGAAGTAAAAGCAAGACGTGTAGGCGGATCGACTCATCAAGTTATTTCACAGAGAGAATAAATTACCATGGTTGAAGAATAAAAATATTTTAAAAAAAAGAAAATTTATTATTTTGTTTGAACAGAAAGTTGACTTTATCTTAGATAAGATGATATATCATAATAAGTTTTGATTTTGGTGTTAAGAAAGAGATATAGATTATTTGGTGTGTGACCATCTGAAAATAGTAGGTGGGTAATGTTGACAATCTATTGTGTAAAATGTTGATTTACAAAATTTAAAGCATCAAAACAATTTTTACCCCCAAAAAGTTTATGATTTTCAATTGGGTTGAGTTTTTGTTGGTATAACCCATTTGATTTTAAGACGAAAACCATGAAAAAGGTTCAACCCAGTTGAAAATTGTGATTTTAGGAGGAAAAAAAAGAAAAAAAAAAAAGCTTTAAAAAAATGTGTTAAATATTTGGGTAAATTTTATATTTAAGCTCTATAATTTAAGGAAAGTACAAATTAAACCCTATCTTTGCAGGGTAGCCATGGAGGTAATACTCTCATCCAATTCCCCAAATCAACCTTTCCAATCCACCCTAACAGATAAGTTTGTGTTTTCCATTGATACTTTCTTCTCCAACTCTGCTTCTATTCTCTTCCTTTAACCCTTTGATTAGAAACAAATTTCAATATTCTTTTGGAAATTTTTAAGTGAATGACTAAGAATGGTGTTCATATTCTTGATCTATTATCCACCGACAGACATTCCTTTTCCCAAATCGTAATAGTCATCCTTTACTGCAACAATCAAGTCTTTTTTTTTTTTTTTTTCCTTTCTCTCTATTGATAGTAAACTCTTACATAACGGTATTTACTAATTTTGATTTCAAACTTTAATTTGTTACCTTTTAAAAGTTTAGGATTTAATTTGGTACTTTTGAAAGGGTCTAACTTACCTCTAGTAAAAATTTAACATGAGTGCCACAACACTCACTAATAAACTAACAGTGGAGATTAAGGCTGCGTTTGTTTTGGTTTCAAACCATTTCAGGAAATCATTTTCCGTAAAATTGTTTGTTTGGTTGCGTATGGAAAATAGAATTTTCTAGATTTGCATTTCAGTTGACCGTAAAAAGAAGCCTTTGACCCGGAAATTATTTTACATTTCTATTTTCACTTCAAACCATTTCTGAACCGAGCTTCAGACACGCAAAGAGAGAGAGAGAGAGAGAGAGAGAGAAACGGTGAGCAAGAACAGACCGAGCTCCAGTCCAACGACCCACACTCCACCGGTCTCGTCGATTGCAGCACCGCGCCAATCAAGCAAAGATCGACTCCAACGCCGCTCCATCTTGCCTCAGCCGCGCGATCTCGCCTTCGCCTCCGCTGCGTGATCTCGCCTCTAGATCGAACCCAGTCGCCTCTCTCTCTTTTCCTTCTTCTCTTAGTTTGACCAGATTTGATGAATTTTTTTTCTGGGTTTTGTTTCTTTTGTGTTTCTGTATTGAGGAATGATATTATATATTTGTTTGGCCGCTGAGAAAATGTGTTTTCTATGGTATTTTCAAGAACACAAGCAAATATTAGAAAATATTTTTCAAAACATTTTTTGAAATGCAACCAAACACTTGAAAATATTTTCATTTTCCAAAAATATTTTCACCTGAAAATATTTTATACTGAAACAACACAGCCTAAAACTCAATGCCACCAAGTTAAGTTTTAAGCAAGTACTAACAGACCCAAGACTAACGTTGCTTCTAATGTTTCCTGCTACTATGAACGTTAACGTTTAAATTTTAACCAATGCATCATCCTCTTCACAACATAGCAGCATCATCCTCTTCATAGCACATCAATGAAACGAAGAATGCTATTGGCGTGGGTATCTGAATCTTCAACGACATTATATTCGTAGCACAGACTTTATTTTGTTCAAACTTTTATACTAATCTCCACCAATAGATGGAGAAACCAGAACATGGAATGTATAGACAATTTGATACCTTCTAAAATATCAAATTTATGACATTGTGATGTACTAGCAATTGAGAACCAAAACATGGGATAGTCTTGTAATTTTGTAGTTTTTCATGATGACCACCTTAATTGTTTGTAATGAGGAGGCGTGCTCTTTAAATGGATAGATTTTATTTTGGGTTTAAAAGAAGGCATGCCAAGTGCTTGAGAAAAGTTCCCAAATAATTTTAAATAGGGCCTGGGCCAACTAGCATAAACTGTGAAGGAAGCATTGTATTTGCCGCATGCTAGGGCCAACTAGCAAACTGAAGCAGCAGATTGTTGTGTTATCTGGTTTTTGTATTTTTGCTTTTAAGTTTCTTTGGAGAAGAAAAAAAGACAAATGTATCTTATGAAAATGCTTTGTTAGCAACTACAGTGGATTCACATGTCAAAAGTTCAGTTAGATATATTTACTTCTTTGTCAATATACTTTTTAGATCAGTAAAGAAATTTCATTAATGCTGGAAGCCTTTTCATAGATAATATAGTTCAAGGATACAGAGGATGCAAATTACAAAATTGATGGACTAATCCAGCTATGGTGTACAAGCATATTTGAGATTAATAAAGCTTTAACAAAAACATTTGATAGAATAGTTCTTGGAACAGTCTTAATAGTAAGATGTAGTTACAGCACTGCAGCAGCTACAATACTTGCACCGGTTATGCAACAGCTATAGCACTGCACCAGTTATGCAGTAGCTATAACACTGCACCAGTTATGCAGTAGCTATAGCACTGCACCAGACACCTATTAGAGATTTTATAAGAGCAACAACATAGATTATATGAAAGCAATAAAAAAACTGTGAGCTCAAATATGTGAGTTCCACAATTACAATCTTCAAGCTCCCAAAAAAAAAAAAACATAAACTATGAGCTCTAATAATTACAAACTTTGAGCTTCAAAAAGTAGCGTAAATTGTTAGTTCCAACAATTAAAAACAATGGTCATTGACAATCATTCAAAATTAAGAATTCGCTACATCCATTAAAAGATAGGTAGAAAAGGCTTTAATTCTACCAGTTGTAGACTTTGTAAGCAATGAATTGATATCATCCCCTTCAAGATCACTAGGATTCTTAGAACATGGAAGAGGAATATGAGGATTTGTCATTTCTGCTTGACACATTACAACTATTAGCCAAATATTAACTATTAGAAAATCCACATAAGTCTCTTGAAAATTCTTCATTTCTTTTCTTACCGTAAAAATTTACTGAATTCTCAAAAGTTCCAAATGAACTTTTGTTCTTGATCATTTCTAATACTCTTTCCTTGTATATAGTAGAAACATAATAGTTAAAAATTATGATTAATCTTATAGTATAAAAACTAGTTGTTATCAAATAAAATTCAAATAATTCTTAATTTATGCACTCAAAGTAAACTCTAATACAATGGTACCTGAGATAATGACGAAGGATTACAAGGTTCACCAACACTTGAAAAATGAGGAATGTACAAATCCTATATTTATTAGTGATCAATAATAGTGTACAATTTATGAAAACAAAATCACCTAAAATGAAGGGGGGAAAAAGATTAAACAACATAGATGAAGTTACCTGAACTGAATGATCTGTGTATGGCAGAGGATTATAACTACTGGCCCCATTAACTTGCATAGATGAAGTTAAATGCTTATCCTATGTAATGTGAATCTTTAGTAAATTAGTATGTCATTAAATAAAGAACCTAGAATATATCTCAAAATGTACAAGTAACATGAATTACCACTGAAAAATGAAAATAAATGAATGAATGATGGCAAAACTTTTGTAATCTTATACATTATTTGCCTAAATTTATTAACAATGATAGAAAAACCCATAGATTTAATAATATGTAGCCTAAACTTAATCTTTTAATTATTTTGACATCTCATAAACATGGGATTGAATAAGAAATCAAAAGTAAAGATGGAAATACCTTTCTCTGATACTTTGATAGTTTGCAAAGAAATTTCTTCTTCTTCTTCTTCACTCTTTTTTCTAAAGATTATACTGAATAGTTCTAAAATCTGATTTGGCAAGTTGGAAAAAAGAAAAATAAATTAAATGAGGGGGAGAACTTGTGCGACAAAACACATTTTTCTTATTGCCAGTTTTCTATTTTGGCGCTGAGTTTTAAAATTTAAGAGTCAATGATGTTAAAAAAAAAAGAAGGTTAACATGAGCAGAAGTAGCATTAGTCTTGGGTGGGCTCTGTTAGTTTTTGCTTAAAATTTAATGAGGTGGCATTGAGTTTTAATCTCTATCGTTAGTTTATTAGGGAGTGATGTGACAGCTTCTGTTTAAAACAAAATGAAATATTTTGCTAAATTTTTATTGGAGGTAAGCTAGACCCCTTTTGAAATTATAAGGTTTAATTTGAATTACCCTAAATTATAGGGTTTAAAGTAAAAATTACCCTAAATATATTTTTTCTAAAGTGGACAAAAGTGATGTAGTTTTAATACATTAATATCATGTTGTTTTGTGATGATGTGGCACTTAATAGTCATTCGATTCATTCTATTAGTGGATATGGATGGTAAGACTTTTTCCCAAATGATACGTAACGTTTAGGAGAACATATCAAATGTTTGAAACTTTAAGGACAAAATCAAAATTATCTCGAACTTTTATGGTGTAATATGTGATCTAATCAAGATTCTTTTTTCTATTTAAAATTTAATAGAAAAACTTTGTGATTTATCACTTCTCCTAGGTTTATTTTAGTTTGGCCAATTTTAATCATGTTGAGGTGTTTGGGAAAATGGGTGTTGAGGGCTATTTGTGGAAGCCCAAGCAGATAGAAAGAAAGCCCAATAATAAGGGTAATAAAGAATTGACAAAATAGATAGCAAAAACCATTAGGTCCAAGCGGTAGGAATAATGGATCACAGGCCCAACAAATAAACAAATGGGTCTTGAAGAGGCAAGCGGACTCAAAGAAGCCAGGAAAGAAAGAAATAGCATCCCATGGGCAGTGTATGAGGTAGAAAAGCGAGAAAGAGCCGTGGCAGGCCCAAGGTAATGCAAACTAAGAGAGTAAGGGGTTTATGGCAAGCCCATGAACCCCAAGGATGAGAATAAGGTTATTGGGCCGGAGAAACCCAATGAAGTTAGTAAAAAGCTCATGGGAGTGTGGAATTAAGCAAATGGGCCGAGGAAGCCCAAAGAAAGCGATCGGGCCGTGGATGCCCAAAAGGACATAGGAGCCCATAAGTAAAAGTAAAACAGTGCCTATGACGAGCCACTGAGAAAAGGAATAAACGGCTGGCCCAAAAGAGGTCCAACAGGTTTAAGTTATTACGGCAGGAATAACAGTTCAACATTGCAAGAAATAAAGAAAATCAAGAGTGGACCAAAGAAATGTAAGGCCCATCATTAGACAAAGCCCAGCTCTTGAATGGAGCGGGAAACCACAGAAAAGCCCACATAAAAGGTCAGAAAACACAGACGGAGAGTCTCCAGATCACGGCAAATGCATGAGCAGCAGGCAGACTCTTGGACATATCTGAAAGGAAAGCACGCACAAGGCCCAGGCACCACCAACCTGTACCCAGCCAATATAGGACGTGGTGGGGCCATGGGCCAGAGGTAAGAGGTAAAGGGGGTATGGTTTGGTGGTGGAGAGAGGGGAAAAGATCTATTTTGCTGCTCCTGCCTAAGCCCTTTTAGGAGGTATGTCCTGCTAGGATGACAAACCACCAAAAAGAGGCAAGGTTGAGGAGGGAACCGTTGGGTGCATGCCTTGAGGGAAAGAGAGAGAAAACATTTATACCATGGCAGGAAAGAAGTGTTACAGTAGATTGAGGAATGAAACAAACCTGCCTTTGTCTGGCGAGGGTAAGTGTCACACGCCTTTGGTGGTCAGTAAGTATGCCCAGACCAGACAAATGCGGTTAAGGGGCAAAATGGTAAAACATTGGTTACGGCAGGCACTATAAAAGGGCCTTTGCCGTGCCCTGAAAGGGGGACTGAAAAACAGAGTATTCATGGAGTAAAAAAGAAAAGCAGAGTAAAAAGAAAAGAAAAAAGATAAGAAAGAAAATAGAGAAGAAAAGAGAGGAAATTGAGGAAAAAATAAAGATAGTTCAATGGGCATACACCAGTAGGTCGGTTTCCCTCTCTCCCCCTTCAAATCCTGCTCTCTTCCAAAACGTAATAAGGACTCCTTTTGGGCAATAAACATTCAGGTCTGACTCCCTCAAAACCATTAATCCCCACAGCAGGATCTTTTCCTGGGAGATTATTTGCATTGAGAAGAGGCGTTCTCCCCTCTTTGGCTTTGTTTCAGCAGACCAAACTTAAAACTTGATTTATACCTGTAAGCACACGATTTGCGTTAAACCGCAGTTGGGTTGGGTTTGCACGTAAATGGGCCCATACAATATCATTTGTAGAGAGTGGGATCGAAAGGCTAAGTCATGTTTACCCGGCTGTGGTTTTGTTAAGATCTTTATGCATGGTTCCAATCTCTTTTCCTTTGAAGCACCTTTTCTTTTCAGTGGGACTGGAGGCCCCTTCCTTCAGGTTACATATTTTTTCTTTTATACTCGCATGCGTTCAATTTCCTTTGTCCACGTGTAGGGTCGACCCTTTCAAGACTGATACTTGTCCCATCAGTTTTAGACCCGAGTTGTTGGGGAGTGGTTGAGTAAGCTAAAGAAACACGACTCTGTGAGAGGCAAAACTCTGTCTAGGGCAGGTAGTATGGGCAGCCATTCCTAGATATTTCAGATTTCTTACAAGATTATCCCTATGCCACTTTTGCCCCTTTCCTTAGTGTAGTTCTGGGCCAGCCGAGGGCTGTACCCTCCTCGGCGGCTTCTCTGGCACATTGATTCTTTGCCTTATTGGGCTTGGGCTACTATTTTCTTCGGCTTGGGCCTTAAGTCTTCTTGTGAACAGGTGGATCTGGTCCATCTGTTGTCGGGCCCCACAATAGCCCTTCAAAACCATGCTGTCCGACCCCTTAGTTGGATAGGAGGGTTTTGATAATACCGAGCATTTATAGCAGCTCATTAAATTCGGCCCTTGATCAACGTCGGCGACTTTTCACCTCCCCAAGGAATGTGCCGGTCCACGAGATGTTTCCCTCGATTTGCGCGTGATGCGTTTATACCGTTCGGTTATTCGTAGTGTGCTTTTAATATCTTCCTTTTACGAGGCCTCCCAAATCTTACGGTTACTGATAACGTGGGGGAATGGAATGAATGCGCATTTATTCGCAGATTTCCTTGAGGATCAGAACGGGTTACGTGCCCCTGCCTTACTCCCTTATATAAAGAGAGAAATCCAGAGGTGATTCTTGCATATCTGAATCCCTTAGGCCCTTCTTATAGTTCACTTCTTCCATCTGGTTACTCCTAATCCAATAACACATCCACCATAGTAGTCGGCCATGAATGAATCCTTCCTTTCCCAGAAACGCCATGCCCTAACAAAACTTGAGATGGCTCGGTCAGGACATGGATGGCGGAGACTCAAGATTTGTCTCCCCATTCTTTTAGCCAAAATCCGAAGCAGGGACTCGTCACACCTTACTTCCGGTGTGACTGGGTCGGAAACTTCCCTTGTCATCTCCATCCGCTCTCTCATGAGCATACCTAATATGGCTCCCCTTATCCCTCTTTTGCTCCTTTTACTTTCTTTTCATTGCTTCTCTCTTCTTCTCCTCCTTCCTACTCATGTCTTCCATCTTCTTTTTCCCTTGTTTTCTTCAGTGACAAGAGCTTGCTGAAGTGCTTCCATGTGTTCCAATTCTTCTTCCTTGTCCTTCATTATTTTTGTATAAGGTTCTTCTCCTGATATGGGCAGTACTGAGGTATAGATTCCAAAGAGACTTTGAAGGCGAGTTCAGAAGACACCTGATGGTTCACTTATTTGTATTATGGATGTTGTTACTGTCTTAGCATTTAATAATTTTTTTTTTGTATAGGCTTGTTTAAGCCCTTTCTTGTACGTTGTAACAATTTTTCATATTAATAAAAGTTATTGTTATTCTATTTCGTATGTCTTGTTTATATATTCTAACAAAGGTGAAAGCGCTGCTCGGCATAGTAGTGTAGCATTTGAATCAATAATAACTAAGGCCAAAGTAACCGTTGATAAAAAGATGCCAAGATAACTTTAACAAAATTACTATTCAATATAACAGTCCGACCAGTAAGGAATGAGACTTATCTTAAGATTAGCCGTGATGGGTATTAAATGCTCGATAAGGTGTAAGAAGTAGTTATCCGAGGACATGTTACCCACCGGATGAATGGCCTCCTTAGGTTGACGATTATTAGGTTGTTCTGCCATCTCCATGACATGCGAGCCTTAGCCTTTTCCAATATTTAAGCCGAGCAATTTCTTCATTCGGGCAGTTGATTTCCCAGGAAGCTTGAGTCCGAGGACTTTGCAAAACCTAGGTTTTGCTCAGGACTTATGCGTTTTATCTTATGTACTTGACCTTTCCCTTAGGCTTGAGTCCGAGACTTGTGTCTTTATCGGTACTCGGTTCTCCCTTTTAGCTTGAGTCCGAGGATCGTGCAAGCCTTAGGTTCTGTCCGAGACCAATGTCTGCATCAGTACTTGGTTTCCCCTTTTAGCTTGAGTATTTCCCGAGGTGCCTAACAGTGGTTGTCCTCGGCCATGGCCACTGCTCGGCGTCGGCCAAAGTACCTGGGCCCTTACACAAAGCGGCCCCGGGGCCACGAATCCACCTAGCCCATGAATTAAGAGATATTTCTGCAACTTCTGGCCACATGGTACTCTTTGATGTCACGGTGACCGAAGTGCGCCTTTACGAGGCTCTTTAATCTTGTGGTTGCAGTTGATGTTGGAAGTTGAGCCAGGACTGTTTTGTCTGTAGCGTTTCTTGGGACGCCACATGAGTTGACTGCCATCACCTTGTCTTTTCCAATAAATGGGAAGGAGAGAAAGTTGCTTTATATACGCACAAATCCTTCAGATTTTCTCCCATATCACAGCTTCCATATCCGGAGTTCTCCCTTCTTGGCATAACATGTTGAAAGTGAGGGTTGGGAAGAAAGAACTGTCTCCGCCGCAGAAGCGCCGTGTCTTCATGAGGCTTATAACAGTAAGGTATGGGCACAGGAAGCACAAGTTCAGGAGAGTACTCCATCTCCACCGAGGGAGAACGGCGTCTCTCCCTCTTTTAGCCAAAATCCGAAGCAGGCTCTGTTCATGCCAGCACTTTGGTATGGCAGAAGAAAGATTTTCCTCCATCAGCGCCTCTGCTTTGCGGCAGGCGTATATTTAGAGAAAGCCCCACCACCTCCAACTCCCTGCACCTTTTCTTCAACGGTGTCAAGTTCAAGTTGGGTCTCTTTGGCTGCCTGAGTTATGGGCATGTAAGGGTGCGGGGGAAGAATAAGGTCTCGGAGCTGTAGCCAACCTTTCCTCCGACATACCTCCTCGGCTTTCTCCATCTTTCTTGTATTTTCTTTTCTTGCTTATGTAGTAAGCTTTGACGTAGGCTGATTCCAGCTTTTCATTTGTACACTGTACTATTTCTTCATCGTAATAAAAATGGAAATTGACTTACATGTTTTAAGCGTTGATCTAATGGGCAATACAACTTTGTGAACGAATGTGCTCTATGTATGTGTTGCTTTGAGAATATTTGTGATAAAGCTACTTTGAAGCATAATCTAATCAAATCTCATCTGTCAGCACTATCAGGCATTATACCGATAATTTGTAATAAATCAAACTTAAGAAACTAACCGGGATATCAGTTGGACATTCTGTGATAAGCGTGTGAATATCGTCCAAGGCTGATGATTTATAAATAATCCATCCGAGCAGTCGACTGGGAGTTAGGGAGCTCCGATGGCACTTTTGTGTACTTGGTTTCCCCAGAGGCTTGGGTCCGAGGACCATGCAAGGCCTTGGTTCTGTCCAAAACTTGTATGATTCTTTTTAAGTAGTTGGTTTCCCCAGAGGCTTGGGTCCGAGGACCATGCAAGGCCTTGGTTCTGTCCAAAACTTGTATGATTCTTTTTAAGTAGTTGGTTTCCCCAGAGGCCTGGGTCCGAGGACCAGGCAAGGCCTTGGTTCTGTCCAAAACTTGTATGATTCTTTTTGAGTAGTTGGTTTCCTCAGAGGCTTGGGTCCGAGGACCATGCAAGGCCTTGGTTCTGTCCAAAACTTGTATGATTCTTTTTGAGTAGTTGGTTTCCCCAGAGGCTTGGGTCCGAGGACCATGCAAGGCCTTGGTTCTGTCCAAAACTTGTATGATTCTTTTTAAGTAGTTGGTTTCCCCAGAGGCTTGGGTCCGAGGACCATGCAAGGCCTTGGTTCTGTCCAAAACTTGTATGATTCTTTTTGAGTAGTTGGTTTCCCCAGAGGCTTGGGTCCGAGGACCATGCAAGGCCTTGGTTCTGTCCAAAACTTGTATGATTCTTTTTGAGTAGTTGGTTTCCCCAGAGGCTTGGGTCCGAGGACCATGCAAGGCCTTGGTTCTGTCCAAAACTTGTATGATTCTTTTTGAGTAGTTGGTTTCCCCAGAGGCTTGGGTCCGAGGACCATGCAAGGCCTTGGTTCTGTCCAAAACTTGTATGATTCTTTTTGAGTAGTTGGTTTCCCTAGAGGCTTGGGTCCGAGGACCATGCAAGGCCTTGGTTCTGTCCAAAACTTGTATGATTCTTTTTAAGTAGTTGGTTTCCCCAGAGGCTTGGGTCCGAGGACCATGCAAGGCCTTGGTTCTGTCCAAAACTTGTATGCTTCTTCTTCCGAAGGTTTTGCTCCTCGAATAAGGTGGAAGAAGTCGGCCTGATGTTTGAAGCCCCTAGGCTTGCCCATGTCGTTGACACCGTGGAACGTAGCCCCTAGCAAGAGCCTATGTTGGAATAGCAACAATGTGTCGCCGGTGATACAGGCATCCTCATAGTTCCTTGTTCGACAGAAACTCAACCTCGCCACCGCTCGAGCTAACACGCAAGCGATTCCCACAGACGGCGCCAATTGTAAGCACACGATTTGCGTTAAACCGCAGTTGGGTTGGGTTCGCACGTAAATGGGCCCATACAATATCATTTGTAGAGAGTGGGATCGAAAGGCTAAGTCATGTTTACCCGGCTGTGGTTTTGTTAAGATCTTTATGCATGGTTCCAATCTCTTTTCCTTTGAAGCACCTTTTCTTTTCAGTGGGACTGGAGGCCCCTTCCTTCAGGTTACATATTTTTTCTTTTATACTCGCATGCGTTCAATTTCCTTCGTCCACGTGTAGGGTCGACCCTTTCAAGACTGATACTTGTCCCATCAGTTTTAGACCCGAGTTGTTGGGGAGTGGTTGAGTAAGCTAAAGAAACACGACTCTGTGAGAGGCAAAACTCTGTCTAGGGCAGGTAGTATGGGCAGCCTTTCCTAGATATTTCAAATTTCTTACAAGATTATCCCTATGCCACTTTTGCCCCTTTCCTTAGTGTAGTTCTGGGCCAGCCGAGGGCTGTACTCTCCTCGGCGGCTTCTCTGGCACATTGATGCTTTGCGTTATTGGGCTTGGGCTACTATCTTCTTCGGCTTGGGCCTTAAGTCTTCTTGTGAACAGGTGGATCTGGTCCATCTGTTGTCGGGCCCCACAATACCCATTCTTGATTAGTTCATATTATTTTCTTTCTCCTTTACTTTCTCTGTGAATGACATTATCACGACTGTAATCATACTTTATAAGTAGGGATTACATAGCCATTTATTTAAATAGTCAGAATACTCTGTTTTGGTTATTATTATTATATCTGCCTGTCATAACTCATCTGAAACAGTTCTGCTTGCCGTAAGCCTACTCCTGGCAGACAAGGCATAAGTTTGTGCACAAACCGGCCCAAGTTGAGTTACAATTGGATCGGCCCCAACTCCCTTACTCAAAAACATTCGGGCCCATTACCGCAGGAGGCAGCCCAGCCCAACGCACAATACACAAAAAAGGGCCGTACAATGGGAAAATTTTGTGGACCTAATTTGTTTTCAATTGAAATGAGGGGTTTGTTTTACTCAAAAAAAAAAAAAAAAAAAAGAAAAGAAATGAGGGGTTCATAGTTTTTGTGTTTGAGTGGTAAAATGCTTTTAGGAAAACAAAATGGGGTAGCTACAAGTAGCTTTTGAATCAGAGTTACGACTAAGTCTAAAGGGTCCGTAGAATGGAGCCTAGACAAATTACCCAAAGCAGGAGAAAACAAAAGAAAAAAGACAGGATGAAATGCGATTCTTAGTTTGTTTTGAAGTCATATATTTTTCGTGAATTATTATTATTATTATTTTTTGATTTTCAATTGTTTGTTTGCCTATAAAATATATTCCATTGACCATAAATTCCTTTGTAAAGAGCTGTAAATTAACCATTTTACCTTTAAAAACTAGGTAAATTATTTTACAAAAACACATAGTGGCCCTCCCTCCATCTGGTAGCTAGGTCATTGGTCCAATACTGGCTGTCCAGTAATCAGAGTTACTATTTCGGCAGTGTAAGGACTGAAATTGGATTAGTCCCAAAACAGGATTGGGCTCAAACCCAAGCGGCCCAAACAATAAATTTGTAGAGTGTGGATGGAAGAACTAGATCCATCCTAGAAGAAAAACGATTAGATTTAATGGTCTAAGATTGTAAGACACAAGTAAGATTAGCAAATCTATCCTCGGAATAGCTCAAGTAGCTTGTATCATATGATTTTTTGAAATAAAAATTGTATAAGAGTTCCAGTACTGATCTTAGATAATCCCCACCCCCCCCCTTTTTTTTTTTTTTTTTTCCTTTAATACATCTTTCCATCTTATATATCCCAGTTTTGGTGTCGCCCCTACCGCACACGTGTAGGTTAGATTTGGGGAACTCTTTCCTGTCCCATCCAGCACTTTTTAGAACCATCAACTAGTAGCTATAAGGTTGCTTGATCACTATTCAGTCGTCATTTCCACATTAATGCGGCTAGAGAGTTGGTTGGGAGTTATTTAATGCAGAGGTAGCAGCTTTTTGAAGATATTTGTTGCCCTTTACCTTTCTTATCCCTTATCTGACGTCTAACTCTTAGTGATGATGTGACTCCGAAGTAAGTCCATGACGATATGACACTCGAACTAACCTCGGACACATGTTGCCGAGATGGCTTTTATCTTCGGATGCTTGTTGGACTTATCTCATATTGTCTCCACTCCTCTCTTCATTCCGTTCTCCTCATAATCTTATTTGGATCTTCTCGGATGGTCTAACGTCCTCAGATCAGGCCATAGATCCAGTTAATACTGTCTTAACAGTACTTCCTAATTAACTAGCCCCCACAAGCAGCTAGTACTGTCTTCCAATAATAAGTGCCAACAGTTAAGGTAGCGGAGATGATAGTTCCAACGGTCTAGCCACTAGTCATTAAGCTGTCGATTTTGGTAGTTTGTACTTGAAAAGGTTTACATGTCGCACAAAACACCTGAAATTATTTTACTAAATATGTTTTCCATATAATTTTTTTTAATGTAAAATAATTCAAATACTTCGAAACAAAAGGGAGCAAAACACATTTGAGTTTTTACAAAAACCTCAGAAATTCCAAAGTTATTTTTATTCACTATTTATTCTAATAAATACCTTTTTTTTTTCTTGGGGTATTACACGAGGAAACACCATGGTCCATATGACTTTGACATAGTGAAAAGTGAAAACTAAGCCCAAGTCAATCCTAATAGTTCTGAAGGATCAGCCCAGGTTTGTCTATTGTTCTATTGGGCCTAGGCTAATATCCAAGCTTGCAATGCTAAATTTAACATTGAAACTTTGTCCCGATGTTGCACAGATCCTCAAAGTTACTCCTATACATCTTTTGTCGTCTTTCTTAGTACCTTTACATCGTCCAGATAATTTTTCTTTCTTTGGTAGCCTTTTTCCTTGCTTTTTTTGTTGAACATCCTTTTTCCTAGCTTTTTCCTAGACACGTACTTATGTTGCATTCGAACTTTTAAAATATCTCAAAGACATTTTTAGCTTTAATAATTCATCAATTTTTGAGTATCTCTGAGACTTTTACAACCGTCTTTGTTAGTACCTTTACATCGTCCAGATAATTTTTCTTTCTTTGGTAGCCTTTTTCTTAGCTTTTTTTGTTGAACAGCCTTTTTCCTAGCTTTTTCCTAGACACGTACTTATGTTGCATTCGAACTTTAAAATATCTCAAAGACATTTTTAGCTTTAATGATTCATCAATTTTTGAGTATCTCTGAGACTTTTACAACTCTCTCCCAATTCTTCATTTGTCTTTTCATGCAAATGACACTCTCGAGTCTGGATGCATATGTATTGTTTATCATTTGTGCAATGTCATTTATGACAAGACATATTCTGGCACTTACAACGAACCTAATCGTCGCATATTACTTGGTTGATGTTTACATCATAACCCAAAATATGAAATGCATTCATTAACATGGGAAGCACGATGAATGAAATACTTAAAACCCTACTGTTTGGATTAGGTAAGAACAAACAAGATTATATGATTGTCCTTTTGTGCCTCTACACTCAGCAAGGAGGGGCCTCATAGCGACACGACTTGCGAATATGACGAGCATTCGACACGATTTTTTTGCATATTAATATAAAAGAGTTTGTGTTATAGTGGGTTGATAAGTTTTAACACAATTAATAAATTAGAAAATTTTATGTAAACTTACTTAATTTGCAATCAACCTAAAATTACTTGATCATATAAATAAATGTAATCTTTATTTAACATAAATTTGAACTATAAATATAATTAAATAATTAAAAAAAATTAATGGTTATATTGATAAATTCTTTGTTAAATCTTTAAAGTCCTTTAACCTTTTTTCACCCAAAATAAAGGGGAAAAAAACTCTCTTTTACCTTTATTTTTCCTTGAATTGCCTAACAAATATGTTGAAATGAGTTATGTTATGCTAACTAGCTATCTTAATAAATAGGCAGCGTATGTTAGGCTTGAAAAGTTTTGACACAATTATAAAAAAAATACATTAGGGTTGAACTATATTCTTGAATTTCCTTAATTATCTCAAAACGACATAAACATAATCCGCTAACATGAATTGTCACCCCCTAGTCAATTGATGGACTTCACACAAGATTTTATATATTTATTTATTAAAGAAAAAATTGCTCACATCCCAAATTTGCCAGTCATGCCTGGCAACTTCAATCTGAAAAAAGCAATTTTATCCCTTGGTTTCTCCGTCAACCTTACATGAATTTTAAGGCCACTATATGTGAGAAAAGGGTAGCAATAGAAAATCGCTACTCTTATTGACATTTTAAAAACAGCAACCAGGATAGACTTTAATTTGTTTTCCAAATAATTAAAGCAAAGCAAAGGAAGTTTTGGGATGGGAAAGTCTGTTTATAAGCCATTTTGCTAGCTTAAAAAGAAGGCCAAAATAAAAGAAAAAGACAAGTATAAAAACAAATATAAACCATTGATATAGGCTGCCCAATTTTTATTGTAAAGTTCCAAAACTTGGGTATTTTTGGAGACAGTTTCATATATAATATATGCTACTAATGATCACAACAACTGTTTGGTTAATTGTAGCTCAAAGTACATTAACCTGGAAAATAAAAATTTCACTGTTTTGTCAAAACTCGCGCATGAAATGGAAAAATGAAATGGCATAAAAGAACAAATGGGAACGATCCAAGTATAGAAGAGTTTGTAATAAGTCTCTACAAGCAGGCATGATTAGCCATCTGAATTTGTGGTGATCACATGGACATTAAGATTGATTAAGCAGCCGCGTCTTAATTTGGTGATTGTGACTGTTTGCTATCCAAAATACTGGGGGGTTCTGTACAAGTTGCTTGTTCTAGAAAGCCGGCGTCCAGTTGGAACAAAATGGCACACTTAGTTCATGTGGCAACAACACAAGCACCTTGGTCACATTTTTTTTCGTGAGATATTTGGTTGGATGCATGAAGCATCTGTAGGACCAATATTGCCCCATGCTTCACTTACATTTCCATTATTCATATAAATTGTGAATTTTATCAAAACTTCGAAATACATCTGAAGTTTCATAACTTTCTTACATTCACCAACTTTTACGGTTCAGTACAGTTTCTTGTATTTGTTTTCTCCTGGGATGCACGGACTCTTCATTTAGGGTACCGTGCATACTCATGTCGTATCTATGTTGTACTCGTGTCAGTCCAGCTTCTTGTACTTGTTTTTTTCTAGGATGCACGTGTTGGGTCCCAAATAATATTATCAACAATATTAGCAATCCAAAATAACAATCACATACAAGAAAACAAAATTTATGTAAAAAACTCTTTTTCCTTGAAGGGTAAAACTACAGGACAAACTCCGAATAATTTTACTATTATCAAATCAATTATAATAATTTTTGTGTATATCTCACAGTTAAAGAAAAAATCTCTCTTGTTTTCTTTGCTTCCACACACATTAACTATCTTTCTCAAAGGTGGCAACACTTTGCTCTTTTTTTTTTTTTTTTAATTTTTTTTTTTCTTCTCCATGCACAACTCTCTTTCTTGGCTGCTCTCCTCTCTCTCTCTCCTCTTGTGTGGCAATCCTTGTTGCTACTCTCACCTTTGCTCTTTGTGTAGCAATCCTTTTTCTCTATTCTTCAATATGCGGCACACACAAAAACTTAATATATATTGTCTTTATATATTATCCAACCGACTTACACTCCTAGTAGCACAAAAATCCTAATTCACTTGAATTTGGAGACTATACTACTACCTGCTAGCCACGAAATAATAATACAAGCCCATATGTGGGCTTTTACTTCGTGGGCTGGACCACGTGCTCTATGCACCCAACAATCTCCTCCTTTAGCCCACCGATGGGAGGAGATCTTCATTCTATCTCTTCAACAAAATTCTGTGTCAATCAAGCCAACACAAGGCTCGATCTTCTTCATTATCTTCACCAATATTGAGAATACTTCATCAACCTCAATCTCTTTCATTCTCAAATAATTAATCTCATCTTGGATTTATTTAATCCAATCCCTTGGCTCCCCTTCATCAGAAGCCCAATTATTCTTGAAGCTAACAATTTGATGTTCTCCAACAATCACTAGTGGAGGATATTGCTCTCCCTGTTCAAGACCTCTAAGGTCTTTCACTTCATCATCATCCCATGCAGCCTTAACATCTTTATATTCTTCATCACCTACCACTTGCTCTTCTAAAGCACTATCAGACAATGAGAATTTCACATTCTTGGTATCAACATCCTTAATCCCAACTCTCATTTGTGGAGTCTTTTCAAAATTTTTAATCTCATTGAACTTCTTCTTGTAGGTCTTCACATGAGTCCTGTACATACCGCAACATGCATATCCTTTTACAACAACCACTAATCCCTTAGTAAGTTTCCATCTCCATTACCAAGGTAGTTACAATAACTCACTCGATCCATAGCCAATGTAGAAAACACATTCATCTTTAAATCTAGAACATGTTGCACATTCTTCAACGTCATAGTGCTACCAACATTGGTTTCAATGCACACATTACCAATTCCCACAAATTTTGAGTAATTAGAATTACCCATCTTCACTGTACCAAAGTCTCTTGCTTTGTACGTGGTAAACAACCCCTTTGTAGGGATAACATCGTGGGAGGATGCAGAATCAACAACTCACTCATCATCATTATTAGCAAAATGCTCACACTTTTGCTCTTCAATAGAGAGCACCACAACGTCCTTAGCAATCATAATAGCTGTAATATTTTTCTCACTATCATTTTTTTCATATTTTCCTTTATTTTATTCCTTATTTCAATGCCAACAATCTCTTCTTAAGTGACACTTTTTCCCACAATGGAAGCATTTTCTAGTTTCCTTGAACTAAGATTTATCTCTTGATTGTGACTTATTATTGAATTTTCGATCATTAGGTCCTCTGCTTCTACCTCAGCTCTTATTCTCCGTAACAAAAGCTTGATCTTGTGCATTGTCTATATTCGCATCTCTCCTGTGAACCTCTTCACTTAAAATTAAATCTCGAATATCATCATATTTAAGTTTGCTTTTCCTTGCAAAATTACTCACCGCCATTCTCATGGCTTCCCAACTGTTTGGTAAGGAAGCCAAAAGAATCAATGCATGAACCTCATCATCAAATTCAATTTCCACAGTGGATAATTTATTTGTGATTGTATTGAACTCATTCAGATGCTGCGCTACAGGAGTGCCTTTTGCTTTCTTCAGATTAAATAACTTTTTCATCATATACACCTTGTTGTTAACCGACGACTTTTCATACGTGCTAGACAAAGCCTTCATCAAATCCACTATGGTATTTTCTTTCACAATATTGTGCGCAACTAATCTTGACAGAGTTAATCGAATAACTCCCAATACCTGTTTATCAAGAAGGTTCCAGTCTTCATCCTTCATAGTTTTAGGTTTCATCCCCAAAAGAGGCAGATGCAATTTCTTCCTATAGAGATAATCTTCAATCTGCATTCTCCAATATCCGAAGTTTGTTCCATCAAACTTCTCAATTCCTGAAACCTTGCCTTCTTCTCTGGCCATCGCTTCCACTCTACCCTGGCTCTGATACCACTTGTTGAGTCCCAAATAATATTATTAACAATATTCGCAATCCAAAATAACAATCACATACAGTGGAAAACCCTTTCTTCTTGAAGGAAAAAACTACAGGAAAAACTCCGAATAATTTCATTATTATCAAATCAATTACAATAATTTTTATGTATATCTCACGACTAAAGAAAAAATCTTTCTTGTTTTTTTTGCTCTCACACACACCAATTATCTTTTTCAAAGGTGGCAACATTTTGCTCTCTCCTTTTTATTTTCTTCTCCATGCACAACTCTCTTTCTTGGTTGTCTTCTTTCTCTAAGAGGCTTCCTTTTTTCTTTTTCTTTTTTTCCTTGTGTGGCAATCCTTGTTGCTACTCTCACCTTTTGCTCATTGTGTGGCAATCCTTTTTTTCTATTCTTCAATATGCGTCCCACACAAAAACTTAATATATATTGTCTTTATATATTACCCAACCGACTTACACTCCTAGTAGCACACAAATCCTAATTCACTTGAATTTGGAGACTATACTACTACCTTCTAGCCACGGAATAATAATACAAGCCCATATGTGGGCTTTTACTTTGTGGACTAGCTGGATCACGTGCTTTATGCACCCAACAACATGAACACTTCATTTAAGGTGCCACACATACTCATGTTGTATTCATGTTGTACCTGTGTTATACTGGTGTCGTATCTATCGTTTCATATTATAATTTTTCAAAAATTACTTGAGTCATTATGTCATACCGGTACTCGTGTCCGTATTCTTGTTTGTGCATCCTAGGTTTTCTCCTATATTTTATTCTAAATTTTATCATGCACTTTCAAAATCATCCAAAGATTAAACACAACACCAATTAAATCATGCCCTCCTCTCTAATTTTCTCATTAAATTTTCCCACTTCATCTTGAAAAGAGATGCTGAGGACAATATATGTATTCTCATTATAACCTGCTACCTACTCGGGAAGATGAAATAATGACCCCAAGCTTTCGTGTCCTAAAGGAGTTACTTTCTGTTGAATCATGAGGTACTGGCATCCATATGGTGCGAGTGGAACATCATTGACCTACTATACCACATAGTTTTGTGTCAAATTTGTTGGTGCACCTATAATTGCACTTATACGCAAGTTGATATGATTCAGCCATTATGGGAAACTAGATGTAGAAATAACTCACTTTAATCTTTCCTTTCTTTACCTCTAAAGTTTTCCACTACTAAACCAAATAGTTTATGTCAAATTTATTTGTGCACCAATATCAAATTGCACTTTATATACTCAAGTTAAAATAATTCAACCATTGTGGGAAACTTGATGTAGATATGACTGGTAAAGTATTTTCATATTCTTACCCCAAAGGTTTGTTTCGCAGTCATTAAACTAGAAAAGAAAATAAAGACCAATGTTCATCGCTTTCTTTTTATACATGCATTTAATTTGTACAAAAAATCAAAAAGACGGTACCGCATTTTGCAAGCAAAATGAGCACATGAGTTGAAGATTAAATAAAAGTACTGTAGGACCTGCATTGACGGATCGAGATATAATTACTAAAAGCTGAACAACCTTGAATTAGTGGATCACTTTTATAAACAAGCATATCTTACTTGTCTAGGAAAATGTTTCCCATTCTAATCTGCTGGTTCATGCATCGGGACAACTAGTAACTCGTTGATACTTAGCCGAGAAAAAGAAAATGGAACATGAAGTAGTGGAAGATCAGCCAAAGAGAAAAGACACTTTTAATTACTAAGGTTTAGAATGAGAGAGAGAAAGAGAGAGAGGGTGGTCAAATTATGTGATCAATTTATGAAAGATGTGAGTCAAAACATATAACGTGCAAAACTCTTAATAAGGATGCGTGATACACTCCTAAGTCCTAATGAAAGAAGAATACTTGCACAACACAGCCACGATAATTTTCTTGGTAAAGTCTCCATCCCCACAAAATTCCTAAGTGGAAGATGCCCTACATAATGTGAAATGTCCAACCATGCTCCTCACATTCCCCCATATTCTTTGCAACCCATGTGCTGCCGAACACACCCAACACAAACACAATCCCATTACAAATCTCTCTCTCTCTCTCTCTCTCTCTCTCTCTCTCAGGAGCCTACCTCACTTTGTCTTATTCGCCTTTTGTCTAAAGTTAGCACTAGTTTCATATCAATTTTTGCAGTTAAAAGAACCATTTTATACCTAATTCTTGGGTTTTTCATTGCCACTCAATTATTGTAGGTTTTTTTTTCCCAGAAGTATTTGACCATCTCTTTTTGAGAGTGCATGCACATAGAGAAGAGTGAGAAAAACGTAAGCTCTATGGTGTTCTTGCAGCAAGCAGCTTAAGTTTAGAGCATGGATATATACAGTAGGTTAGTAATAAGGATTGGTACAATTACTTCATTGAGTTCTAGGTTTAACTAATATTGGTATTGGTAGTTGGTAGTTAATTATTTTTGATCAGTGATCAGTTAGGTAACCTCTTCCAATTATTCTATCCATCTTCTTGCAGGCACCAAGAATAATATATTTGTTGATAAAAGAAAGAGAAGAGGACCACCCGATTTGCAGCCCAATATCCATACATTATTCTCTCCAGTGAGTCTTGGGTGCTTTCTTAAATTTGACCCCAAAAAAAGGGAAAGTAGAAAAAGGGTTTTGAGGAGGGGTCAATTTCCACGTACCTAAAACCGGATTTGCTTAATCTTTACCTGCCAAATCATATAATTAAGTTTGACTATGGAGGTGGCTTTGGACTTAATATGCCATTCAAAGGGCATAAGTCTTGTTTAGATTTCACACATGCTATGGTAGGATCATAGTTCATAACGGTCCAAGTTAATTTTAAAATATATAATTGTTTTTAATGCAAACTATGCATGCTTAGACTCTTAATTAGGTACATCTTTTAAAATAAAGAAGTAAAACAATATACAAACTTCAACATGAAACGGTTTCAATATTTTCCAACCAATGGAATGAGTATTTTACAGAGGAAAAAAGAAATGATAATTGGAGTTGTTCATCATCTTCTTTCATTGGAGAGAAAATAGAATATTCATCTTAAAAAAAAAAAAAAAACAAGAAATGGAAAGAAAGAGAAATGAAAATTATAAGATGCTTCAGAAGATATTCTTTGGGATCTTCACATGTGGATGTGAACCTTTGCACCCATGTGTATTCGTCGGTAATGGGACCCAATATATATAGTTCACCGGAGGGGCTGCGTTTGGCAGTCCTTCAATCTTGGAGGTGCTACAGTGAATTGAGTGCTATTTAAATTTTTTTTTTTTGGGAGTACTTATTTTCACTCTTGCTTGCTCTTATATTGCTCTTCTTTCTTTTTCCTAAACCCCTCGCATGCTTGTTATTACTGATAGTTTTGTAGTTTAACTGTTACCTCTCGGATCAAGATTATGTTTAGCTAGGCCTGATACTATGAACACAAGACATGTCCCCTCATTATATAATGTTCATTGTTCAAATTATTCTCTTCCCAATTATTAAATAATCAAAGAAATACTTGCCTATTTTAAACACACTCATTATTTCTAAAAATTTATATATATATTTAGTCTCATTGCCAATTTTTTATTGCTGATAAGTCTGGTTGTTCTTATGTAATTCTGTGTACTGAATTAGTTCTCTAAGTTGGCTTTGGTTTAGTGTTTTTTTTTTTTTTGGTCTTTTTTTTTTTTTTTTTAATTCGCATTACAAAGTTTACCAATCATAATTCATAAGGATAATTCAGTCACTTACTGTCTATTAAAATTGTTAAGTGATTTAGAAAAATAAGTAGGTCAAATAATGCAAATGTCAATGTTTAATAAAAGTGCATGATTTTTAATTAGCATTGCCCTTTCCGTGTGCCGCCAACAGAAGAAATAAACATCTTGTTTCCTCCATAATTTGATCGAATTGTTAATGTCAAGTAATTCATTAATTAATTCACGATAATCTTATTAGGGTGGTTGATACGAACCACAATTAAGTGCTAAACATGTGATCCTCCAGTCTCAAGTATCATGAGCTCTAAACTGACCAAATCAAATCATCGTGGGCAATTAATGAGCCTGAGGTAGGGTATATGTATTTTCTTATGTGCATTCCATGTTAGCTCAATTAATCAGTATCCATTATTTTCATTTTAAAAGGCTAACAAAGCGTAAATTCCAATTAGGCCAATTTTTAAAATCTCTTCTTATCAAATGAGAGACCTTAGATTGAATCCAAAAGGCTGGAAAAAAAAAAACCATCAAAAAAGAAAAATATAAAGAAAAAGAAAACAAATTCAAATTTCTGATGATGCTTCTATTGAATAATACTAAATTTATTTTTCAAAGGAACATAAAAACATTTAGATAAAAAAAGTTATGCCCTAATCTTCCTAATTATTTTGTAATCAAATACTTTAGATGAAGATAGTGATTTGAATATATATATATATATATATCTCATCAATTAGATTAGTGTAAGGGAAAAACTTCAATTACCTTGATTAGATGCAATATATTATGTTCTCCAATTAAATCAAACATATGGATTTATTAACCAATGAAACACAAACAATTTCTTAAGAAAATTTAATTTAATACTAGCCTTATCACACACGCTTCGCGTGTGCATGAGTCTTTTTTGGTTAGTGATCCTATTTTGTATAAAAAAAACTGTGTTTTTTATTTTATTTTATATATATAATTTTTATTTTGAAAATTTAATTTATAAGTGAATAAATAAATTTGAAAATTAATAGGAGAGTGGTCCTATTTTTTAGGCAATGTTTTAGTGGGAGTTAGAGTTGTATTTTTACCAGATTGTCTGTTAGTTTTGTTTCTACTTAAATATAGGGATGTATGAGCATTTTTAAACTAAAAAAAATAAAGAATCCAAATAGGGGAAGCCCTTTAAATAATAGTATAGATATATATAATTTTTATTTTGAAAATTTAATTTATAAGTAAATAAATCAATTTGAAAATTAATAGGAGAGTGGTCCTATTTTTTAGGCAATATTTTAGTGGGGTTAGAGTTGTATTTTTACCGGATTTTCCTATAGTTTTATTTCTACTTAAACATAGGGATGTAGGAGCATTTTTGAACTAAAAAAATGAGAAATCCAAGCAGGGAAAGCCCCTTAAATAATAGTATAGATTTTTATTTTGAAAATTTAATTTATAAGTGAATAAATCAATTTAAAAATTAATAGGAGAGTGATCCTATTTTTTAGGCAATGTTTTAGTAGGAGTTAGAGTTGTATTTTTACCAGATTATCCTTTAATTTTGTTTCTACTTAAACATAGAGATGTAGGAGCATTTTTGAACTAAAAAATGAGGAATCCAAACAGGGAAAGTCCCTTAAATAATAGTATAGACAATCACGTGTTTGAATTTAATTAAAAAATCTAATATATTGCGTTTAAAATAGTGTACCTAAGTTTGACCCTGGATTATGACATGACTTGAATTGATAACTATTTTCTTATTCTTTCTAGCTATATTTCTTCTCTCTTATATACCCCTTTGTGTTGTATTGTTTTTAATCTATTCCATTTTATGATATCTCACAATATAATTATTTTTTTGAAAAATGAATGAAAACATTATTGATAACATTTTTAATTAATGAATTGTTCTAGCTAGGACCATAAAATTTTTGCTACAACTTTGCACAACTCTAACATGGCAGACTATATATAAATGATTGTCTATAATTTTTACATAAACCTACTATTTTTTCTCCACTATTTAGAGTTAGTCACATCAAAATTGTAGCAAAGTTGTAACTAAAAAAATTGTGGTCCTAAATTCTCTATGTTTTTATGGATATTAATATTGTTCAGAAAATGAATCTTTTTCCAAACAAATATTTTCTAAAAAACTATCTCATTTTCCTATATTTTGGGAGTGACTTTAAAATTAGTTGAAAAACTATTTTTTATATTTTCCTTATTTAGTTTCGTCTGTGACAGAGTTGTTTTCTAGAAAATTTTAGCAAAAAACAACTCTACCTCATGCTAAGTTGAATATGAGAAATTGAGAAATAGTTTTCCTTTGATTTTATTTATTTATTTTATGATACCAACAAATACAAAAATAAAAAGAAGTGAAAAGATATCTCCACATAAGGTTTTCTATTGAAATAGACCTAACATAATTTATAGAGTAATGCTAGTGTCATATAAAATGACACAACTTGTGTCATATAAAATGACACAACTTGTGTCACAACTCATCCACGTGGCGAGTTGTGAGTGATAGATGTGTATCTCCACATGAATCCACTATCATATCATTACTACTCACAACCTGTCATATGGGTGAATTGTGGCACAAGTTATGCCATTTTATGTGGTACCAACGTTACTCTAATTTATATCGACAATGACCTTATGGCCTAATGGCATCCTTTGTTCTTTGTGGAGGAGAATTTGCATGATAAACTCTCTCTCTCACTTACTTGTTGTAAGCAAAAAGAAAAATGATCAACAATATGGAATGAATGGAGAAATATGTTTGCAATTATTATTATTATTATTTTGGTTGAAAGACGGTGCATTACAACATTAAATAACGTTTCTTTTAAAAGAAAGTGAGGCATGTGACGAGTTGTGAGTGGTAGATGTGTATCGTCACATGAACCCACTATCATATCATTACCACTCACAACTTGCCATATGGGTGAATTGTGGCACAAGTTATGCCATTTTATGTGGTACCAATGTTACTCTAATTTATATCGACAATGACGTTATGGCAATGGCATCTAATTTATATTGACAATGACCTTATGGCCTAATGGCATCCTTTGTTCTCTGTGGAGGAGAATCTGCATGATAAACTCTCTATCTCACTTGTTGTAAGCAAAAAGAAAAATGATCAACAATATGGAATGAATGTAGAAATATGTTTGCAATTATTATTATTATTATTATTATTATTATTATTTTGGTTGAAAGACGGTGCATTACAGCATTAAATAACGTTTCTTTTAAAAGAAAGTGAGGTTTTTTGCGTGATGATTGTAATGTACAAGTTAGATCATCGCTAAGATTTTTGGTTTCCCGGAGTAACCTTATATAAGCCCAAACAAACTTGTCTCACTCACTACTATAAAAGATATTAATGTCAATAGTTATATCTATGGCTTGATGTGGCAAAGTTGGTCTAAGTAATAAGTCACTGCTAATCTAATCGCATCTCGATAATCGTGCTTGCAGAGGCTTATTATAATTATAAAAACAAATTTGTTAAGCAAACTAAAACAAATCTGAGAAAGACTGCACTAACTATTCTTAGCATAAATTAATCCTAGTGCAGGGATATTTTTGGTTTGACAAATGTGCAGTCCATGTGCCAACTGCTAACAACGGCAATAACCACCTTCTCAATATCAAAATAATCAAAAGTTGGCCGGAGCTTTTAAATTTTAATTAGCTGATCCAATAATTCATTCATCATTGGCTTAACCTTAATTAATGAAAAATTTTAAGTGCAAACCCATGTGATTCTTCCTGCGCCTGGTTGACTAACGCTAGTCATCGTAAACTTTACTTCACTGTTGGTAGCCATGCTCATATTGAAACATAGATCAAACCAGCATCATCAGCAAGATTAATCTCTCATGCTAGCAACTAAAATATACAAAAAGAAAGGAAAGAATGAAAGGAAAGAAGCCAAAACCCAAATTTCATCGAGTAATGCTTTAGACAAATTTTTATGTTCTCTTTTATTGCTGTTGATATGATAAATTATGATTAGAATAATATCATTTTGAACCGTTGTCAAAATTTGTATTCTTTGTTGGATTCGACTTTATGGTGGAGATAGACGTGTCCGAATAATTACGAGCCATCATTGCACAACATTAATTCGTCCCCAAGTGATGAAGCCACTTGGGGTGGTTTGTCATTGTCAAGAGAGACTCAAGACATGAAGAGCTGTGAGATGACTATAGGGTTAATGAAGTGTCACTTCGTTTTCGCAAGTGGATTGTTGAATTTTTCTGAGTTCATGGACATAGACAGGGAACGTCCCAAGGATAATGCCCCTTCAGCTAAGTGAAAAACCATAGAGTACATAAGCATAGCAAATGGACAAGACATGAACGATGTTAGATGAAAAATTCACTCTCTATTGGAACATCTTCAACAAGTTGTAATTGCGTTGTGCTAGGGATACCAGTACCACACAACACTTTGTGCTGTCATATATGCCTCCATTGATGGTGAGGTGAAAAGTCCTCTAGTCCTAAGGAATTGTTCTATATAGCTGTCATATGATTTATCTTGGAAGGATGTAATGCATTATGCACGAGCACACGACAAATTGAAACAACTTGCATGAATTAACATCGAACTTTGCATATATTTGAAGCCAAAGTAAATCAATTCAAGGTGGGAATATTTGCTTCTTTTGTTCCAACAAAAGCAACAATGGTTATGAATTTTCTTTTCGAAAGGATTATATAGAATAGGATATAATTGCAACAGAAAAAATATGACATACAAATCGCACACGTACGATTCTGTAATTATTTAAGTACCTGTTTCAGCTAGCTAGGATACAAAACAAGTACTATAACAAAGCACAATCTCATTGGAGAGGAATCTAGAACATGTAATTGATTTGAAGTGATTTGTACATTTCAAATTATGCTTATATTTTCCTGTCACCTGCAAGGTTAGGCTTCTTTTTTTTTTTTTTTTTTTTTGATAAAGAGGTTAGGCTGCATTTGATAGCTCCAAATGCCGAACCAAAATTTTGGAGAGATTCTAATCTCTCTTGTTCCTTTTATCGAGTCCAGTGAACAGTTAAAATAATATGTTGAAAGAAGGTTTTGAAAGCCCTGGTAAAGCCATTTAGCGGCAATGTCAACCATTAAGATTATTAATTCAAGAACCTATTCAAAGCCAGTTGAATTCTTGCCACCCATATTTTCATTTCAGGGAATACCCTAATTTCATATGCATAGATTACATTCAATTTTATTAAAAAAGGTCAGTTAATTAACACAATTTTAAATCTAGTAAATGTGCAGAGTTTTGTTCCCATGAGGCCATGACTATAATCTTCTTATTTAGATGACCATCTTCAACCTTTTAAATTTAAGTAAAAATAATGGTGAAACGAATTAGAATTAGCTATAGTCACATCTTTATAATGCTTACCCTCCAAAAGGACTAATCAAGTTACAATTAGCACTATTCATGATTGCTCATATATTGACTAAAATCAACTTAGTAAACACTCAATACAGGACTTGACCATTCAATTTAGGCTCCTCCTAATCATTTAATAAAACAAAGATCAGTATAGTAACTCTTAATATGAGACTTAATACACGTGTACAACACAAACTTATCTAATTCAGTTTAATTTCCAATCCCAGCACAACCGAATGATTTTGTTACTTTTGTAATACCCTACTTTCCAAATTGTCCAAAGACTAGTATGGGGGTAAAAAAACAAAACAAAAAAGATTTAAACTCTGCCATATAATTCTTTTAATGAATAATAGTTGGATTTTAAGCTCAAAAGGAAAAAGAAGAAGAAAACATTGCATTCATTGTCTGTTTATATGAATAACTTCCCCTAATACCTTTTTATTTAATTACACAATAACTGTGGACAAAGTTACTAAACTAAATTAATATGAAAAAGAAAGTGCACATGGCGTCTCTGCTTAATTATGCTTACATTAATTATCTCCGAAAATATACTAAGTATATTTCTTCATATAAGGGACAGATGGATGTATTTAAGAATGTCAGATTACTCTGAGATGGATCCAATGGTAGGCAACAAGAGGAGCATCTCTGTCTCACCATCTATCCTTTGAATAGGAGATAAAAAAATGGACATAGATTCGCACTTAATGTTGTTTAGAGTCATCCATGACATTAGGTGAAGTAATATATTAATCAAATCATAAGCATAAAAAAGAAATCATGTCTGTGATTGATTGGCAAATTAGTACTCTCTTATCAAAACTCAGAGAAAGAGAGAGATCAAATCTTCCAATGAGATATTTGCTAACACAAAATGACAATGTGAACAGATGTACAAAGCAGTTTATTTAGGACACCGAGCTTTCACTTGTCCCAGGGATTGAAGTAGATATTTCTAAAAAGAACATATAAAATAAGATTTTAATAATAATATTTTGGTTAGAGATAGCTAGCTTTTTCTTTTTTAATAGATAATCTTGATTATAGATGGTTTAATTAATGAAGTCTTTTATCTTTAAATAAAGAACTTGGTTTGAATCCAATCTATATAGAAAAGAAATCCATTAATGTTTTGTACTGATAGTAAAGAGTAATTATCAGTAATTCTCATTAAAAAAATAGTATCATAAGGAAAATGTCTAGTACACATTCCTCAATGCACACATAATATACACACCCTTCAAATACAAAGAAAATTGTAAATTTTAAAACAGTGACTTGGAGTTATAGTTTCTCTTGTTTTTAGAGATTGTATGTAATACATGTGCAAGTGTACACTCACCTTAAAAAAAGAAAGACTTGTCTAGTCAGTTTCATTTCTTTTTTGAGAATCTGCCTGGTCAGTTTCATAATTAAGAAAATATATCGCAGATTTTTTCATGCATAGCTGGGGAAATTACCTATCTTTTATTTCAGTAGTATTTGCTACATCTTCTTGATTAATATATCCATTTTCTAGTCAATTTCTTCTATCTAGATCTATATGAAGAAATATTTGAAAAAATTCAGAAATTAAAATTTCTAGTGAAGAAGCTAATACCCACTCAAAAGTATCTAATATGTACAACTGTGGCTTACATTCCAACGGGAAAAGTAGAAGAAAGAGAGATATCATCTATCAGCATCATTTTCATCCTTTGTCTGGTGGCCCTCCACAAACAATGGCTCCGATGGGTTTGTTGTTGGACCGCAACCAAAAAAATTGAAACAGGATAAACATAAAAATCCAAAGTCACATTACCATTGCCCTTTTTCCCACGAGAGGCATTAATGGCATCGATCGTACGTCCTTGCAATTGTGAAGCTAAATATTCATTTTATATAGCATAGACGATCAGTTGGGGGACCTAGAAATAACATGCTGTGGCATTTTATCTAGTAAACATCAAAATGTTATTTTCGTAGTTGATATTATATCGATACTTTCCAAGATAATATTAATTATTGTACTGATAATTCATAAACATACAGATGTTGATGGTTAAACGCATAGGTGCCTGATATTTATGCCTCACTAATTCAAGATTATATAAGATGGATATATAAGGTAAAGTTATATATATTGTAATTGTTATGCAAGAGAATCATTACTCTCACAAAAACATATGAATCAACAAAATGAAATGACCAAAAAAAAAAAAAAAAACCATAATAGAGATGCAAAAGGTATAAAATGATTGAGCTATAAGCTGGTTGGTAGAGTAGGCAAACCAGTTGTCCTCTAAATAAGGTTTGGGGGGATAAAACTTTTGCATTCTTTTATGGACCACGAATAAGTTTTATTAGGTACTCCTTGCCAATAGAGTTTTCACAAAATCTTGAAAACTTTAATTGAGACATTAATATAACATATAAGACACCATTTAACGTAAGAATTTAAGTTATAAAGTCACAAACAAGATCTACATCCCTCTCGCCCCACCCTACCCTTGTCTATTATTTTCCCCCGTCCAAAGAAATCATGAGTTAGGCTCGCATGTTCATACATTGGAAACTCTTATGAGTTACGTCTAAATCCATGGAAATCCTACATAGTGTCATTCTTTTTTGATCAATTGGAATACATGTACATCCCATTCATCTCTAATCTGGGCACAATTATCTTACATTAATTTGTTAACTAATTAACTTTTTTTTTTTTTTTTTTTTTTTTATAGGCAAAACTGCCAATTAGGCATGTATACCCACAAATAAGAAGTGAAGGAGCCTGAAGCCATCTTAGGTAGAATAGTAAACAAGAAAGCAGCCCACTATCTCTAGGAATGTTATGGATTGATACGTACATGTGATTAAGGGAATCCCATATCCAATCCAACACATAAGTTAATCGTCATTAATACATAACCTAAAAAGTCATTAATACATAACGAATTCGTTATTAATACATAACTTAGATAGTTATTAATATATAACTTAATCATCATTAATACATGACCTAAAAAGTTATTGGGAAAGGCTTATGTCTAGTGACTAGTTTCACTGGACATGTTAGGATATGAACACGTGTCCAAAATTGAACATATGTTTACATCTTAATGTGTCCAATGAAATTGGCCACTGGACACAAGCCCATTCCAAAGTTATTAATATATAACAAATCCATTGTTAATACATAACTTAGAAAGTTATTAATGCATAACTAAATTGTCATTAGTATATGTCCTACAAAGTTATTAATACATAACTTAATCGTCATTAATATATGACCTAAAAGTTATTAATACATAACAAATCCGTCATTAATAGATGACTTAGAAAGTTATTAATATATGACCTAAGTTCAACTGCGTTTTAGCTCCCCTGTACTGTTTAAACAGTTCAATCATTCTCTGTTTATTTCAATGCAAACTAATGCCTTAGATCAAAAAGGAAAAAAAAAAGTTTAATTATCTTTGGGGAACGTGGAGGAGGTGACAATTAATTAAATAATCAATGGGTGAGATAGCCCCAAAAAAAAAAAAAAAAAAAAAAAATTGTAAAGGACTAATGGGATTAGGAATGTACTAGTCACAGACAAATCTGGACCAATATTGACGTTGATAGAGAGCAAGCAAGCCACTTTTTATAGTCCATAGCGAAGCTGAGGATCATAGAGAGAGAGAATGTGTGCGTGTGTGAGGCTGAGGCGGTGATGGTGAGCGTGTGGGGCAAGTGATGTGACGAAGATTTTGTGGCTGAAAGGGAGTATATAGGACGGCCACGTGGGTGGGGATGACCAGTCCTTAAAGCCCAAAGACCAGGACCAAGACCAACAGAGGAAGGAACGCGGAGTTAGATCAAAATAGAGCACCAATTACAGTGCTTGACTTCTTCATTTTCACCCAACTTCTTTTGTGTGTGTGCATGACTCTCTATTAGACTATTAAGTCTATTACGTATTAAATTTATTTATTATGACTCGTGTCCCTCACTCTAATTTCAACTCTTATTGGTCCCTAGCTTAAGTACACTTCCAATTATAATAGCTTAAAATAAACTCTTTCTTTTCACTCACTCACTAATACATTATGCTTTTTTTCCAAGCTCTATGTGTCTAAACCTCTAGTTTCAATCCTAAAGTGCCCTTTCCACAAAAATAACACGTGGTATTCTCTTAGATGTCTGAGGTGGACCTCCAAAACCAAATACAAACCCTTCTCTTTCACCACCCCCACACTCTATTTATACTCCCATTTTCTCTCCTTTTCTATCCAAAAACTCACTCACTTCTCTCTCTCCCTCTCTCAAAAACCAAAACAAAGAAACTCTCTTCTCTTCACTCTATCTGAGAGAGAGAGAAAATCAACACCAATACCCCACACTCAAAGCCATGGCAGTCCCTTCAATTACACCCAACTCTAGCAGTTGGGCTAGAGCCCAAATATCTCATCCAACTCTCTCATCCTCTTCTTCATCATTATTAAACTTGGGCTTCACATCAAAATCCATCACCTTGAAGAAGAATAAGCCCAACAACAACAACAACACCATCATACACTGTGCTTTACATTCTCCTTCGGTGCTTCATTTCCCAAAACAGCCCTACCAACAGCCACTAATTACCAAAGATGACACTCCCATGAAACCCAAGAAGAACACACAGCCTCCACACTGGAATCCACTGCAAAGAGCTGCAGCCATGGCCTTAGACCTTGCCGAAGGCGCGTTAGTCTCACGCGAGCGCCAACACCCACTTCCCAAAACCGCAGACCCACGTGTCCAAATCTCCGGAAACTTCGCTCCGGTGCCCGAACAGCCGGTCCGAAACTCGCTGCCGATAATCGGTACAATCCCGAAATGCATTAACGGCGTGTACCTCCGAAACGGAGCCAATCCACAATTCGACCCCGTCGCCGGCCACCACCTCTTCGACGGAGACGGAATGGTTCACGCCGTTAACATTAACGGCCGCTCCGCCACCGCCAGCTACGTGTGCCGGTTCACCGAGACTCAAAGATTAATCCAAGAGCGAAAACTCGGGCGCCCGGTTTACCCGAAAGCCATAGGTGAACTCCACGGACACTCCGGTATTGCACGGCTAGCTTTGTTCTTCGCCAGAGGGCTTTTCGGACTCGTTGATCAAAACCAAGGAACCGGCGTTGCCAATGCCGGTTTGGTTTATTTCAATGACCGGCTTCTCGCTATGTCGGAGGACGATTTGCCGTATCAAGTCCGAATCAAAGCCTCTGGTGACTTGGAAACGATAGGCAGACACAATTTCGATGACCAGCTTAAGTCCGCAATGATTGCTCATCCAAAAGTAGACCCAGTTTCCAAAGAGCTCTTTGGTCTCAGCTACGATGTTATTCAGAAACCTTACCTTAAATACTTCAAGTTCTCCCCAGATGGAAAGAAATCCTCGGACGTTGAAATCCCTTTACATGAGCCGACCATGATGCACGACTTCGCGATTACCGAGAATTTCGTGGTGATTCCTGACCAGCAGGTTGTGTTCAAGCTCCAAGAAATGATCACCGGCGGCTCTCCAGTGATTTACGACAAGAACAAGCAGTGTCGGTTCGGTGTTTTGGCTAAGAATGCGAGTAATGCTTCGGATATTGTTTGGGTTGAATGTCCAGACACGTTTTGCTTTCACTTGTGGAATGCTTGGGAGGAGACAGAGACGGACGAGGTTGTTGTGATTGGCTCGTGCATGACACCGCCGGACTCGATCTTTAACGAATCGGATGAGAGCTTAAAGAGTGTTCTATGTGAGATTAGGCTGAATTTGAAGAGTGGGAAGTCGACGCGCCGAGCCATAATCAAGGACGAGGTGAACTTGGAGGCTGGAATGGTGAACAAGAACAAGCTTGGGAGGAAAACAAAGTACGCTTATCTTGCTATTGCTGAGCCGTGGCCTAAGGTAAGTGGGTTCGCCAAGGTTGATATTTTAAGTGGGGAAATGAAAAAGTACATTTATGGTGATAGAAAATATGGTGGCGAGCCATTTTTCTTGCCAAGGGACCCAAACTCAGAAAACGAGGATGATGGGTATATTCTTTGTTTTGTTCATGATGAGAGGACATGGAAATCAGAGCTGCAGATTGTGAATGCTATGAATATGAAGCTGGAGGCGGCGATAAAGTTACCTTCAAGAGTACCTTATGGGTTTCATGGCACTTTTGTGGACTCTAAGGACTTAGCAAACCAAGCATAGTACATGTGGGCGTGACGTTTTGGTTTTTGTTACATTTTTTTGTTTAATAAGCACAGTAATTATTAGAGGGAGAGTGATACCAGAGGGATTGTTGGTCCCCGGATTAATCTCCTGGAACATTTAAAACCCTAACAACCCTTTTGTTTTGTTAGGTTTATTGGGTTGTTATTTTATTTTATTTTATTTTTTTATGGAGCCAGCTTGTAGCTTTGGACTGTAGGTCGATTTTGAGCTCAGCTGGTTTCTGCTTTTTGTGTTGTTGGGGATGATTCGTTTTCTGTGTCATATGGAGCAAGATCTTGTGCCTCTTGGATCTTACTCTTTCTACCTACTTCAGCTTTCAAAAAAAAAAAAAAAAATCTACATGTACAATAAACTGGATCTATATATATTTTTTGTTTACTTTTGTGGAATTCCAAATACGATTTCTGCTTCAAACTTATATACGGGTCTTTCTATCTATTCTCGTAGCAAAATTTTTTTTTATAATAATATGAACATGCCACTGCAATGTTCGATTACGGAAATGAAGTGTGATATCAGGTTGAAAAACAAACCAAAGGCTGCGAATTATGGAGTTCAAACTTCAAACCCACAACATGAGGTCTTGAGACATGAATTGCGGTGGGAAAGTATGTCATATTCATCACTTTTTTAGTTTGCCTTTTTTAAACTCCGATGTTTGTCGCCCAATGTAATAAAGAAGATCTAGTGCTGTACTCGTTTGCCCCCCACAAAAACATACTGTAGGTTTGGACTAGTGAGCAACATGGTAAAATGACATTGTTGAAATAATGGACGTTAAGAGTGTTCACATTTGGCTCTTTAAACCATTGCTAAAAGCTAGGCTAAAATTTATTAATTACACGACATACATGTGATTTATAATTATAAACGTAAAGATTTAAAACTTGAAATCGTGAGTGGAACCTATGTTTTTAGTTATAAATTTTGTGTATACACATACATGTGTGAAACAATCACTAAAAATGTTATCTTTTTTTATTTTGTTTTAAACTCTCTCTCTCTCTCTCTCTCTCTCTCTCTCTTTTGTATTGGTTGTGGGGAGTCCCTGGGGCAGGGCGGTGCTAGAGTGGCGTTACGGTCTAGAGGTGGGTGGCTGATTGATGTTGTTGGACATGGTGTTGTGGTGGCTGATTTGGCATGGGTGACTGATCACATAGGCATGATTGTGAGTGGTCGCTTGGTTCGTTTGATAGTTGATATTGGGAGAAGTGTAGGAAATATATAAAAAAAAAAAAAAATATATATATATATATATATATGTATAAATTATTATAGGATGCAGTATAAAATAAAAGTGGGATGTAAACTGTGGTTAAAATAGAAAAGAAATTATTGTAAAATTGAATTTTACAAAATCATATGTAAATGCTATGCAACCAATTGTTTATGTTTTAATCTTTGACCATGAGCGCAATTTAAAATTCAAGTACCTAAAGTGGTCTATAGATTGGGAAAGTTACATAACTCTATAAAATAACGGTATACCGTAGGTGGGTTGATGATACTATATATGCTTTAATTATAAAACAATACTGTCTCATATCGGTAAAGAAAATGATTATGTCAAGGATAAATTCTCATCGTTCACTTTTCATATAATATAATTATATAAGTGATAATGAAACATCCTCAGTATTCACGCATGTCCTACTAATTGGATCTTAAAATGGTTGCTTTTTATTGTTAAAAAAAGGGGGGGTGGAAATGCATTCTCGAAAATGACAAGGTCTGTCATATAATAACGTCACTACAAATTACAATGAGCCAAATAGTACAGCTTTGTCCTTTAAAACTCTACCACTGTATCTCTTTTGTATGACTATGATTTATCGAATTGAGCCATTGCGGTTCTCTGAATATCTTAATAAAGTTTACAATAAGCTTCCCTAGTCGTGAGATCCTAGAGTTTTCCTAGTTTCAAGACAATCATGCTAGCACAAAAGACCATGCAAAATCTTAGTTGTTAAATCGAAAATTATATGAGAACTGTTTATTATATTTTTGTAGAAAATGTTTTTTATTTTATTTTTATCTGAAATGAAAATCTTACTCTAGTCTAATTTAAGTGTATAATATGTGTAAAGCTCATTCTGGAAAATTGAATCCTATCTCTTTCTTCCCTCACTTCACAAGAACTTGTATTTTTTGTGGAGTGACCATTATGCCAAGGGTGCACGATAATAGTAAAAAATACTTTAATCGTATGAATATGAGCATCAATATTAACTAAAATTCTTCATTCATAATTAGTTCGAAAAAGTATTTCATGAGACCATCTCATAAATTGTCCAACTCATATTTGTGGACTCCACAATCTACGTACCTATAAGACTTGTATTTTGTAAGAGAAGAACTCTATATATAAAATAATTTTATAAGAAAAAATTTCTATTAATTGAGAGAACTATGATGCTTCTCTAACTGACAGAGCTTGTTTGGTAATGTAACTCAAACAACAGTTTTCAATATTTAAACACTAAAAATTGTGAGCCCAAAAAAAAAATAATATGTTTGGTAAGAGTGTTTTTTAGGAGTGTTTGAGTTACGTTTCTTATTTTATGGTGTTTAAATATTGAATCTAAAAAAATTCTCTTACTAGTTTTTAGTTTTTAAAATACATTGTTCAATGGCACTTTTGTAAATATTTTAAAAACTATAAGTCTCACTGATTAGACTACATGTCATCACTTTAATAAAAAAAAAAAATAAACACATTTATACTAAACACACAATTATGTTTTTTCACTTTTAAAAATACGTTATTAAAAATATAGTACCTTAGGCCAAAGGCTTATAAGGTATAAGTGGGAGACGTCTCTAGTGGTACACTCATCCTTAGGCCAAAGGCTTATAAGCCATGAGTGGGAGGCGTCTCTCCCCGATGTGGGATTAAGCAAATTCGTGCGGGTGGGACATAGGTTGATCCTTGCCCATCCCAAAGCGAATAATACCTACTTGGGAGCCGAGACGAAAGTCCTCCCACAAAAAGGCGGCTTTTGGGGTTTAAGGGGAAACCCCCCACCTTCCCCCTTCATAGGTTCATGTGTGACTCGAAGGAGTGCACTACCACAACATGCGCTAGCAGTTTTTAAGACTTGCTCTAGTACACATGTGTAGTAGTGGTAGTGCACTCCTTCGGTTCACACATGAACCTATGAAGGGGGAAGGTGGGGGTTTCCCCTTAAACCCCAAAAGGCGTCATGTGTAGTAGTGGTACACTCATCCTTAGGCCAAAGACTTATAAGGCATGAGTGGGAGGCGTTTCTCCCCGATGTGGGATTGAGCAAATTCGTGTGAGTGGGACGTAGGTCGATCCTTGCCCATCCCAAAGCGAACAATACCTGATTGGGGGCCGAGACGAAAGTCCTCCCACAAAAAAGGCGTGTAGTAGTGGTACACTCATCCTTAGGCCAAAGACTTATAAAGCATGAGTGGGAGGCGTTTATCCCCGATGTGGGATTGAGCAAATTCATGCGGATGGGACGTAGGTTGGTCCTTACCCATCCCAAAGCAAACAATACCTGATTGGGGGTCGAGACGAAAGTCCTCATGTGTAGTAGTGGTACATTCATCCTTAGGTTAAAGGCTTATAAAGCATGAGTGGGAGGCGTCTCTCCCCGATGTGAGATTGAGCAAATTCGTGCGGATGGGACGTAGGTCAATCCTTACCCATCCCAAAGCGAACAATACCTGATTAGGAGCCGAGACGAAAGTCCTCCTACAATACCAAATACATTTTTTGCATTATGAGTACTTTAAATACATGTTTTTAGAACACTTTTAAACGATAGTTGTTTTTTATCGGCGTATTTGGAAGTTAGTGCAAATTGGTGCATGCAACAGGCTTTACCCAAACATGAAATACCCACCAACGGTAGGTAAGTAAAGAATCTTTATTTTTTGAAGTGGCATCCAACCAATTGAACAAGGGTCAAAGCAGGAATTAGCGCTTGGCGTTGACATAAGAATCAAAGATGAAAAAATTGGGTTCCCGAAGAGACATCACTCAATTGTGACTATGCTGCATCACGTAAATCGTCATTGGACAGCATGATATAGATGTTTACATATTTCTAATAAACTATATATGCATTTCCTTCTAAAAACTAAATCAACTATGCTATCATGGGCCCACATAGATGTTTACCACAATTTTCCCGAAGATTCAAATGAGATTTGGCCGGAAGAAGAAACATCATAGACCTAGTTGATGATGTAAATTCTGTTCAATATTAAAATAATAGCTTTGGAATACTTTTCAAACAGAAGCAAAATCCTATATTGTTTATGTTCCTATTGGAAATTATATATTTTCTAAGAAAAAAAAAATATATGGAAGAAGCAAAATCCTATAATAATTGGTTTCATGGAAGTTTCGAGCAGGAAACATAAGGAACATTGTTGTGGGAAAATAAGGAACAAAATTGTGGGAAAATGTCAGCAAAAGTTTTTTTTTTAAAAATCCAAAAATTACCAT
Source organism: Quercus robur (assembly GCF_932294415.1). NCBI lineage: Eukaryota > Viridiplantae > Streptophyta > Magnoliopsida > Fagales > Fagaceae > Quercus > Quercus robur. The sequence goes on along the minus strand of NC_065538.1, from coordinate 58,945,682 downwards.
CGATTTTATTACAAAAATAAAGCATAAACTGACATGACAATAAATGTAAATAATAACACTAAAACAACATAATGAATAAAAGTTTTTCTTTTAGATAGTATAAATAAAAGTCTTAATAACTTACAAGGGTTACATTTACAATGCTGTTTTAGTTAATTTCTACTATTATTACCAGGGGCGGAGCAAAAGGTGGTCCTAGACTGCACCCAATCTAGACAATTCCCCCACCCCCACCTATTTTTAAAAACCAAATTTCATATTTTTTTTTGAAAAAAATAATATTTCATATAAAAATTTATTTGTTGAAAATATTTTTCATAATGTTGACAAGAAAAAAAAATCTTATATGTTTCGTTAAAGTTAATAGATTTTTATTATATAAAAAATATAATATATTTTTTTTAAATCAATGAGCCTTAAAGTTGATGTATAGGAAAATATTTGTCCTCTAATACTAGCGAAGATTCTCATTATTTTTGACTTGTCATATAAGCAATTTTCTCTTGACGGTGCAATCTTTTCCACAGCAAGACCATACTCTAAGTCTCTAACCAACAAACGTGAGTCATATGAAAATAACTTGGACATGCTGCCCATCAAAAGAAATCATGACAACGAAATATTAGAGCTCCTTTCTCTATTTTAATAAATATTGTATAATTCTTATTTTGCCGGAGAATCGATATTGGCCATAACTTTGTAAAAGGTATTCTATATTTAGGTGCAATGAAAGTTACAACTTAGGTTCATTGTGTGTGTCTGCGAGAGAGAGAGAGAGAGAGGTCGGGTGGAGGGAACAAAAAGTCCCCACCTACCTTTTATCGTAGGTTGTCCAAAAACTGCAAGTTCAGTCTTCACTTCAAAAAAAAGATTTCTTGCAAGTAATTAGCAAAAAAATATTACTTGGAAATATACACTTATGGATTATAGACTCACTAATAGGTATCTATTTCTTTTCTTTCTCTTCTTTCTTGAATAGCTGTGGAATTGCGTTTTACACTCTTACTTCATAAAATCCCTGCAGGAGAGAAATAAATAAAGGTAAAAATTGGAAAAGAAACATCTAGCATATTTATAGTATATAAACAGTTATTTTTGTTGAACTTTTAATATTTTACTATATAAAATTTTTGAAGTTTCAAAATTTTACACGTCATATTTCTCACATAATTTTAATTTAATTTAAATTCTATTTTATATTTGAATTTTCCTTTAAAACCTTGGCTCATCATATGTTCTTTAAAAGTTAGAATACATAGTTCTATATACAAACACAATCATTATAAATGACTGATATTATAATATTATTCTTTTTATATTAAATAATAGTCATAGTAAATAAGTAAATATTAATAACTATTATAATGATCAAATTTCATATTTAGATAAAAAAAAATTAAAAAGTGAAATAATTATATTATGTTACTTTTTTTTTTTTTTTGGTGCATTGCACGAATTGCCAACTAGTTTTAATCATAAGCACGCGAAGTTTAGTTTTAATTTTATAATGAAAATAGATTACGGTGAGTATATGTTAGCGAGAAGTTTAGTGACAAAAAAAGTATACATATTTTTTTTTTCACAACAGTTAAAAATGATATATTTTGATTAGTGTTCAATAAAAGTGATGTAATTGATTAAAAAGTCTAGGAACACAATTTGCCACAATTTGTTTGAGTGTCAACTAGTGATTAGAGTGCTTTAAGTAGTAGACCCATGTGTATATTATGTAATCCAATCATCAATTGATGCTCAAACAAGTTGTGAGAAGTATGTGCCTAAATGTGTAGTCCTAGAAAAGCTCATTGAATCTATTTCCTGTTTGACTTGTTTCTGAACTCTGCCATATTCACGTGTTCAAAAAAAAGTATTATCTGCCGACGGCCACAAAATATTATACATGCAAGACCAAAACAAATGAAATGTCCTTTGTAACTCCTATGCCCTAGTTAGATTGGGAGCCTAGTCATCTTTCCATTTTGTTTTGTTAGATTCCAGGCCTCTCACAGAAATTGTACCCCTTATGATCTCTGACAATTTGGGTCTATACCAAAGCAGACTTTATATGTCGGTAGATAAAGCCAGCACTTTTTTTTTTTGGAGAAAAGCTAAAGCCAGTACTTAGGTGTTCTTTATGTTGAATCCATTCTACCACAAAAAAATAAAAAAATAAAAAAAATAAAAAAATAAAAAAGAAAAAGAAAAAGAAAAGAAAAGTCCCTTGTAACTATGATATCTTATGATGATGATGATGATAATGATGATTCCTCTTAATCTTTCAACCTCAATAAGCAAGAGCTAGCGCACAGAAGTCAAAACACTAGTTTAGTCAAGTAAAATTAAGTAGTAATTGTTTTGTGAATGATTAGTTTGTCTTCTGTTTTCTTTTTCATTTTTTTAAAAAAATTATGTTTTATTTCATTTTCAATTTGTTGGTGTTGAGATTGTATTTTATTTCTTTAAAAAAAAAATCAATTTTTATTAAAAGTATCTCATTTGAAAATTATATATATTTTTGGATAATTGAAAATTAAATATTAAACTTATTGGAAATTCCATAATGGAATTCAATTGAAGTAGAATATCTATTAAAAAAAAAATAGAAACTATAGCGAGCCAAATGTTAAAAGAATTGCGCACCCTCCCCCCCCACACACACACATAACCATGCTCTTACCATCAAGTCAAGACACCAATCAATTTTTTGTGTAAACGGAATTTAAATATTAAATCTCTTATTCAACGACAAGAAATTTTACTAGTTTAGCTAATTGAAACTCACAATTTTTTACTAGTGGAAAACTTTACTTGATTGCTTATATGAGTTTGCAAAGAAAAAGATATGTTAGGCACAACTTTGCTGCCGTACTAAAGAGTTAGAACATATAAATTGACACAAATTTTTTTTGTTAGAATAATTTTTTTTAATAAGAAGATTATAACTTTCATTAAGAAAAGGAGAATTCCCGGTAACTGATTCCCTTGTTGCTTCATGTGGCATAGTTGTGCCATCATGAATTCCCGGTAATTTTTGTTGGATTCCTAGGACAATTTTGGCAATATTAGCCGTTGTGGGGGGGGGGGGGGGGGTTTTTAGAAGTTTTTGTTGGATTCTAATGACTTGATAATTCGCCGATTATCAAGTCATCAGAATAGGACGATGTAGATCTACCATAACTTTCATTAAGAAGAAGAAAATTTTAATACATTTTGAGTCAAAATGAACTCAAGTATATTATAATTTTCCTTTATCTAAGTTACAAAATGATCAACATTTTTGGCATAGTAGCCAAAAAGTGTGCAAACTGTAAACCAATTCCCTTGTCACTTCACGTGGCATAGTTATAATTATGCTATTATGAATTGCTGTAGTTTTTGTTGGATTTCCAACTTCCAAGACAATTTTGGCTGTAGTTTTTGTTGGATTTCCAGGACAATTTTGGCAATATTAGCCGCCGGGGGGAGGGGGAGGGGGGAAGGGGATTCCCAGGACAAAAATTCCTATATTTTTTGTTGGATTCTGCCTGTATTTTTTGTTGGATTCTGGTGATCTAAGTTTCCAAATCTCAAAAGTACAAAATGAACATGTTTTAGCTAAAATGATTTAACGAGTAGGTATGAATAGACATGCTCGGAGAAAATACAATCAATGATTTAGTTTGTGGATAAGTAACTTGCAACTTGTCCTGAAATCAAATCAAGCATCGTCGGTGGGGGGCCGGCAAGGTTCACAATTTTCCGAAAGTTGGGGTCAAATATAGAAGTTACATATATGCAATTATTCGTCATACGGGTCTATTTGTTCTTTCAAGTCAGGGGCAGAATCACCTTTTGAGTTAAAGGTTGGGTTGCGGGCATGGCCCACAAATAATATTTTTGGTTGGATTTTTTTTTTCCATATATATATATATATATATTTGAAATTGAGTCTCCAAAATTTGAGTTGGTCCAAAAAATTAAAGTGCACCCTAGTGTTGGCAATGAGCGAGATAGGGTTAGATCAGGTGCTTCATTCTCGTCTTGTCTCATTTTTGGGTAGGGAAAACCCATGTGAGGTTGAACTGAGATTGGCCGGGGGTGGGGCAAGGCAAGTTGGAGATTTTTTTTCTATTCTTAATGAGGCGTCTTTGACATTAATGAGAGAGAGAGAGAGAGAGAGAGGAGAGAGAGAGAGAGAGAGAGAGGAGAGAGAGAGAGAGAGAGAGGAGAGAGAGAGAGAGAGAGAGAGAGAGAGAGAGAGAGGGAGAGAGAGGAGAGAGAGAGAGAGAGAGAGATCCTATGTCATGCCACCAAAGTTCAAAACCCTAATGCTCTCTTTGTCGGTTGTGTCCCAAGGTCACATGGCAAATAATTATGCAACGATTGAAGAAGTTTGAATTTGAATAATATTTTGCAGTAGATTAGGATGAGGATTTATCTAGTAAATTATGATGAGGATGAAGATTATGATTTATGATGGGAATGACGATGCTACATCCCAAGGACGAAATAACATTAATGACGAAGGAAGCATCCTTGACGAAGTCATCAGGAACAACGAAGAAAGTTATCATCACTGACGAAGGCAGGGAGTCATTCAATGCAATAAATCAATGAACTTAGTTGTTACGAAATCAACCCAGCAGACCGTTGGGAACCTCTTAAAAGTCTCATTATTGGACCAGGGGCGTTACTTGAGAAAGCATTAACCACCCCAACGGCTAGCCCCCAAGGCCGCAGGTATAAAGCTCTCACACAGTCAACAGAAAGTACGAGATACACAAACACATACTGACATCTTGAGAACATATTCTGATTCTTGATTTCTATTTACCATTCTAACTTTGGCATCGGAGACGTTGTGGCAGGCACCACACCGGTGACCATCATTAAGCATACTCTCTCGCACAACGAAGGGTTCCATCTGCTCACTCTT